>NC_134407.1:104550828-104887078 GCF_038048845.1 Mixophyes fleayi
TTTACATGTTTTATGCAGGCATAGTTGTACTCTTAAATCGTAAAAATCTTTGTTTCTTTTGTCTTTCCTCTCTTCCTACATAGGAGACAATGCGTATCCCTCCTGCCCTTGGCTCCTCATTCCTATATTAAACCCACACACAGAGCGGGAGGAGGCCTATAACTCGGCTCATAGGGCCACCAGATCAATCATTGAAAGAGCTTTTGGTGTTTTGAAGGCTCGCTTTAGATGCCTTGACCGGTCTGGTGGCTCCCTCATGTATGAGCCGAGTAAGGTGTGTAGGATAATCGCTCTGTGTGTGGTGTTCCATAATATTGCCATCGGGAATGGGGTTCCAGTGGTCATGGACGAAAAAAACAATGACAACCTGTAATTTTGCTTTAAAATGTGTTTTGGATGTATAGGTAAATGTTTCTAAGTTTAGCCTCAGTGTCTTTTGCTAAATGCACCTTAATGTGTACGATTTCATATACAGGCCAATGTGGCTACATAATTAACCTTGGGTTGTAATGTTTTGTACAGTTTGCACAGTCCATAGTTTTTACACTTGCTGCTTGTATTAGCTGTGTCACTAAAGGGCCTAATAGTCTAGTATGTCTATTTCCCCTAGTGTCTAAATGTCCATGCAAAATAATTTTATAGAAAAAGTACCCTAACTCTGCTCATTTAGGCATGTGAGGTTTATAGGTTATTGTTCAGCACTTATAGTGTGGAAAAGTGCACATTTCTCACACTTTGTTTGTGTTTCTTATATCTACAGGCTTTTTCTAACACTTGGCCTGTAGTGCTGGCCTTAGTGCCATTGCACTTTCCATTGGAGTTGGTGGATGTTGCCATGGGGAAGGCTGTTGACAAATGTAAACATGTATAGTGTTATCAGGACTAAAAACACACTGTCCATTGTGTGTGCCTAATACAATAATGACGTTAGTAAGGCTTGTTTCTGTGGGTGTGCTAATTTAACGTTTGCCAATGTGTTAGTTAGGTAACTTATATATTAGGGATATTTTTTCTGGTGTAATTGAAATATATGACGCAAAGATATAGCTTCAACACACCAGCGAATATTGTGTAGAATCTTACTGGTTTATTTTCCATTTGCAATACAGTGGCCAACTTCTTGATCATCAAGTCATCACCTAGGTACCTAAATGCAAGTTAGTTGTGAGCTAATATTGACTTAGTAAATGCTTGATTCACATTCAACAGGGCGCGTTGGCGTGGATTTTGGAGTAGTGCAATTCGTGTCTCCCTACATGTTGAAGTATTTCTCCAGAACTCCAAGCCTGCTTATGTCTCTCTTCAGTCTTGCTAGATTGTCATCTCTTCATCCAAGAAACTTTGCCACACAAACACCATTGACTTCTTTGCTATGTCTCAGGCCAAGTGCAGAAACAGTCCAAGCTGGTTTGCGTTTTGGAGTAGTGCAATTCGTGTCTCCCTAAATGTTGAAATGTTTCTCCAGATATCCAAGCCTGCTTATGTCTCTTTTCAGTCTGGCCAGATTGTCATCTCTTCATCCAAGGAACTTTGCCCCACACACACCATTGACTTCTTTGCTATGTTTTTGTTAGCACGTTTGGAATCATATATGTAATAAATATATCCTAGCCTGCAAATGTCTCTGCAATCTGTTGTCATGCTATTTTGCACGATTACTATAGTGCAGTGATTCCTCTTTGAATACACATAAATCCATATGTAGTGCTTTAGTAACTATTGTGGAACAGGTGTACATGTACAATATATTGATTCAATGTGTGGTTCTTTTGTCCTTTGCCACAGACACACCATAGCCTCCAAACACACTCTTTGGAGTTAATGTACAGTTTTTGTCATTCTGGTTAGTTTGGAGGTTTGTATGTGTATTTGGTTGCTTAGTAGTCAATTTCTAGTGCACTTTCAGCTTTTAGAGGCAACATGGTATGTGCATAGCAACATAGCCATTTAGAAATTTAGACCGTATACAAATTAAACTTAAATTTTAGCAGAGTTAACCTCAAACACTTCAACGTTTTGGGCCTTGACCAAACTGGATAAAAATTTTCCTCTTGCGCTAGTGCCACTTTGTTTCAAAGTGGCCCAACACCCATATGGCAGGCACAAAACCCACACTAACAATCATGGGAAGTGCGTTAGTGCCAGAAGCTAGTGGAGTCTTGCTACAAGGCCATATTAACATTATGTGTAACCCACCTTTGGGACAGCAGATAAACCAGTCTCTACCCTTTTCATGGTGTATTTACATTGTAAACTATTTGTGATATCTAATACATCACCTAGATTGCTCATTGGTCCAGGCAGCCAAATTAGCGTTTACAGCCCACACAGATACTCCAAATTAGCACAAGTTAAATTATTCTGAATATACACATTGTTAGCCAGCAGACACTTGACATGTTTTGTGCCCTTGACAATGTATATTTTTTTACAATCATAGAGATTTAAATGTGGTGTATAAATGTGTAATTGTTTGTCAATACAATTTGCAGTTATATTGCCCTCTGAAAGTGGAAAGTATCGAAAAAAGGCACATTCCAGGTGGGTTTGGCTTCAAATCTTATATGTCAGTGTGTGTGTAAATAGTCATTCGGGATACTTTCTGGCATAATAGCAACTATGCCTGTTTAAACATGCTAGCAAATGTAAACAAATAATCCATACTTTGAAAGTGTTATACATCACATCATTGTTATGTAACTTACATACTGACTCTTATTTCATGAGGCACACAAATATTTTAAATTTTTTATTGTACATTAAATCCTAATACTCATTTGCACCTCTTGCATTTGGACATGGCTTGGGCAAGGGAACTTCAAACCAAAAATTAAAAATGTACGTGGCTTTAAGATGATGGGCCCATGTTCAAATTCCTTTAAGAACACCATCTTATCCAAGAGTGTCTGCCCTAGCACACATTAGTCATTTTACTGTTTAATGTCTGGTTGATATTGTAAATAATGTATAAATGGTTATGTTAGGCATCCTAGTTGATATATTTATAAATGCTGATTGTGCGAAATGGGTAACTGTGTCTGTAATATAAATCAATCTAAACATACCAAACTACCAATTTGATTATGTTGCCTCTTGCTTAAATGAAAGCAACTACTGTAAGGGAGCTAAAACCTAATGACGTGGCCAGTATAAAAATGTATGAATCCCAGTGTTCAGAAGTAAACAAACTCAAAGGTCAGTTTGGGACATTAAGGTATACAGGCTTCCCTATTGTGTATTATTGACATGGATTGTGGGTATCAGACCATAGAGATTTGAAAAAGCACTACTGGATAGTGCAATTTAGGAGACAAACGAGCTCTTGGACATCCATCACTAGGTGATGTAGACAGGGCCGCCATCAGAACTCATGGGGCACAGTATGCCCCCACCCATGTGCATCAGCGCAACACAAACTTACCTGGGGGCCCGCTGTCTTGCAGTCTGCTGGTCTCCGCCACTCTGCGCTAATGTCTTCAACCTGGCTGTCCAGCGGAGTGGCGAAGACCAGCGGACTGCAAGACAGCGGGCCCCCAGGTAAGTTTGTGTTGCGCTGTTGTACCAGGCCCCCTGGTGAGCCCGGGCCCGGTACAACAGTACAACAGTACCCCTGTACCCCCCTGATGGCGGCCCTGGATGTAGATAATGTGTTGTCTACTTACTTGGATTACAGGGTGTGCTTCTTTGCCAGAGGTAATAATATCAATACTGGCATGGTTTTTTTTCCCTTCATACATTATTAGACAGGCACACAGCAAATAGCTCACACAACACTACACCCTTATATTGTTTCTAACAATATGTGCCTAGTGCAATAAGGACAGGAATGAACATTGATCCAAGTGTTATGCTGAAGCCCTGCCGGTGTACCAGGCACTGTGCATTAGCAGTATTCTTAAAGGCTAATGCCTTTGTATATATATTTCAATTGCCCATAATCATAACGGTACATATTTGTAGGTAACATTAATTGCCCTGTTGCATCGTTACAATTATTTTTACGAGTCATTTGGTGCAATTAGCACCTGTGATTTGTGGCTCCTTTGTGTCAGGTTACAGTTTAAATATGCAATACTTCCTTTACTGGAGGATTTTGCCGACCTAGAAAGGGACACTGTAGTAGTTGTATGCTTGGTTTGCAACCATTTACTCACACAAACCAAGAAACACTGCTACTGTAGTCAAATATGTCAGTTTTTGGCAGACATTACCCAGTATTAGTTTCGTGTTAAGTGCATCCACATGACGATAGTTTAAATGTAATTGATTTCAAATCTTGATTTGTGATGTACATGTGTGCAAAAATTTACAGCTTTACTCTGCAAATCCAAGCCAGGCTTACATTAAAGATTAAACATTGTGTGGACTATAGAGACATTAGTTATGGCATGGATGCTTTGTCAGCTATGACACCACTAAATAGTTATTTGGTCACAACAGATTATTCTACATAGACATAAGGGCCAGAGAGTTATGGTTGAATTTAACTTGAGAAACTTCTTCTTTCAGTCTCCTGTCCCAAAGCATGTTACTATGCAAGGGCTTCAAATTAGTTTTGGACTTGCAACATATTTAAAAATCTGACTGTTAGTTAATGTAGCAAACAAATAATTGCTTGCTTATTTGTACACGGACTAATCACGTTGAAATTGGTCTGCTGCATGCAAAAACAGTCAGTATTTAAATAGAGAGCCTCAGCAAACATTATTTTGTTGCCCTTGCGTTGTAACATGGTTTTGGACAGGAGACTGAAAGAAGAAGTGTCTCAAGTTTAGATTCCTCATGATTCTCGCGGTCATTCTATATCTAAACCTCACATTTGACAAAGAAATGTCTTGTCTGACACGTAAAAAATTAAACGAAAAAATATGGACTGTAGACTTTGTGTTCTGAGATAATAATGTGCTTATACTTGTAACCAAGTATTGCTTTTAAACAACCATAATAGAATATGCAATCTCACAATAACAACCACATAGTTTCATTACTATAAACAATTTAATACAAAACAAATATAACATATATTCCAACATATATGAAATCAAATTTAACCAAAAAACATTAGAAACATACGTCATTTTTTGGGGGTTTCTTATATGGGATATTAGTCGCTGGGTCCGTCTCTGACTTCTGGTCACCCGTGATGTAGAGGAGTCAGAGGAACCAGCCAAACGTGCAAGGGGAACAGATTGTGTCTGACGCTGTGAAGGTGCAGGGTCATGGGCAGGTGGGGGGGGAAAGGGGGCACGACAGGGGGCCTGATAGGGGTTTGGGAAGGGGGCACGACACGGGGGGGCCAAAGCCTCGGGCAAACGCTAAACAATAAAGACGGGATAGGTTTGGGTCAAGGAGGGAGGAGTCAGACACACCAGGGAGGGAGGAGTCAGACACATCAGGGAGGGTGGACGCAACAGACACATCAGGGAGGGTGGACGCAACAGACACAACAGGGAGGGTGGACGCAACAGACACAACAGGGAGGGTGGACGCAACAGACACAACAGGGAGGGTGGACGCAACAGACACAACAGGGAGGGTGGACGCAACAGACACAACAGGGAGGGTGGACGCAACAGATACAACAGGGAGGGTGGACGCAACAGACACAACAGGGAGGGTGGACGCAACAGACACAACAGGGAGGATGGTGTCAGACACAGCAGGGAGGGAGGCATCAGACACAACAGGGAGGGAGGCGTCAGACACAACAGGGAGGGTGGACGCAACAGACACAACAGGGAGGGTGGCGTCAGACACAACAGGGAGGGAGGAGTCAGAAACACCAGGGAGGGAGGAGTCAGAAACACCAGGGAGGGAGGAGTCAGACACAACAGGGAGGGTGGAGCCAACGGACAACTCGGTATGGGGGCTGGTGAAACAAATATCTGAACTGGGTGAAGGGAATGTGCCAGAGGTGCTTTGGGAGTAAGCATGCAAGAGATCACCCAGGAGTGTAGCGATAGTCGACATAGTGTTATTTAGAGTATCAAATTTGCTGTGGAGTGTGCTCATGCAAGTGGAGAGTGTGTATTGAGAGTGGTGATTTCTTGATCTGTGTGTTGTACAGTGCTAGCTATTAGTGCCAAGTGAACATTCTGTGCTTCAGTGGCGTTTTGAAGTCTTTGGGATGCGAGTGAGAGTGTCTGCACCCTTACATGTTCAACTGGCTGCAGCTGAGGCTCCTCCACATCACGGGCATCTTCCTCCTGCACGTTTGCAGCAGGCTGCTGCTCAGATTCTGTAGAGAGATAAAAAGAAACACTAAGATATTATATTAAAACAGTAAGGTTCAATATTATATTTGCTAACAAATTTTAGTACGCGTTATGTTGCTTTGGTCAAGTCTCAAATTACATTGAATATGCTAGCAGGCCTTGACAGTCCCCAAAAGCAGACATTGCCACTTATGTTTTTACATTTTGAAAAAAGCCCTACATATTGAGACATTTTGTCTTCAGTGTCTACATTTCATTTCATATGAATAAAGTACTATACACAGTCATTCAAATTATCTAGGGCTTTATGAAAAACATTTGCTTAGTACCGTTTCTGGACCTCATGCAATTTACGCCTATTGGGCGAAATTTCATTAATTGCAGCTGTAATTTGCTCCCATTGCCGGTGACGCTCATGTCCACTAATCTTCCCGTCTTCTGAATGGAACCGACTTAATACCTCTGTTACCAACACCTCCAGTTCCTCATTTTTAAAGTTAGTTTTTCACATGATTGGCTGCCCTTGTGCCTGCTCGCCACTGGGGCCTGGCTCAGACATATTCCTATTTGAAAGATAAGGAGTGTATTTATTGGCAATGCAAACAGTCAGGTGCAAATAAAGATTGTAAGGCCATCCACCCCCTTACAAGGTAGCATTTAGCAAACGTCTACCTATGTATCAAACACATGCCCCTTATTATAATAAACATTGTTGCTTCAATATTAAACCATCATTGACATAGTCCACTGCATTTTTACATGATTTGCCTACAAAACTACTTCAACATTCTGCGACTACTACCACTCGTCACTTTTAAATGCATAACATTGGTTATCAGGTTATCCACACACAAAAGTCACTTATATCACATTCAGATTTTCTGAGTGGCAAACCCTATATTGTGCTTAAAAATTTAAACTTATTGTACAAATCAGCCACCACCACCACAACCACACTTAATAGTGTGTACTACAAATGTAAATTGTTAGCTAATCTTCTAAATAAGTTGATACATTTGGAGCCATGTGTCCATCAATGCTATAAGCAAATTATTAGTCGGTTTGATAGGGATAAGGTAAAGGTACTTAGCATAGTGTAGCCTACTATTGTATTCTTTGCCTGTAAAATGTGAGGCCAAGGCTACTTTTGGTAACAGTTTCATTACAGCAATGACACATATTTCTGCCTAAACAGATGCCTACATTATGAGATACAAACAATTGGTATATATTACAATATGTTATATAATTTCGCACTTACTGTTTGTTGGTTTCTTATTGGGCAAAGCAACAAAAAATTCTCCAGTCTTCAATTTGGCCTGCTCTGGCAAATAAGCTAATGAACAAGAAGGAAAGCAAAGTGCAGGTATGTTTAAATGGTGGTTTGTATTAATAAACCAGGTGTACACTCTTCTTCCTAATTGCAGAGCACAGAGTAGTCGTCTCATCGGCGGCGGCCGCCATGTTATTGGTGGGAGAGGCAACCACAACACACAGGTGTCTGAAAGATCCGCGTGTGACGTGAGCACGCCCATACGTTCTCTGAGAACCAATCAGAGAGCAGAATACTGCAGAGGAGTATTTTATCGGCAGAAAAATGAGGACAAGTATTTTCAGCCGGTGTGAGCTCCGTGTCCTCACCGAGGGCATGGATAGCGTGCCCTCAGGCCGCTACTGCTCCAATGAGCTTAAGCTGCGGGCCTACCAAAGGGTCCGCAGGTACATCCGGCTGCGTTGGAATCAACGGCGCAGTATAGTACAACTCCAGCTCCGCTGGAGCGACCTCCGCCGGCGTCAGCCCCACCTCCAGGAGGAACTCCGCCAGGGAATAAGAAGAAGTGAGTTCTCTAATAATCACCAAAAACCTGTGTACACACATATATTGGCTCTATGTTTGAATATATGTTTACCCTCTAACCTCCTCTCCATTCACACTCCCGCCTGCTCCCTGCGCTCAGCCAATGATCGCCACCTCTCCTCCACTCTGATCACCTATTCCCACTCTAGAATCCAAGACTTCTCCCGTGCTGCCCCCCTTCACTGGAACGACATCCCTCGTTCCATTCGTCTCTCACCCAATCTGTGCTCCTTCAAGCGGACTCTTAAAACTCACCTGTTCCTTAAGGCCTACCAACCATCCACTTAACCTCTCACCTCTTCTGGTTCTCCCCTGCCCCCTTTCTCTCTCCCCGTTGCTTCACTGGCTCCCTTATGTACCTGATTCTGTTTACCCTCCCTTAGGATGTAAGCTCGTATGAGCAGGGCCCATCTTCCCTCCTGTCTCCATACCTGTTCTTCCGCTCCGTCTCTACTGTATCTGCCTGCCTGGAGTTTCTGAAGTACTGGTACTTTGTGTTTACTGTTCTGTACTGTCTTACCCTGTATAGTCTACTGTTTGTACCATGTACGGCGCTGCGGAAACCTTGTGGCGCCTTACAAATAAACGATAATAATAATAATAATAATACCCTAAACACCTAACCAGGCCTACTTAACAATGTGCAAGCACACTATAAAGTTATTTCCACTTTCAGTGCACCCAAAATGCTTTGGCTCCTGTCTCCTACATTTGTCGGGTGAGAATGTACTGTCCTAAATGGATTCAATAGAAACCTCAGAACATTAAGGGTGATTTTTGGAATCAGGCTTTCAAACTCTTGACCCGAGTGCTGTAACTTACTTGTCTAACCTTAAAAACGCTTTGGAGTGGCAGATGCGTTGTAATTATTGTGCAAAGATTTAAAAGGCAGGCTTGAAAACCCAAACACCTTTGCGTTGTGACAATTTTTTTTAAGGTGCACACAGATTACAGAGTGTACTAGATATAGCTAATCATTCATGAAATAAATGGCTACTTACACTGTGAGGTAGTCCCAACAAAGGGTGTTTCGCAAAGTATACTCAACATTCTCAAATTTTGTGATCCATCCACTAATTCAGTGGTCCTGTACAGAGAGAACTAATTGACATCATTACCTGCCCCATGGGAGTTTTCAGACTTACATTTCCTAACATTTCAAAGCACACTACTGTGTGTGAGTGTGTGTTAGGGAATTTAGACTGTGAGCTCCAGTGGGGCAGGGACTGATGTGACTGAGTTCTCTGTACAGCGCTGCGGAATCAGTGGCGCTATATAAATAAATGGTGATGATGATGATGACACTACTGGCAATTTCTCCAAAACCTAAATTACCCGCCCAGTAATATGTTTGTGGAGTGTGGTAAACAACACATGCAAGTATTGAGCAAACCGGCAAACTCCACACAGATGAAACAATAATCAGGGACTTGAACTCCTGACCCCAGTGCTGTGAGAGCAAAGTGGTGACCACTAGGCCACTGAGAATTTCCACATCTCGATGCAAAATGCAAACATTTGTGACAGGTCATGTGAAATGCTTTGTGTTCATCATGTTTACCTCCTTGCTTTGGTAGTAGGTAATATTTCTGTCAGCTGGCAATGCAAAGTTTATTAAACATGTATGATCACATGATTGTCATAATACTATCGGTTTATAAAGCTGGTGGATGTGTTAACATGACCATTTTTTTTTATTTCATGTTTTCCAACAGACCGAGCACGCTGGGAACGCCGGCAACGGTGCCGGCCAGTGGTGGAGGCAGAGGAGGAGGAGGAGGCGGTGGCAGTGGTGGTGGAGGCGGAGGCAGAGCCGGAGGAGGAGCAGCCGCAGCAGCAGCTATACCAGATAAGAGTTTAAATAATAGGTATAAGATTGAAAAGCTTCACAACACCACACCCCTAAAAAATGGTTGGAATTCAATACTCAAATAACACATATTAAAATGCTCATTATTATGTGCATGCTGACATTGATTTATATGAATGGACTAAGGGGGAGGGGTTGTAGGGGACAGCTTCCTTGTGTCACAAGCAAAGTAATCGGAAGGCCTTACCTGCTGGTAATTGCGCTGCTACGCAAGGAGGCGCGGAGTCTAACCACGCCCCAGGTCTTCACCAGGGAACCCCACAAGGAGTTTTGGACTTAGCCGCTGAGACGTGTCGGTCACGGCCCTCCCAGGTAGCTACCAGTGAGGTAGATGAACAAGCGTAGTCGTCAATTCGGGGTCAATACCGTGCGGGCAATGAAGGTACCAAGGAGACAAGCAGGAGAGAAGTCAGGAAGCCAGGGGTCAAAGCCGGGAGGTCAATACTGGAACCAGGGGTAATCCGAGAGAATGGTCAGGCAGGCAAGGGTCAGAATGTGGAGAAGCAATAGGAGTATATCAAGGATATATGTGTAACAATGGAGCCTAGAGAGGGACTAGTAGACTAGATACTCTGGCACCCTAGTGGTGCCAGAGTCAGGCTTAAATAGACAGAGATCCCCAATCATTGGTGCGAGTGGAGGTCGGCGGTCAGCTGGTCTGACCGCCGACAAGAAGCAGCCCTGAGTGTCTCTGTTGCCTAGCAACAGAGACGCGATGTTCGGGCGGGCGCATGTGCCCGAACATCCTGTCTGCTGGGCAGAAGTGACGTCCCGTTGTTAGGCAACGGGACGAGAGCAGGGAAGGCGTCCGTTCCGGCACCAGGTAGGAGTACGGGACGGCGCCTGACACCTTGGAGTTAAATGCAACATTGGTAGCAAACAGACTTTCATCAGGATCCACGGCGTACATGTTACATGTACATGTACTCAGCTTTATCCAAACAGGACGCTCACCACACTCCAGTACCATGGATCTTTGCATCGCTTACACTTCTGCCTTACACCACTGATACCACTTCTGGGTACACTTTCATTGTTCTCTTTAATGTGTGACTGGCTTTGCTCTGACACTTGAACGTAACCTTGGACTATCACTACAATGACACATGGGGGTAAATGTATCAATATGCGGGTTCTTCAACACCCGCGTGTTCAGCCTCTTCCGCGATTAAATTTCAAGCGGCGCTGCATTGTAAAGGGAAGTTAACCCTTTACAATGCAGCGCCGCTTGAAATTTAATCGCGGAAGAGGCTGAACACGCGGGTGTTGAAGAACCCGCATATTGATACATTTACCCCATGATGTGGGGAAATTGGTAACTAGCTAGGGCATTTCACCTTTTTGGACTTCATCTTGCACACAGGGCCTACAGATGCAATACCTCTTATAGGGGTGGCTTGTTCGTGGAGGGCACATGTTCCTTTTGGATTACATGCAAAGAGCAAATCACAATCTTTTCTGCAAGCATAATGATGATGGACTTCAAAACAAACCATCTTATTTAAATGTTAATGTTTTTGGATTATTATACACAATCTCTTTTGTCCTTACACCCACATGTTGGAGAATTAGATGAATAAAGACACACACACCAAGGTTGTTTTTTCTTAAATGTATATAAATTTGTGGCTACCTAGCTAATAGGCTAGGAATATGCCATGTCTGCATGGCCATCCTGTGACCAACTGGCACTGTGTTTTTTTTTTAAAGGGAAGCACTACCAAGACGGCTAATGGTAACTGTGCACAACCATGACACAACTTGATGTAGAGTCCAAAAATTGCATGCACCAAATCAAAGACAGATATTTCAATCCAAATGACAGGTAGGCAAAGCCCTACCCAAACATTTGTACTGTTCTACTTTGAAAAGCCATTACCCTACTACAAATGTATACTCCATTTCAAACACCTTCTGATGACAGCATCAAAACCAAGCTAACACCAGGGCAAAACTGACACTATATGGTGTAAGATTTACTTACTATCCCCATGTCCCCCTAGAGTGTCTGAACTAGCCTAGCACACACTAACACTAGTAATAAATTCTGTTGGTACTCATTCCCATAGCATCTCTGAGCTCAGTTCAACACTGGATTGATGCTTAGAATTTGTCAGATACACTGTATGCTATTTATTTTTGTTAGTATGAGGCTTCCTATTGGTCACTTATGCCTAATGTGTAATTGTATGTGTATTCTCAATAAAACACATCAATAACATGCATTTCCAGGTAGGCCCATTTGGTAATAACAATGTTTACACATGTTGGGCAAATTTCTGAACCAAAAAACGTTCATGTCCACAGTATGCCAGAGCCTGCTCAGTGAAATTTCAAATTTGCAGGAGAGAAGAAAAATGGACAAGTGGGATTAAATAACTGATTTAATTGAGAAGCCAGGTGTACATTAACATTTCCTCACTGCAAAGCATAGAGTACTCGTCTCATCCGCGACGGGCGCCATGTTTTTATTGGAAGAGGCAACCATTACACACACAGGTGTCTGAAAGATCCGCGTGAGCGCGCACAAACGTGCTCAGAGAACCAATCAGAGCGCGGAGTCCTTCATTTTTCAAGAGTGAGGAAGAGTGAGAAGCAAAATGAGGGCCACAATATTCTCGCGCAGAGAACTTAGTGTGCTTACCGAGGGCATGGATAACGTGCCCTCGGGGAGATATGTCTCTAACAAGATCAAGCTGCGGGCGTACCAGAGGGTCTGCAGACACCTCAGGCTGTGGTTCAACAAAAATTGCTCAATCGTCCAGCGATCTCCGGAGCGATCTCCGCTGGCGTCAGCCACAGCTGCTCCAGGAGCTACGCCAGGAGATTGTAAGACGTGAGTTCTCTATTAATCGCCGAAAACGTGTGCAAAGTTTTTTGGGGGGGGGGTAAATGTATCTAAATATGTTCACCCAAATCACCGGACATGGCCTACCACTACACTACATATCAATCTTTCTCCACACTGGAAAAGTCATTCCCCTTCCAATGTACCCAACCTGCTTTGGCTCCTGTCTCCTACAATTGGCTACTGAACATTTACTTTCCCTCATGATTTATTGAGACATTTAAGGACATTAATGCAGGTTTTTGATTCAAGCTCTCCAACTCTTGACCCCAGTGCTGTAACTTGCTGACCTAAGCTTAAAACCCATTTGCAGAATTGAGTACCAGAAGTGTTTTTATTAGTGGCAACACATTGAAAGGCAGCATTGAAAAACCACAGACCTTAGCTCATTTTCAAAGATGTGGAAGGTCCTATAAGGTGCAACTGGCTATTTGCACTGTGAGGGTGTCCCAACAAAGGAAGATTTCTAAAGTATTGCCATCATTCACAGTATTTGATATACCTCCACTAATTAAGTGGCGCTGTACAGAGAGAACTCATTCACATCTTTACCTGCCCCATAGTAGCTTGCAGACTCTTAAATACCCTAACATTTACACACAGACTACTGGCAATTTCTAAGATATTAAATATTAACAGGCCAGTAATATGTTTTGCAAGTGTTGTAGACAACACATGCAAGTATTGAGCAAACCTGCAAACTCCACACAGAAGAAGCTATAATCAGGACTCGATGTGAGAGCAAAGTGCTAACCACTAGGCCACTGAGATAGTCCACATCCCTATATCAAAAACAAACATTTGTGACAGGTCATGTGAAATGCTTTGTCTTCATTATGTTTAGCTCCTTGCTTTGGTAGTAGCTAATATTTGTGTCTACTGGCAATGCTAAGTTTATTAAACATGTATGATCAGCTGATTGTCATAATACTATTGGTTTATTAAGCTGGTGATTGTGTTAACAATAGCCTGTTTTTTTTTGTCTTGTTTCCAACAGTCCGGGCACGTTGGGAACGGCGCCAACGCCGTTGGGCTGTGAGGGAGGCGGAGGTGGAAGAGGACCAGCTGCAGCAGGTGGCAGTCCAGGCGGAGGACGAGGCCGAAGCCTCCCCAGAGACGGAGGGGGAGGAGCAGTGTGAAGGGCAGGATGAAGCGCAGGAGGACTCCCAGCCTGCCGCCCAATCCTCCACCTCGGCCTCTGGGGCGGCTGAGTGATCAACTGAGGAGCCGGAGCCTGACAGTCCACCAGGGCCAGGAGGCTGAGAGACAGCTGCTGGTGCCTCAAGCGGTTGAGGCATTAGGAGATAGTAAGACAGGGTTTTTGGATTTTGATACCACTGCAATGTGCATAAAATTTGTGCCCTGCTGGCACACATGTTTATTTAAAGGTGACATTTATGACACAGGTTGCAATGATAATGGACATCCAAATGTGAGTTTGTGTAAACAAGAAAAGAACAGCCACAGCCATCTTAACACATGGTTACACAGGGCAGGGGCAACACGTACAGACGGTCCCGATTTACTTGTCAAATTCTCAGTAGATTGTGGCATAGATTTGCCATGAAATTATCTAAAAAATCTCTTGCAAAAAAGTGAGTTAACGTTTGGGTGGAACACTAGCTTATTCCTTAAATTTTGGAACTAACTTAGTACTGTACCACCTCTGTCTGTATGATTAAACAAATGCTTTTGCATTTAGATTTGAACATATTTGCTTTGCAAAATAAAGAAACATGTTAGATTTACCAAACGTTTATAGATTAATGTCTGCTATTCAGCAGACGTTGATTTGACAAACACTGAATTTGTGGGAGTTTGCAATAAGTATGAGCTAAATTTTCAGACTAATTTTCAACTATTAGCTGTGACTTATTGTGTAGATAGGGCCTCAATGAATTTTTTTTTCCTTGGGACTATAATGCTGTTAGGACCACCCTGCCCACGGCCCTCTCCCGGGGCACACCAGAATGTAGTACATTTCTAAAAATGCGACACCAAAGCCTTATCAACGTGTAATGTCCGTCCAAATGGTTTTGTAGGCAGAGGCCTAACATTTTACATTAATGTAACAGTACACATCTCTAATTCCTGTTTGTTTGTAAAAATAGGTTTACATGTATTTAATGTTTTTTTTTCTGGTTTATTTCAGCACACATGGAGGAAGCTGACAGTTGGCCTCCCCCCCACCAACATTGTCTCAGATCAGGGCTGAAATTGCAGGATATTGGGCCAAAATCAAAAACTTGCAAAAAGAGAAAGAAAAATGCTTTGAGGAGCTGGAGGCAAAAATGGACTACTGGTCTACATTATATGACTAGTTTTTTGTTTTTTTTTCATGTAAATAATTTTGCACATTATTGTACATATGTTTTTTTGTGTTTATATTTCTCAATTTATATAAGTTTTTCAAAAAACAACCTTGGTGTGTGTGTCTTTATTAATCTATTACAAATGCACAACATGTGGGTCTAAGGTCAATAAAGAATGGCTATGGATTCCAAAAACACTAACATTTAAGCGACAAATTTTTGACACAAACCCATCATCATGTCAACATTTCTATAGCCCTACTAATTGTGGCTATCAGCTAATGAAGATACACAAAGTGTATTTTGTGTATTTTATAATGAAATCCACACTAACATGAGAAGAACAGTAACTCCATACTAAGGATGAGTGAGCTCGGATTCCGATAATCCGAGCCCACCCGAACAGTGCGGATCCAACGGGATCCGAGCACTGTTCGGGTACTTCCGGCCGCCAAAGGAATTCAAAACGAGGCTATGACATCCAAGTTTTGCGTCGGATCTCGCGAGACTCGGATGTCATAAATGCCCCGCTCGCGGCCACCATCTTCATTCTCCCTGTGGTTACAGAAGAGGGAGGTTGTTGAGATCCTATGCTCTGTCCTGCTGATTAGTTTAGTAGTCAAGTGGTGCTTTGTCCTGCTGAGTCCAGTAGTACTTTGTCCAGTGCTCTGTCCTGCTGATTAGTTTAGTCAAGTGGTACTCTGTCCTGCTGAGTCCAGTAGTACTTTGTCCAGTGCTCTGTCCTGCTGATTCCAGTTGTGGTTTGGCCAGTGTCTGTCCTGCGGAGTCCAGTGGTGCTTTTGTCCTGTATTTTTTTCTGCTAAGTCCATAGTAATTTGATAATTATCCAAAAATCTTAAAAAAATGAAAAAAATAAATAAAAAAAAATAACAAAAAAATTATTTAAAAAAAATATATACATTTTTTTTTAAAAAGTATTAAAAATATTATAGAGCAATATATTCTTGCAGTCCCAAAAAATAGGAACTGCAATCAATATTACTTCGTTCACTGTTTCTGCAGTCCAAAAAATAGGAACTGCAATCTATATTACTACGTTCACTGTTTAAGCAGTCCAAAAAATAGGAACTGCAATCTAAATTACTACGTTCACTGTTTAAGCAGTCCAAAAATTAGGAACTGCAATCTATATTTCTACGTTCACTGTTTCTGCAGTCCAAAAAATAGGAACTGCAATCTATATTTCTAGGTTAAGACAAATTCCCCCAGCACTCTGCTATAGCCAGCAACAGATCTGCTATTTCTACTGTAGATAAAAATGCAAAAGTCTTGATTGCACACATTTGCAAATGTATTTTGAAGCCACCCACCACTCCACGGTGCTTTTGCTAATAGGGTGGTCCTACTCTAAACAATGAGAGTCCCATATATTTGGGCCATACATATGTGTTTTTAAATTGAGAGCTAACTTACCAAAGAGGTACCCCAGAAACCTCCAAATAGCAATCCAATGTCAGTACTCCCCCTCAGCTACTGACACCAACATGCCTCTCAGACAAATAAAGAACTGGAAGTTGCTCAAATCAATTTATTAGCCATAACAGGTGTATGAAAGGGTGGGGTTATCCTAAAAGGAAAAAACACAGACAAATTCCCCCAGCACACTGCTATAGCCAGCAACAGATCTGCTATTTCTACTGTAGATAAAAATGCAAAAGTCTTGGTTGCACACATTTGCAAATGTATTTTGAAGCCACCCACCACTCCACGGTGCTTTTGCTAATAGGGTGGTCCTACTCTAAACAATGAGAGTCCCATATATTTGGGCCATACATATGTGTTTTTAAATTGACAGCTAACTTACCAAAGAGGTACCCATACAAACCTCCAAATAGCATTCCAATGTCAGTACTCCCCCTCAGCTACTGACACCAACATGCCTCTCAGACAAATAAAGAACTGGAAGTTGCTCAAATCAATTTATAGGCTATAACAGGTGCATGAAAGGGTGGGGATATCCTAAAAGGAAAAAACACAGACAAATTCCCCCAGCACACTGCTATAGCCAGCAACAGATCTGCTATTTCTACTGTAGATAAAAATGCAAAAGTCTTGGTTGCACACATTTGCAAATGTATTTTGAAGCCACCCACCACTCCACGGTGATTTTGCTAATAGGGTGGTCCTACTCTAAACAATGAGAGTCCCATATATTTGGGCCATACATATGTGTTTTTAAATTGAGAGCTAACTTACCAAAGAGGTACCCCAGAAACCTCCAAATAGCAATCCAATGTCAGTACTCCCCCTCAGTTACTGACACCAACATGCCTCTCAGACAAATAAAGAACTGGAAGTTGCTCAAATCAATTTATAGGCTATAACAGGTGCATGAAAGGGTGGGGTTATCCTAAAAGGAAAAAACACAGACAAATTCCCCCAGCACACTGCTATAGCCAGCAACAGATCTGCTATATCTACTGTAGATAAAAATGCAAAAGTCTTGGTTGCACACATTTGCAAATGTATTTTGAAGCCACCCACCACTCCACGGTGCTTTTGCTAATAGGGTGGTCCTACTCTAAACAATGAGAGTCCCATATATTTGAGCATCTTCCAGTTCTTTATTTGTCTGAGAGGCATGTTTGTGTCAGTAGCTGAGGGGGAGTACTGATATTGGATTGCTATTTGGAGGTTTCTGGGGTACCTCTTTGGTAAGTTAGCTCTCAATTTAAAAACACATATGTATGGCCCAAATATATGGGACTCTCATTGTTTAGAGTAGGACCACCCTATTAGCAAAATCACCGTGGAGTGGTGTGTACCTTCAAAATACATTTGCAAATGTGTGCAACCAAGACTTTTGCATTTTTATCTACAGTAGAAATAGCAGATCTGTTGCTGGCTATAGCAGTGTGCTGGGGGAATTTGTCTGTGTTTTTTCCTTTTGTGATAACCCCACCCTTTCATGCACCTGTTATAGCCTATAAATTGATTTGAGCAACTTCCAGTTCTTTATTTGTCTGAGAGGCATGTTGGTGTCAGTAGCTGAGGTGGAGTACTGACATTGGATTGCTATTTGGAGGTTTCTGGGGTACCTCTTTGGTAAGTTAGCTGTCAATTTAAAAACACATATGTATGGCCCAAATATATGGGACTCTCATTGTTTAGAGTAGGACCACCCTATTAGCAAAAGCCCCGTGGAGTGGTGGGTGGCTTTAAAATACATTTGCAAATGTGTGCAACCAAGACTTTTGCATTTTTATCTACAGTAGAAATAGCAGATCTGTTGCTGGCTATAGCAGTGTGCTGGGGGAATTTGTCTGTGTTTTTTCCTTTTAGGATAACCCCACCCTTTCATACACCTGTTATAGTCTATAAATTGATTTGAGCAACTTCCAGTTCTTTATATTTCTACGTTCACTGTTTCTGCAGTCCAAAAAAATAGGAACTGCAATCTATATTACTACGTTCACTGTTTAAGCAGCCAAAAAAATAGGAACTGCAATCTATATTTCTAAGTTTACTGTTTCTGCATTCCCAAAAAATAGGAACTGCAATAAATATTACTACGTTCACTGTTTAAGCAGTCCAAAAAATAGGAACTGCAATCTATATTACTACGTTCACTGTTTAAGCAGTCCAAAAAATAGGAACTGCAATCTATATTTCTACGTTCACTGTTTCTGCAGCCCAAAAAATAGGAACTGCAATCTATATTTCTATGTTCACTGTTTCTGCAGTCCCAAAAAATAGGAACTGCAATCTATATTACTACGTTCACTGTTTCAGCAGTCCCAAAGTGTGTGTGTTTTAGGGGTACGCTCTCTTGTGCTGCATATAATGGAGTACAAAATTTTGGAGGATAAAGTAGGGAAAGATCAAGACCCACTTCCTCCTAATGCTGAAGCTGCTGCCACCAGTCATGACATAGACGATGAAATGCCATCAACGTCGTCTGCCAAGGGCGATGCCCAATCTCCTAGTGGAGGGCATGTAAAATCCAATAACCCAAAGTTCACTACAATTAGTAAAAAAAGAAAATTCAAATCATCAGAGGAGAAACGTAAACTTGCCAATATGCCATTTACAACACGGAGTGGCAAGGAACGGCTTAGGCCCTGGCCCGTGTTCATGACTAGTTGTTCAGCTTCACCCAAGGATCTAAGCCCTCCTCCTCCTCACCCCTCTAAAAAATTTAAGAGACTTAAGCTGTCATCAACAACACAGCAAACAACTCTGCCTTCTAGAGAGATGTCATCACAAATCCCCAAGGCGAGTCCAAGGGTGTTGGTGGTTGCGAAGCCTGACCTTTCCATCACTGTACGGGAAGAGGTGGCTCCTTCCACCATTTGCAGCATGCCCTCTGCATATGCTGGAAGGATCACCCACAGTCCAGTTACAAATTTGGCTAATGAAGGTGTGAATGTTGTACACCGGGAGGAGGATATTGATGTAGCTGGCGCTGAGGAGGAACTTGACGAGGAGGATGCTGATGTGGTTATTATAAATGAGCCACCAGGGGGGGAAACAGTTGTTGTCCATGGGATGAAAAAGCCCATCGTCATGCCTGGTCAGAAGACCAAAAAATCCACCTCTTCTGTCTGGAGCTATTTTTATCCCAATCCGGACAACAGATGTATGGCCATATGTAGCTTATGTAAAGCTCAAATAAGCAGGGGTAAGGATCTTGGCCACCTAGGGACATCCTCCCTTATATGTCACCTGAAGAACATTCATAATTCAGTGTTTAGTTCAGGACCTGTGGCTAGGACCATCAGCAGTCCAGGGACACCTAAATCCCTTGGTCCTGTTGGATATACACCACCAACACCCTCCTCGTCAACTTCCTCCACGATCTCCATCAGATTTAGTCCTGCAGGCCATGTCACCAGCCAGACTGAGTCCTCTTCAATACTGGATTCATCCGAGGAATCCTGCAGCGGTACTCCTACTACTGCCGCTGCTGATGTTGCTGCTGGTAGTCGGTCATCTTCCCAGAGGGGAAGTCGCAAGAACGCTACGTCTTTCACCAAACAGTTGACCGTCCAACAGTCGTTTGCCATGACCACAAAGTACGACAGTAGTCACCCTATTGCAAAGCGGATAACTGTGGCTGTAGCAGCTATGTTGGTGTTAGACGTGCGTCCGGTGTCCGCCATTAGTGGAGTGGGATTTAGACGGTTGATGGAGGTATTGTGTCCCCGGTACCAAATCCCGTCGAGATTCCACTTCACTAGGCAGGCGATACCCGGGATGTACAGAGAAGTACGAAAAAGTGTCCTCAGTGCTCTGAAAAATGGAGTTGTACACACTGTCAACCTAACCACCGACATGTGGACAAGTGGTTCAGGGCAAACGAAGGACTACATGACTGTGACAGCCCACTGGGTAGATGCATCGCCTTCTGCAGCAACAGCAGCAGCTGCATCAGTAGCAGCATCTCCACAACGACTGCTCGTTCCTAGGCAGGCAACGTTGTGTATCACCGGTTTTAATAAGAGGCACAACGCTGACAACCTCTTAGAGAAACTGAGGGAAATAATCTCACAGTGGCTTACCCCACATAGACTCTCCTGGGGATTTGTGGTGTCAGACAACGCCAGTAACATTGTGCGGGCATTACATATGGGCAATTTCCAGCACGTCCCATGTTTTACCCACACCGTTAATTTGGTGGGGCAGCATTACCTCAAGAGTAACAGGGGTGTGCAGGAGATGCTTGCGGTGGCCCGCAAAATTGCTGGACACTTTCGGCATTCTGCCAGTGCCTACCGCAGACTCAAGCAACATCAAGAAAGGCTGAACCTGCCCTGCCATCACCAAACAAGAGGTTGTGATGCACTGGAACTCCACCCTCTATATGCTGCAGAGGATGGAGGAGCAGCAAAAGGCCATTCAAGCCTACACAGCCACCTACGACATAGGAAAAAGAGTGGGGATGCGCCTTAGTCAAGCGCATTGGAGACTGATTTCCGTGTTGTGCCAGCTTGAGTCAGGTGATTCCCCTGATCAGGCTGTTGCAGAAGCAGCTGGAGAAAGTGAGGGAGGAGCTGTTAAAGCATTGCAATTCCACCAAGCATGTAGCTCTTTTGGATGAAGCCCTTTGTACGCTTTGCCAGGATCCGAGGGTGGTCACTCTTTTAAAGTCAGAGGAATACATTCTGGCCACCGTGCTGGATCCTCGGTTTAAAGCGTATGTTGTGTCTCTGTTTCCGACGGACACAAGTCTACAGAGGTGCTAACACCTGCTGGTCAGGAGATTGTCCTCTGAAGAGGACCGTGACATGCCAACAGCTCCTCCATTTACTTCAACACAGTTTTCCTAAAAGACCCGCTGGCGGGGATGCTGAGAACATCTGGTCTGGATGAAGGACCTGCCAACCATTGCAGACATGTCTACTGTCGCTGCATTGGATGCTGTCACAATTGAAAAAAATGTGGAGGATTACTTTGCTGACACCATCTAAGTAGACATGTCAGACAGTCCATATTCTTACTGGCAGGAAAAAAGGCAGTTTGGAAGCCCCTGTGCAAACTGGCTCTATTTTACCTGAGTTGTTCCCCCTCCAGTGTGTACTCGGAAAGAGTTTTCAGTGCAGCAGGGAACCTGGTCAGTGAGCGGCGAAGGAGGTTGCTTCCGCAAAACGTTGAAAAAATGATGTTCATAAAAATGAATTATCAATTCCTCAATCAAGAACAGCATTGCCTTCCAGAGACTACAGAGGGACCTGTGGTTGTGGAGTCCAGCGGGGACGAATTGATAATGTGTGAGGATGAGGAAGTACACACTGAAGGGGGTGAGGAATCAGAGAATGAGGATGAGGACGATATCTTGCCTCAGTAGAGCTAGTTTAGTTTGTACAGGGAGATATGAACAGCTTTTTTTGTGTGGGGGCCCAAACAAACCAATCATTTCAGCCACAGTTTTGTAGGCCCTGTCGCTGAAATGATTGGTTTGTTAAAGTGCGCATGTCCTATTTCAACAACATAAGGGTGGGTGGGAGGGCCCAAGGACAATTCCATCTTGCACTCTTTTTTTTTTTTGGCATTATGTGATCATCCAACAGTAGTTTGCCATGAGCACGAAGTATGACAGTAGTCATCCTATGGCAAAGCGGATAACTGCGGCCTTAACAGCTATGTTGGTGTTAGACGTGCATCTGGTGTCCGCCATCTGTGCAGTGGAATTTAGACAGTTGAAGGAAGTATTGTGGTACCAAATTGGGTACCGGGCCCACTCCACTACGCAGTCCAGAAATCTTAGTATCAGATATTAAACTACGTTCAGTGTTCCTGCTACATCAAAAAAGCATGAACATACCCTGCCATCAACAAAAACAAGAGGTAGTGACGCTCTTGAACTCCACTCTCTATATGCTGCAGAGGATGGAGGAGCAGAAAAAGGCCATTCAAGCCTACACAGCCACCTACGATGGGCCACGTGTTTGTGCCGCCGACTTGTGTCGCTTTGCTTAGACATCCAGCTACCTCGGTGCAACCTTTTGGACTAAAAACAATATTGTGAGGTGTGAGGTGTTCACAATAGACTGGAAATTAGTGGAAATGAATGTTATTGAGGTTAATAATAGTGTAGGAGTGAAAAAAAAACTCGAAATATGGATTTTAGCACTTTTTATGCTTTTTAAAAAAAAAAATCAGAACCCAAAACCCAAAATCAGAACCAAAACCTTTTGTGGGGTGTTTTGGCAAAACAAATCAGAACCCAAAACCTCAAGCTAATCAGAACCCCAAACCTCAAAAGTGCCCGGTGCACACCCTTACTCCATTCACATAATAAGGCAATGGTCAAGAACCCAACTCATGACACCAGCACAGGGAGTCAGAGGTGCTAAATAATAAGCCACCATGCTGAACCGGTGCTGGCTATAGTATTTTGCAAGACAAGAACATGGTGAAATGACATCCAAGCACAAGCAGTAACTGAAGAAAAAAAAAATTCCAATTGCTAATTCCATGTCGGCCAAAGGAACATGTGCCCTCCACTACCAATCCACCCCCCCAAGAGGTAGGCCATCCGTAGTAATAGCAGACACATAAATAATGTGCCCTGGGGCAAAAATCATTCCCAATGGTATATGTCAAATGCCATAGCTCATTAACTAGTTCCCGAAATCATGTGCCATTGTAGTGATAGATCAAGGTTAGCTTCAAGTGTCAAAGCAAAGCCAGTCACACATTGAAGAGAACATCGAAACTGTACACAGATGAGGCCATGATTGTGATTTGAACTCATGACCTCAGTGGTGTAAGGCAGAAGTGCAAGTGATGCAAAGGTCCTTGGTACTGGAGCTGAGTACATCACATAACGTGTACGCCGTGGATCCAGATGAAAGTCAGTCTGCAGGCAATGTTGCATTTAACTCCAAGGAGGCTGTCCCCTACAACTTCCCCCCTCTTAGTCCATTTGTAATAATAAATGTCAGCATGCACTTAATAATGTACATGTGAAGTGTGAGCCCTGAGGCTTTTCTAAAGTTCACCCCAAAAAATAATTTTCTTACAATACAGGAGACATATGAGGGTGTGTGTGTGTGTGTGTGTTTTTTCACATCTCAGGTTGGCCTAGTGGGTAACTGTCCCACTTTTCAAACAGTCCTTCATGAGTTCTAATCCAGACAGAAACCCTTACTCTGTGTGGAGGTTGTATACACTCTTGTATGTATCCTTTATGAAAGAGTATGCTATGCATTTTGCTGAAAAGGCAAGGGGCTAGATTTACTAAACTGCGGGTTTGAAAAAGTGGAGATGTTGCCTATAGCAACAAATCAGATTCTAGCTGTCATTTTGTAGAATATACTAGATAAATGCTATTTAGAATCTGATTGGTTGCTATAGGCAACATCTCCACTTTTTCAAACCCGCAGTTTAGTAAATATACCCCAAGATGTATTTACACCACATACATTTTGATATATTCATTATACATGTCTTTTTAATGTAGCCATGTCTATGCATTTTGCGTACTATACGGTGACTTGAAATCCTAAACACAGAAAGATCTTGAGCAATGTGTTTGTTATAAGTGTGTATTACGCTAATTACTAGCAAAGGAAAAACAACGTTCAGAGTGTTCCACATCATTGTTATTTGCCAGTGATTAATGAGTAAAGAGCTATCTCGTAAAAATAAGCCCCAGGCATTTGTGCTGTGTTCTGTGTAAACAAACTGTTGGTCCCTCCCACAGTGGGCGAGACATATACATTGCTTAGCTTCCCATTAATCGCTTGAGATCCGTTGCTTGTGCTTGTACCATGTTTAAAGATCCACAGGTGGGTGTGTTATTGAGTTTGCGCTGCTTATTTCCCTCCCTTATGTTTAGAGGACCACAGGAGGGTGTGTTTTTGCTGTTTGAGGTGCTTTTTTCACTCACGTAAGTGCCTGCATCACTCAAAGTATGCAACGCAGATACGTATGCGTTTGTGTACCTTGATGAATCAGGCCCATGGTCTCTCTGATGAGCGGAATGTATGTCTGAAATACAGCCCACAAATAGATGTAGCAACAAAAGACGGTGACTCTCGCAGTCTGGGAGATGGGTACAGAGACTTACCCCTTTCTTCCTGATTGTTGGATTCCCTGGATATTCCGGTCCTCAGGTGCTCCCTGTGGTAGACTGCAGTGCCGTCTTGCCTTGCTCGATGTTGCTTAAAGTTCCCGGCTATGCTAGATGATCTGTGCGCATGCGCCTGTGTGTGATGGACATCCACCATCCTTGATGTTGTTGACCGGCTTAATAGGAATCAATACTATTAAGTACAAGTGGCAAATAAGTCCGTAATCGAAATTAAAATATTATCAAATGCGCTTCGCCGCCAAAGTGGCTTCTTCAGGGATATAATGCAGCAATTAGCAGGCCTTGCCTCATCTATCCCTAGTGACAAGGAAGGGAAGCTGCCTCCTAGTTCACCTTTGGTCAGAGTTAAATAAATAGAAAGACAGCCCACATAGTCTTTCATAAAAAAGTCCATAATGCAACAATATATCTTTGTAGATAAATAATATGAGCATGTTGCCACTAGTCATTATTAAGATGTCTTTCCTTTGGACTACGTTTGGTATCTTATTGCTTGTTCTGGTTCTCTGACTCCTGGCTAGTTCTTGACTCTTCTTCGGATCCTCCTTTGTTCCTCGCTTCTTGGCTGATTCTGATCTGGATTAATTGACTACGCCCTGCTACTCAGTCACTACGTCAGTGGCTGACTCTGAGAACCACGATCTGCACACCTTCTTGCAGCAAAGCCCAAACTCCCTTGTGGGGGTCCCTGGTGAACACCTGAGGTGGGTTAGACTCTGCACCCTCCTGCTCAGCAGCGGTTAGTAACTTCTTCGCAGACCGTGACAGGGAGAAAATAGATAGTGAGGACACATGGTGATCTCACTCAGATTTCCTGTTACATAGTGGAAGCACTCTGGGGCTGTTGCATTATCGTTTTGAACACTATTTGAAAATATCACTGCAAACAATTGTTATTGATAACATGGCCAGCAGATGCAATGAAATACTAATGAGAATCCCTTATCTCTATTGCGATGCTTAGATAACTTATAAATCTGTGAAATGGCATTGATATGTGTAAAAGGACCTGTGGTTGCGCTTTAAATGCTCACGCTATCCTCTTATTCTGTTCTTAGATACACTCATTATTATCGCACTTTTATACACTTTTCCTTACACAATGTTGTCTTACTCAGTCGTTTGACCACACTAAATAACACTTAAGCTTTACAGAATTATTTATCCAATAACCACTGTATCTCAGCAATACTTCACAATATATATTCATTATAAATAATCAATACTCACAACATAGGTACCTATGTATTTAAATCAAAGCATTTTACTGTTAACACATAAAACCCTACAATCACAGTTATCACATATATCATAATGTGGTTCAACATAACATAGTATATCAATATAAAATTAACCCTAGGTTCACCACCTTTATCCCTTATACTATCTATGCACTATTATCTTTACATATAAGACAATAAGAATTACTATTTATAATATTGATTTAACTATCACAGATATCGAACAATATATGTATATAAACCATCAAATCAACATTACACATACATATAGCTATATATATATATATATATATATATATATATATATATATATATATATATATATATATATTATCAATTATATTTATCAAGTCCTTTTATCCTGGGTCCAATTCTTTATCTGCAATGTAGGAAATATTTCTGTAGTACAGAATCCTTTTCTGTAGAGTAGTGTTGTTTTTTTGTAGTTTAGTGTATTCCTATCCTTTTCTGTAGTGTAGTATAATATATATTTTCTGTAGTGTAATATATATTTTCTGTAGTGTAGTGTAACCCTATGGAATACTATATTGCCTTTCCTATAGTGCAATATATATTTTCTGTAATGTAGTGAGTATTTTCTGTAGTGTAGTGTAGTGTTCGTTGTCCAGGGGACGGTAGGCAAGCAGAGACCGAAGGGGAGTCCCGGGTCTGGCTTTTATAGTCCAGACCCGGAAACTCCCAGCCTCCCCAGCGGTAACATGTGTGTGGTTATTCACTACACACACGTTGATGTTGCGTATGTGTCCAGGGGTGGTGATGTCATCAAACCTGGCATTTCTCCTCACTGTGTACGTGGCGACTTGAGCCGGCACACAGAGTGGGGTCCTGCTATGTAACCACGCATAAGCCGTTACAGTTGCAGTGTGGTGGCCACTGTAGGTAAGTTACGCATGCACAGTTGAACTATGTACGTGTGCGCGAGCACCCGTGACGCACGCACACCGCGGCTTCCCCGCTTCACGGTTACCCTGTTGTTGGAAGCTCGACACTACAAGTAAAAATTACCTGTACCTAGATTTGGCGGTGAACTAAAAAAAAATAAAGATAGAGAGAGAGAAAGACCTTGATAATTTTCAACTCCCTACCAACTATGGAGTAGATCTGAAGCCTCACAGGAGTATCTGGATGGTACCTAGTCGCTTCTCTGGGGTCACTGCTGTTCTTCCCATCTCCTCCGCTACATCAACACCTAGAGTGTGAGAAAGAGTACAATATGCTCAATGGAGGAGCGCAGTTAGTTGCATATACGGTACAAGATGTAATCAGGGTAGGGCTCTAGGATTTTTCTTTCCTTATATTATGGTTCTCAGTGTTCAGTTAAAACTTTTTTTTGTATTATTATTTGGAAGGGGTATGATTTCTTAATCTACCGGTCTCAATGAGCACAGGAGTACTCTATTGAGCTAAGGAGGCTTGCATGGTTTTCACTTGATCAACGTGGACCCAGAGAACCATACGTCTTCTCCGAGAGTCTTTCTTTGTAGTCATTGGCCTTTGTACTGTTCCCATAAGACCCTTGCTGTGATAGTAGCAGAGTCATTTACTGTTGGAATGGCCTCAATCCAGTGGTCCTATAAAATCTAGCTGTAGGGCAGCCCATGGTCCTCCTGCATGGGGCACACGCTGTAGAAATGGCTTGAGAGCTGGAGTTCTGGCGTTCACTTGTGCACACACAAGACATTGTTGTGTGACAATTTCCACTGTCTTTTACATCCCTGACCAGTATAATATGTCCTTTAAGAGGGACATGAGTTTATCTCGACCATGGTGTCCGAGGAACTGATGTTTGAGTCTTGTCAGTTCTACCTGAAGATGTACAGGAACAACGGACAGGGGTTCTGAGCCCTCATAGTTCGGGTGATACAGTATGCCCTGATTAATTGACCAGGGACCTTGTGGTGTGGTAATGTGGGGTATAAGAAGAGGATCCTTTGCTTGTTTCTCTTCAAATGACACTGGGCCTTCTTCCAGAGTCTTGTTTTGTATCGTCACTATACAAGATGATACTTCTTTTTAATCTGGGTATCGGAAAATCTCAGATAAAGCAGCCAGTTTGGCAGCTTCGTGTGCAGAGTTATTACCCATGACAAGGTGATCACTCATTTTATGGTGAGCAGGAACTTTAATTATCGCAACCTCTTCAGGATGCATCATTCCCCATTCCCATAACTCTGAGCAACTGAAATGTGCGCCAGGTGTTAGGCTGTTAGTGGTCAGATAATGAACCTGCAGAACAGACTGGCGGAGGTCTTCGCCTATAGCAGCCACCTTTCCCTTAGAGCTAAACGCACTCACAGGTACTCGGATGCCCCAGGACTTAACTCCAAAGTAGTGTGGGATCGTTATACTAACCGCAGCGCAGGTCTGAAAACAGTACAGATGGTAATGGGTGGTCAGACGAAGGTCAGGGGTCACTTGCAGGGTAGAATAGTTAGAAAACACGCCAAGGGTCGGGGTCACAAGCAAATCAGCAGAATCCAAGGCTCAGGCCAAAAGGTCAGGGTCACAGGCAATAAGGCAAAATCCAGTAAACAGGCAAAAGGGTCACAACAGAAATCCAGCAGTATATCAAGCAGGTCAGCACAAGTTTCAAACCAGGACACTATAACCGGAAGGGAGGCTAAGCCCTCCCTGCCCTATATACTGACATTGGCCAATCAGGGCTTAGCCCTGTAATGCTGTAATGATTAACAAGCTCAGACTTATTAATTAATTATCCCGCAGGCTATATTTGGCGCATGCGCCCGGCTGCAACACTTGCCGGGGTGCAGTGCTTAACACACTCTGTGTCCGGCCGTTGCCTTGGCAACAGTCAGGCCCGAGTAACAGAAAGTGACGCCCCGGTCATCATGGCAACGGCCGGGGACGTCAGTACAGGGAGGAGGAGAGTCGCGGCAGTGCCCGTGGCTCCTGACAGTACCCCCCCTTGAGGAGGGGTTAAGAAACCCCGACATCCTGGTTTTCCAGGGAATTTTTTGAAAAATTCCTTAATAAGTCTATCCACGTGTAGACATCTCCGCGGCACCCAAGAACGTTCCTCCAAGTCATGGCCCTTCCATTGAATAAGAAATTGAACTTGTCCCTGGACTTTCTTGGAATCCAGTATTTTTTGTATCACAAATTCTTGGTGTCCTTCCACATTAACTGAATGAGGCCTCAGAGGGTGAACATGTCTGAAGTTACTAGTAAGGTTACTGGTTTGTGTAGAGAGCAGTGGAAGGTATTTGGAATTTTCAAGGAGCGTGGAAGTTTCAATCTAAAGGCCACTGAGTTTACTTGCTTGATGATAGAAAAGGGGCCGATGAATCCGGGACCAAGCTTTTTACAAGGTTGTCTGAGCCTGATATTACGGGTAGAGAGCCAAACCCTCTGACCCACTTTCAAAGAACAGCTCCTACGGTGTTGGTCCGAAAAAAAATTTGAGTAAAAAGAGGCCTGTTTTAAGGCAGTGTGAGCTTTTTTCCAGATGTTCTTCTGAAACGTAGCTGTGGAGCAGATGCCAGGAAGCCTAGAAGAGTCAAGCACAGTTAATGAGTTGGATCTAGGATGAAACCCAAAACTGCAGTAGAACGGGGAGGTACAAATGGAGGAGTGACAGGAATTGTTGTAGGCGAACTCCGCCCAGGGTAACAGAGTTGACCAGTTGTTGTGGAACTCAGTGATATAAAACCATAAAAATTGCTCTAAAGACTGATTGACCCTCTCAGTTTGTCTATTGGATTGTGGATAATATGCTGAGGAGAGACTGATATTTGTTCCCAGGAGACTACAGAAGGACTTCCAGAACTGAGCACTGAACTGTGAACCGCAGTCAGAAACAATATCCAATGGTATACCATGGAGCCAAAAGATGTGTTGTACAAAATGTGAGGCCAAGGTCTGTGCACTAGGGAGTCTGGTTAGAGGTATAAAATGGGCCATTTTACTGAAGCGGTCAACCACTACCCAAATAGTATTGTGGCCCACTAAGGAAGGGAGTTCCACAATAAAGTTGATCGACAAGTGAGTCCACGGTCTAGTAGGGACAGACAAAGGCATAAGCTGGCCGGATGGACGACACCTAGGGGTCTTGTTTTTAGCACAAATCTCACTTGACAAAGCAAAATCTCGACCATCCAAAGACATGGTGGGCCACCAAACAGAGCGTGAGAGATTTTCTGTGGTCTTACTGATATCCGGATGTCCGGCGGTTTTGTGGTCATGGGCCTCAGTGAGGACAACCTTCCGGAGGTGGACCGGTACAAATAAGCGGTTTGCAGGGGTCTTCAAGGGTGCCAATTTCTGGAATCTGAGGAGGGCTACGCCCAAGTCCTGAGCTAAACCGGCATGAATAAGTGAAGGTGGTAAAATAGGCAGGGGTTTAGTAACTGATGCATGATGAGCTTCAAAGCTTCTGGACAATGCATCAGCATTAGTGTTCTTAGATCCTGGTCTGTAAGTGATAACAAAGCGAAAGTGGGTAAAAAAACAATGACCAACGAGCTTGTCTTGGATTCAGTCAGTTTGCTGTTTCAATATATTGTAGATTCTTATGATCGGTAATAACTGAAATTACATGGACGTCCCCTTCCAGCCAGTGACGCCATTCCTCAAAGGCCCTTTTGATGGCTAAAAGTTCTCGATTACCAACATCATAGTTGGCCTCTGCGGAAGAGAACTTACGGGAGAAGAAAGCATAGGGAAACAGTTGGTGGTTACCAGGATCCTTCTGAGAGAGTACAGCGCCTGCACCAATGTCAGAAGCGTCCACCTCCACAATGAAAGGCAGCCCCGGATTAGGATCAGATATAAATTATTTTTTTAGCGCCTCAAAGGAACTGATGGCCTCAGAAGACCAATTATCAGGAACTGCGCCCTTCCTGGTAAGGGTCACAATAGGAGCCACCAAATCGGAGAGCCCCTGAATAAACCTGCGGTAGTAATTGGCGAAGCCTAAGAATCTTTGTATGGCTTTTAGGTTAATGGGTTGCACCCAATCTAAATGAGCTGGCACCTTATTCGGGTCCATAGAAAAACTGGAGGCAGATATGACATATCCCAGGAAGGATACTCTCTGGACCTCAAACTCGAATTTTTCAAGCTTGGCAAATAAATGGTTGTCCCGTAACTTGAGGAGTTCTTGCTGGACATGAAGCTGATGTTGAGGCAATGAATGAGAGTATATCAATATATCATCTAGGTATATCACGACGAATTGATCAAGGAGTTCCCGAAGGACTCCATTAATAAGATCCTGGAAAACTGCTGGTGCGTTGCAGAGACTGAATTGTATAACTAAATACTTGTAATGGCCAGACTGAGTATTAAACGCCGTTTTCCACTCGTCTCCATCCCAAATGCAAATTAGATTATATGCCCCACGAAGGTCAATTTTGGTGAAGATGGTAGCACCTTTGAGCTGGTCGAACAGTACTGAGATGAGAGGAAGCGAGTAAGTATTTTTGACAGTGTTCTTGTTGAGACCCCTATATAAGCAATACAAGGACGTAGTCCACAATCCTTTTTGGAGACAAAGAAGCAACCAGCTTCCACTGGTGATTTTGAAGGCCTAATTAAGCCTTTCTGTAGGTTTTCTTCAACATATTCCTGCATAGCTTTGGTCTCAGGACCAGAGAGTGCACACAGTCTTCCTTTAGGTAATTTAGAGTCCGAGATTAGGTCGATAGCACAATCGAAGTCCTGGTGAGGAGGCGTGGTGTTGGCAGCCTTTTTAGAGAATACATCCCTGAATGCATGGTATTGCGGAGGTAGTAAGTCAGAAGCAGGCTGTAGCATCCGAAGAGGTAACTTTAAACAAGACTGAGAACATGAAGGCCTCCACTGGATAATTTCCCCTAGTGCCCAATCGATTACAGGATTATGAAGACGCAGCCAGGGATGCCCTAATATGACCGGTACAGACAGGCAACTAATCAGAAGGAGAGTCAAGGTTTCTGTATGAAGTGTTCCTACTGTTACACATAACGGTGTAGTTTCAAAAACCACCTTACCACCGGGAATTAATTCCCTGTCTAATCCACATACAGTAATAACTGTACTGACATTCTGGAAAGGAATTCCTGAAGACTTAGCAAATCCGATATCCAGGAAATTCACTGCGTAACCGCTATCAATAAAGGCTGAGGTATTGACAGAATGGCCACCAAAATTGAATTGCACAGGAACCAATAATGCATTTCTTGAGGAGATAATCTGCAGACCTAAGTGGACCTCCTCTATCGCTCCTAGGCCAAATCTTTTCCTGGCTTGTTAGGGCAAGTACGGGAAAAATGTCCTTTGGTGCCACAGTAAAGTCATAGTCCCAGAGTCTGCCTTCTAGTTTTTTCTTCCGTGGAAAGGTGATACACTCCTAATTGCATCGGCTCTTCTGGCTCCAATGGTGCAGAAGCAAATACAGATGAAAGACCAGATGGTGTTTCTCTCTCCACCTTTCTCTCCCTGATCCGCCTATCAATTTTGATGTCGAGTTGCATCAGGTCTTCCAATGCCGATGGCTGAAGGATACTGTACCAGTGCGTCCTTGATCTGCTCCGACAGCCCTAAATGAAGTTGACTGCGTAATGCAGGGTCGTTCCATTCGCTGTCGGTAGACCAACGCCTGAACTCTGCACAGAACTCTGCAGCGGAACGCCAGCTCTGTTTCAGAGCCCTAAGATGAGCCTTGGCTGACGCCACCTGATCCGGATCATCATACAGTAGGCCCAAAGCGTTAAAGAACGCATCAACGGAGAGTAGCGAAGGACTTGTAGGAGGAAGACTAAATGCCCAGGACTGGGGGTCACCTTGTAGGAGGGATATAATGATACCGACCCGTTGCTGTTCTGACCCAGAAGAGCGAAGTCTTAGCCGAAAATACAGCTTACAGTGTCCTTGAAATTGTGGATCGGTGATCTTTCCCCGGAGAAACGGTCTGGCAGGTTCAACTTAGGTTCCGGAACAGATGCCGAGGAACCCTGTTGGGCTTGCAAAGCCCTTGCAGCTTCCTCTTGAGCAGATAGCCAATGCGAAAGTCCTTGGACCATCTGGGACAGAGTTTGGATCTGTCCTGCAAAGACTTGAGCTGGAGAAGGGTTCATCCCGTTACTTTCCATGGAGAATCCTCCCCAGAATTCACTGGTCGGTTATAATGTTAGGCTGCTAGTCGTCAGATAGCGAACCTGCAGAACAGACTGGCGGAGGTCTTCGCCTATAGCAGCCGCCTTTCCCGTAGAGCTAGACGCGCTCACAGGTACTCGAATGCCCCAGGACTTAACTCCAAAGTAGTGTAGGTTCGTTATACTAACCACAGCGCAGGCCTGGAGACAGTACAGATGGTAATGGATGGTCAAATGAAAGCCAAGGTCAGGGGTCACTAGCAGGGTAGAATAGTCAGTAAACACGCCAAGGGTCGGGGTCAAGAGCAAATCAGCAGAATTCAAGGTTCAGGCCAAAAGGTCAGGGTCACAAGCAATAAGGCAAAATCCAGTAAACAGGCAAAAGGGTAACAACAGAAATCCAGCCAGGGACCTCAGTACAGGGAGGAGGAGAGTCGCGGCGGTGCCCGTGAACGCCGCGGCTCCTGACACCAGGGTTTTATTCTGGCTGTCCACGTATCCGCGCCTGTGTCAGGTATCCAAGTGTAATGTCAGGGACCAAATTACAAATGAGCTGTCGCTATAAATAGTACGTGGTCCTGAATGTTGGAGTAGTAAGGCTTCCTTTACTGCCTCCAATACTGCCCTTTACGCAGACAGGTGACCATGTAATTTAAGAAGACTCTGAAGCCCTGTAGTCTTATTCAAGACTGCATAACCTGTCAGACTGCATAACCTGTCAGAGATATTTCTCATCTGTGTGAGACTGAGACCCATCAACAAAGATTACTCAGTCATCCGGATGTTCTGATTGTCTAAACAAAGTCCTTGTTTCATCATATGGCATACATCAATATATATTTGGCCTTGTGACTTACTTCGAGATTGCGCCTACTCAACTCCATTATCCATCTCCAAACCTCTGTTGAGAGACACCAGGCAGCATGTCCTGGAGTAAAAGGGTTAATGGAGAGTGTGGGGTTTGTATTGTGAGGTGTCTAAAACCCACAATATGTTCTGTCACTTTGACAGCATAATGTATTGCAGCCAGTTGTATTGCACATTTGTCAAAACCTCTTTCCACGGGAAATGGAAGTCTTGAGAAATACCCTAGTGGTCTAGTCACAGATCCTACTTCTTGTAGTAAGACTGCTGATATGGACTCTGGGACAGCGTGAGCCTGAATTGCCAGCTCAACCTCTGGGTGTGGAGTGGCCAAAACTGGGACAGTAGAGAGAACTCTTTTCAGAGTAGAAAATGCCTCTTCCTGTGCTTCTGCCCATCCTTGCAATGAAAGTTCCTCACCTTTGAGCAATTCATGCAGAGGTTTCGCTTTTGTAGCAAAATCCTCTATGAACTCCCTCATGATGTTTGTAGTCCCAAGGAATTTTCGCAAGTCTTGTAGTGTATTTGGTCTAGGTAATTTGACCATTGCCTCAACTCGGGCAGCCATTATACCTTTTGTCCCATGAGCTATCTTGACTCAAAGAAATATGACCTCTGACCTAGCCAGGTTTGCTTTGTGAGAACTCAGTTTGAGCCCTGTATGTACATGGAGAGCTAGCAATCCCTGTAGGAGTGTCAAATGTTCCTCCTTAGTCTCTATAAGGAGTAATAGATCATCCACATATTGCAGCAGACATTCTGGGTGTGAAAATACACTCAGTACTTCTGCTAATGCCTGATGGAAATATGTGGGCTACTATGAAATTCTTGGGGTAATATGCAAAATATGAACTGCGTACCTTGCACAGTGAACGCAAATTTGTGACAACAGCTTTCTGTCAATGGTATTGAAATGAAACCATTGACTACATCAATGGTATAGAATACCTTGATTTTGCAGTTTATTCTTGCCAATATGTCTGGTGTCTCTGCTACCACCTATACTGACATAGGGGTATATTTATTCAAAACCCTGAGATCAATTATGAGTCTCCAGGTGTTAGTATCCTTCTTCTAAACAGGCCATAAGGGATTATTGTACTTGACATTTCCCTTTATGACTACCCCCTTGCTTCTAAATCAGTCACAGCTTCTATCACTGGCTCCATAGCTTCAGGGGGGAAACAATATTGACGTTGAGGTGATGGATCTGGTCCTTGTATGTCCACTTGAACATCAATCATCTTTCCACAATCATTCTTCCCATAGCTCTGGGAATTTGTATATAATAGGTTCAAGGTCTGTGTTATGTGAGACCTCTGGCCATTTGTGTACAACCATGTTGACTTTTCCACCAATTGCATGTATGGGTGGTCCTAAGTGATGTTTCTTTATCACACAGACCTTTGAGTTTCGTGGGCCCTTCCATACCAAACAGTTTGCTAGATCTAAAATCCAGCCATTCTGTGTCATTACATCAGTTCCGATAATGTTATCAGAACCTGAAAAATACCATATAGGAGCTTTTAAAATGAAATCATTCTTGATTTTCAAAGAAACTTCCTCAACCGCTGCCTAGGCCAAAAACTTGATCATCCAAAAATTATCCATAACCATTAGATATCAATTCCCCATGGGTGTTGGGGGGGAAAAGTTAATGTTCATACTATAGGGTCAGCCACTGAGACTATTGGATCCTTTGATCTACCACAGCAGTATGTATGGGCTTATTATGTCCCATACTCCCCGTTACACTGCTTTTTGTATCTGTTATACATACCAGATTTCTAGGGATGTATGCATTATGTGTTGTGGAGAAGGGTGATAACTCATTGATTATATTTTGCATACTGGTTATCATCTGTGCTCTATTGATTAAATCACTATGTAATTCAGCAATTAGAACTTCATTAGATGCTACCTTATCCTTGAATACATTGATCTCTGCATACAGTTCTGCCAATTTCTTATCAACATCTGTGTAATATTTTTCTCTCTCTAATAATTGGGAATTGAGCATACAAATCTGCTTTCCACTATCTATATTGGTCATATCTTTGTCTTCCAATTGTGCTTCAAGCATGGAAACACTTTTAATCTTTTCAATGCAACACAGACAATGAGAATTTGCATCAGCTCCCTTTTGTTTTTAACTAACATTTCAGCGTGTTCGGATGTCCAAATCTTCGTAAGCATGCACCAATTTACCGTATTTCCCCAAGTATAAGACGCACCCCTGTATAAGACGCACCTTAATTTTGGGGCCCAAAATGAAAAAAAAGATGTATTACAAGACCTACAGCTCCGAGACTGTGGGAGGCGCCTGAAGGACCTTAAGGTCCTTTTGCCAATCAGTGAGGGCAAGCTGTGTGAAAACAGCCAGCGGGGACACGCTGATGGGAAGCAGCCAGCGGAGACACGCTGATGGGAAGCAGCCAGCGGAGACACGCTGATGGGAAGCAGCCAGCGGAGACACGCTGATGGGAAGCAGCCAGCGGAGACACGCTGATGGGAAGCAGCCAGCGGGGACACGCTGATGGGAAGCAGCCAGCGGGGACACGCTGATGGGAAGCAGCCAGCGGGGACACGCTGATGGGAAGCAGCCAGCGGGGACACGCTGATGGGAAGCAGCCAGCAGAGACACGCTGTTCCGATTAGCGGGGACTTCTTTCTCACACCAGGTGCCGACTTCTTCATTAAGGTAAGTAGCGCTTGCAGTGTATAAGACGCACCTTTTTTTTAGACCCAAAATTTGGGGGAAAAAGGTGCGTCTTATACTTGGGGAAATACGGTAGCTAATATTTGGAGACGTTTAGTTTTTATGCTGAACACGGTTCTCCTGTTAATACACAGCCACAGCGCATCATGTGTATAAATAATCCTGTTCTAAAAGTGTTGCCCATAACTTTTCAGCAGGTGTGTAGTTATTAGGTATCACTGGGTTAAACATACTATTTGCTGACAACTTCTCAATGGTAATAAAATTCATACTCGCCTATCCAGATACAGAAGTCATTTTTTCTGTGCTCAATGTTACTTCTCACTGTAGCAATAATGGTCCCCTTAAGCCTCCGAGACTTAAAAATGCTGTTTCCAGAAACATGCTCTTCAGTTCAGGAACGTCTTTCTCCTTTCAGCAGGATCCTTCCAAGCGACTGCTGCAACCTTGAAAAGTGAATCCACGTTTCTCACAAACGCTCACAGTGCGACAAACCGTTCCTTCTTAAAGAAAGAAATAAAACAACGAGTACCCAAGAAACTTTAAATTCTAAACTAAATTCGCTGTAATTAATTGTATTTCTTCTAGGCCTCAAGTAAAACAATGTTATCTGTCCAAACTTCTTTCCAGTGTCGAAGTCGTATAATTGGATGAACGAAAGTATATTGGTTAATACTGTTTTGCCGTGCGATTGCGATGCGTACGCCACGTAACACAGATCCGTACGCTACCTAACACAGCGCGTGGTGCGATCGCACGGTAAAATACGCACGCACACACTCGCATTACAACATTTAGTTATCTATATAATTCATATTCATATTAGTTCCGTTACACTGTAATTTATGAGCAGATTGTATTTGGTTTATTATTAGTTTATATAATATGATTATATATACATTTTAGTGTTATTAAAGGTTTAGGTTATAGGAAAGGTGTCATGCCTGATATCATATTGATCCCCTATTCATCAGCAGCTGTCCGGCGCAGTCGGCGAAGAGATCGCACATTGCATACTTTAGTTATCGATATTAGGGAATAAACCTTTGTATGATGCTGGCTATGAAAGGAGCAGACCCCCTGGAGAGACGACCCCCACCTTTGGATTCCTTAGATTGAATCAGCCTATGACCTGTTTACCCTGGAGCCACCCTTTGTCTAGACCTATAGAAACAATCTACGTCATCTCTATTGTTCTCTGTAACACTGAATGTGTATATATGATCATAGACGGGCACCCAGTCTGCAGTCAACTCTGACACAGTATTCTAAGCAGATATACTGTCCATTGGGTCCCGTGGATGCGCAGCGAATGCATGCAATAAGAGCGCGGTATGTATGTATCTTTTTGTATTGGCTGTGCTGTGCTGTACTGTATTGTATTATTTAATAATGTATTGAATTGTTAACTTTCTACATCTGCTAAAATAAATCACTTTGTGCGTTGGAAACACATACAATCGATTGGGCAATGCTTATTTGAAAACGATAAAATTACTTTAATAATTTGGGGGCTCGTGAGTTTAGGAGGTTACGTTATCTTAAAGTATGCAACGCTTGCGGATTTTGGTTGCTCAACAAAGGGTGGATATTGACGGACGCGTCTCATACGGGAAAGAATGCAATGTGTTCAAAACCTGTTGTTCATTTTGTGTTGAGAAGCCGAATGTCCGCAGTTGCGTAAACTGAAGGAACGCTAACTAGAATCTAGGGACAAGAAAGAAAAATGTTTCTTTTTATTGTCGTATTACGTTTTAAAGTGTATTGCATTGCATAGGGTATCTGTACTTCCTGCCTTGCGTATGTGAACTTCCGCTAATATTGCCACGTGGTTGAACAATCGTTTTGAGAGTTATTATATATACATAGAATAATTACTTGTGAAAGCCTCTGAGACATTATTACTATTGTTGGGAACTTTTAATTTTCTGCGCAGAGAAGGTGTATAGTCTGTGATTTTGTAACGTAGATACACTGTTTTATTGTGGATTGTGCTCAGTTGCTGTCTGACGAGGCGGGTTGCCCAACTGAAGGCCGGTATACAGGGCAGGTATACCGAGTGCGAAAACCGGGTTTTTGCGAATCGCCACCAATAGATCGCAAGGTTTACTGATAATTAGTATTAGTAGGAGGTGCGATCTAACCGCACGGTAAATACAACCGCGAGGGTAAAATTGGAAGTGTGTGGAGGAATTATGTTGGAAAGGCTGGTTGATTGTATCAACTTGGTGCTACCAGTTATAATAAACTCAGTAGATTTTTGTGGTTGAGCCAGGGTATCGAGGAGCTGATAGCCCTTGGGGCCCACAGTGATATTTCTGTGTTAGGGATTCTTGTTCGGAACAAGAGTAAGCGAGTGGACGCGCCTATTTGTAAATACGTCCACCGGGCATTAGAGATCTCTAGCGGTGATTGTAGGAACAGGGTTGAAATTGTTTGCAGGAAGGAACAGAGTATTGCGGTTTATCTGTGTTCCACATAAAAGAGTATTGTTGGCCAGAAAGAACAGAGCATTGCGGTGGGTCTGTGTTCCGTGCTGAAGATATTGTTCAACGTGGGTGCTAAGCATACGCTAGAGATGGCCAATGTACTGCCTAAAGAAGGCCTTATTGATTCAGCGATATTTCTCATGTGTAAAAAATATGGTGCATACGCAACTGTGTATTGTGACACGTGGGTCAAAATGACCAAAGATTGTGATAGGCCTTTCCCAACAATAGGGAGTTTTAATGCAGAGGTACTAAATAGCGTAAAAGATAAAGTACGGTTGATTAAGTGAACGAAAATGAGAAATGCACATAATGATTGTTTAAAACCGTGGCAAATGGAAGGTAACACGTGACAGAGCAGCGAATGCACAGCGGAAGTGAGTGTGGTGAAAAACGCGTGTTCAGCGGAAGTAAGCGTACCGGAAACAAGCATTCCGGAAGTGTGCATTGCAAAGCGTATCGAACTGAGCGCAAACACGCCCCCGACAAATTCGGTCGGGGCGGAAAGTACAGCCAATACCAAAAATGTAAAAACTGTAACTAGTAACTTGTATGTTGTTTTAAGTAATGTTAAAAGTAATGCTTCAGGACAAAGAAAAGGAACGATCCCACCAGCAGGGGCAGCGGCTGAAAGTGGTGAGAATAATGTAAAGGTTAACACAGGGAAAGACATCCATTGTACTGCAGCAGCAATTTCAGCAACTAGTTATAGTGATTTGGTAGACTTACATCCTGTCTGTACAACAACAGTTCCCAATGGGAAAGCGGACAGAGATGGTGATGTTCCCTTAAAACATGTAGCAAAGCATGATCCATGCACTAGGTCTGAAACATTTTCAATTTTGTCTGATTTTCTTGATCCTAGGAAAGATTTGACCAAATGTCAGCAGTTTATTAGATATTATGGTAATGTGTGCGAGCCAATTAATAACGATTGGCGAGTATTATTGAAGACCTGTCTCCCTCTCAATACTGATATACAAAAGTGCATTAAGGATTGTATGTTGGAGGAGGATGAATCCTTAACCGAGGATGATAATCAGGACAATATTAGACACATAATCACACAGTTGGCCATATATTTTCCAGTGATAGTGGACTGGAGTAAACTTTTTACTATCAGGCAAGAGGATAGTGAAAATGCAGCAGACTATTTTTGCAGGGCTCTGATAGAGATGGCCAAATATACTGGGGTATCAGACATAAAAGATAATGTATACTACAGGGAGGTTGCTATTTCAGTTCTAATGGATGGCCTCAGGGAAAACTTAGAGAGAAGGGTGCAGACTTCATTACCATACTGGAGAGGAATCACTGTAAGTGCTCTCAGGGAGTCAGCTATAGGACATGATAGAAGTATGAATAAACAGAAAGAGACACTAAGTGATAGGGTAATGATGGTAAGTATCCCAGCACTAGAGGGTCTGCACACCCGACCACCAGCATACAACCCACATAATAAGAAGCATAGAATAATCAGGTGTTTTAAGTGTAACGAAGAAGGCCTTTTCGCAAGAGAATGTAAAAAGGAAAAAACACAGAGTGATAGGTTAATGATGGTGAGTATCCCAGCATTAGAGGGACTGCACACACGACCACTGTGTAATAACACATGGGTTAAAGAAAAGAAACAACATGAATTGAGGAAGTGTTTTCAATGCAATAAAATAGGACACCTAGCAAAATATTGTGCAGACATGACAGGGACGTGTTTTTACTGCCGTAAGAAGGGACACATGAGTAGGAACTGTGTAGAGAGAAGAATGGATACCTGGGTTGGAAATCACATAGACATCCACAAAGGAGGCGCAAACTTCTCTTTTGTTGTTCCCCAACAATTGATTGCACACCCTGTAACAACTAATACTTTGGGGGAGAACTATAGCCAACTCTAGAGTACAGGTCAGACCTGTAGTCCTACAACCAGACAAGGTAAAGGTTAAAACTGTGGTAAGTATCAATGTGCAAGTTTAGAAAAAAAAACCCTGATTTAAAAGTTAATCTTTGTTGATTGTGCTTGTTTTGTTTTATGTTGTAAAATGCTTGTTTTCCTAATCGCTGGCCGAGGGAAAAGAATAGAAATGTTTGTTTTGTTTGCTGTTTTGAGATAATTATCTTGTTTCCCTCTTACATATAAAGAGTACACGAAAGAAATATAGACTTTGGGCTAGATTTACTAAGCTGCGGGTTTGAAAAAGTGGGGATGTTGCCTATAGCAACCAATCAGATTCTAGCTTTCATTTATTTAATACCTTCTACAAAATGACAGCTAGAATCTGATTGGTTGCTATAGGCAACATCCCCACTTTTTCAAACCCGCAGCTTAGTAAATCTAGCCCTTAGTGTTTACAAGGGTGGGATAGAGAAATAGGAAAAATCACTCTTGAAAGACAAAGTAACAATAGACAATTGGAACACTCTTTGTTTTAAGCTGCAGTGTCTCATGATAATTTGTTTGGCTGAGAATCATTATCCAACAATGAAGTATGTACATACTTTGCTCCAAAATATCGTTTTATGTATCTCAGATGAGTCATCAACAGTTAATTTTTCCATTTCTCTATCATAAGTTAGGAAAGTCTGTTGAAAAGGTATGTAGTTAATGTGATACAGAGTTCTTAATAAACAAATGACGGACAAAACTGGATTGCACAGTTAAGACCCCCTAGTCAAGTATGGGGAGGGGTCATAGTTAGCAAATAGCTAAGAGGATTAGTGGAATAAATACAGCCATTTTCCCATAGAGTCCAATCCAGCTGTCATTTGTGTTGTAAAATCTCCCTTTCTGCATGTATGTTTTTATTCAAATCTTTGTATTCCCATTATTCATTGCTTTCTTATTGCTCATTCTTTACACAAATGCTAGTACCCCTCTATCTTTCTCTCTTTCTCTCTCTCTCTCTCTCACTTTCTTTTTCTCTCTCTCTCTCTCTGCTCTGGTAGAGATAAAATCAATTGGGCTAAGACAATTTTTTTTTATTTTTTTTTACATAAGACAAATTCAGAGATACACACACTAGATTGACATGAGTTACAGAAACAGTCAGGGGTTTTGTTTTCATGTGTATAGAAACTGCTGATTTTAAGCAGAAAGGTTCTGTTGTGGAAATATGATTCATGTTTTATAGATTGCATATCTGTTTCATTTTTTTTGTTTTTGTTTTGGTTCGTGCCTTCTGTACAAAAATGTGCCTTTATGTGGATGCACAAAGGGTGGGGATTACAGGAGGACAGAAGAATTCTAGAGGTTAAGCATACAGATATGCATCTCTGTATAGAACATTGGAGTAGGATTTGTGCCACAAGATACGACATAATGTGAAACCCTAGAAAATGTCGAATTTTCATGTTTTATATTTTTTTACTGTTAGACAGACATGTACTGGGTACTGTTCTATTTGAAGAAAGTGTTATAGAAATAGACCCCTTAGTCTTTCTCACTTAGTCAAGTAGCTGAATGTGAGGTACTGAGAAGGGCATGTGAGTTGGCAGAGGGAAAATTGATTGATATACATTGGCCTTCAGAATTTTTCTAGTCTAGGGGGCGATGTTGAGGTGACTGAGAAATCATTTTATAGCAATACCAGCACATGATTAGGACACTACATAGAGGACTTTATACAGTGACACAGTTACCAACTGAAGTAGCTGCTAGTAAAATCCACACTTACACACACAACCATACATGGCTGTCACACCAGGGCGAACATAGCTGTCAAATAGACAGCAGGGTTTTATGTGACAGCTAACAAATTTATGTTTTGTTTTGTTTTTTTGTTGTATTGTTTTAGTTTTAAAATGTGAACACACACACACACAAACATGCACACATACACATATTGGTTAATATATGAAGATTTGTGTTACCTGAGGAATAAACTGTCTGGAAGGTGAAGAGATGTGATGAGGAGTCTGGTGGACTCTGGAGAGATGTACAAGGTAGACCAGAAGCTCCCAGAGTGTATCTCCCAGTCCCAGAGGAGGCAGCAAATGGTCTGGCTCAGCTGGGCACAGAAGGTATGTGCAAGCTGGTAAGAGTATATTGGGGTGTACCAGATATTTCGCCTCAAGCTAGTAGGACGGCAACGTCCTATCTTGATTAAGAGAATGTCAGGAAAATAATACCAATAGAGCCATCCCATATCCCTCCTGCTGATGGGTTTTCCTCCAGGTAAAACAAATACACGTCATCCAATTACCACCATGCAGGATCCTCAAGTATACACTGGTGTACCAATGAAATATGTCTGGGTAAAGGTTTATTAAAATGTGTCCAATGTATTACTGTGTCATACTCAAAGCTTTTGTTATTCAATGTGATAGTCCTAGAGTTATAATAGATGATAGGGGTATTCATGTTATTAATAACCGATGTATAATGTATGAGTAGTGGTAACAAATCAGATACTTTCAATTAGCCATAAACCAGTGTGAACATAAAGTAACGGTACTCGGTAGAACGAATTGAATAGAATAAGAGTTGGAACTGGATTGAAGTGACTGATAGCTTCGGCCACTAGTCCTTTCCCGCTACCAAAAGATCACTCCTGGGCAGACTCTTAACCTGTCAGATTTTGAAATGTTCTTGACCCCTCGTGAGATGAGATTGTAACTGGGAGGCTAGGTTAGACCTTGAGAGAAGGTAAATAGTGAGACAGCAACCGAGAACGTCCAAAACACTGTTTCCTGAAAAGTCACACTAACTGTCAGGATGTTGGATCGGGAGAGTAATTTGTGGAGCAATAATTTCATAGGCTCAGGTTATTTGACAGACATGTACCAGGTGTAGGCTACCAGCATCACGGCTTCAAGGGTAGCAGAGACAAACTGGTGACCATTAAACCCACTGCAGAGGGGCCAACACTCAGTGAAGGGTCCAAGGGCACTCATGAGTCTGTTTTGGAAGGCCTCAAATGCAGTTAGCAGCACCTGAGCCAAAGGCTAAGACAGTTGTCCAGCATAAAGTTGTAGTTTTCCTGTTTTGTGTTCTCTCATTTCATTCTCTTCTCAGGACGGTTAATTCTTTTGATTATTAGCAGGTGACAGAGGCTGGTTCAGGTAATGGTAAGGAGGTATTGGGGATGAAAGAGAAGTTAGTAGCATAATCGGTCCAGCCAATTACTCTATTCAATTCAGGGGTAAAGGAAAATCTGGAAACCTTGGAGCTTGGAAAAAGTGAGAGGGGCTATTGTCTGAGTAGCATTACATCTGTAAGTACGGCGACCCCATGGTTAAAAAGAGGTACACCCAGCGTTGCCAGTCCAGTAATATTCGGACTTGAGAAGGCATCCTTTAGAATGATTATCATTCTTGGGAGGGTAAGGTTTTAGACCAAACAAAGTGCTGGGCGTGCTCTCACGTGCCTCAGTGATTATATCAAATAGGACTAGTTCTCTTCCCACTAAATATTCTTGAGGTACCCGAATTATGGGTGGGATGCCACTAGGAGAAAAGTACAACACCTAGGTCCCTTAGTCTGGAGCCTCCCAATATTAAACCAGAGTATTGGGAGACTGGGAAGAACGAACAGACAATAGCCCGCCCACAAATGTTGATGAAAAGAACTGATGACATTATTAGACGTGTATATATTAACGCAAGCTGAAGGAGATTGTATATGGCGTTATTGATAGACATAGGATGATGCTATTGATGAACATGAAGTGTTTAAATGTATTCTGAGCTTAAAGACATGCGTTGGACAGATGAACCTGTTAAACTTTAAGAACTGTAGTAGAGTATTCTGTATAACTGATACATGCTCTGTTGTACTCTGTACCTTTCCAAATAATGTATTACGTGTTTTATTGCACCCTTGAAGGGCATACAAATTGTTATCTCCAAGCTCCAGAAATATACGGTCTATGGTAAAAGGAGAAACTGTTTTGAGGATTAAGACTCTCTATTATGATAACTTGTTTAGAGCTACAAACAGCGTGGTCATACACCAAGGGGGACTTGTATTATATAGCAATGAAACGTGGTACTGAGATCCTGCATATAACATCTTTAAGTTGAAAGTTTATTATACTATCAAAGGGTGGACTGTCGAAGTCGTATAATTGGATGAACGAAAGTATATTGGTTAATACTGTTTTGCCGTGCGATTGCGATGCGTACGTCACATAACACAGATCCGTACGCCACCTAACACAGCGCGTGGTGTGATGGCACGGTAAAATACGCACACACACACTCGCATTACAACATTTAGTTATCTATATAATTCATATTCATATTGGTTCCGTTACACTGTAATTTATGAGCAGATAGTATTTGGTTTATTATTAGTTTATATAATATGATTATATGTACATTTTAGTGTTATTAAAGGTTTAGGTTATAGGAAAGGTGTCATGCCTGATATCATATTGAAGCCCTAATCATCAGCAGCTCTCCGGTGCAGTCGACGAAGAGATTGCACATTGCATACTTTAGTTATTGTTATTAGGGAATAATCCTTTGTATGATGCTGGCTATGAAAGGAGCAGACCCCCTGGAGAGACTACCCCCACCTTTGGATTCCTTAGATTGAATCAGCCTATGACCTGTTTACCCTGGAGCCACGCTTTGTCTGGACCTATAGAAACAATCAACGTCATCTCTATTGTTCTCTGTAACACTGAATGTGTATATATGATCATAGTCGGGCACCCAGTCTGCAGTCAACTCTGACACAGTATTCTAAGCAGATATACTGTCCATTGGGTCCCGTGGATGCGCAGTGAATGCATGCAATAAGAGCGCGGTATGTATGTATCTTTTGATATTGGCTGTGCTGTACTGTATTATTTAATAATGTTTTGAATTGTTAACTTTTGCTCCCAGGATTTAAACTCAAGTGTAGTAAAAGCTTATGTACAGTCCTTGTAGCACAGAGGTAGGAGATAGAGAAACCAGTGACTCAGCACACGGAACACCATGGACAGTCCAGAGGTTAGGGACTGACTGGGCTGGGAGGCAAGTGGGCATCTGCCCCCCGGTCTGGTCCCATGGAGGGTTACCTTGGACAGGTTCACTGGGCCACCTGCATTTTTTTTCTTTAAAATGTTACTTATAGGCTACTGAGTAGACTCTTGCCCCCTTGGGTAAACTTTGCCAGCAATTCCCTGCCAGAGGTCGTGGATCAGAAGCGAATGGGATAGTCACAGACAGGCCAAAAGGTCAGGGCTGACAGCAAGCAGGGATAATCCAAAAGAGTCAGGGGCAATAAGCATACAAGCAGGGACTAGAAACAAGCCAAGGGTCCCAACAAGAATCAATCAGAGCAGACAGGGTATCCACGGGAAACAGGGACCAGGTCAGCTAATGCAAAGCACAAATGCTATAGCTAACAGGAAGGCTAAACCTTACCTGCCTTAAATACAATCAGAGAGGCAGACCAGACATTCCCCTATTCGGACCCAGGAGGCAGCTAATTAATTGGTAATCGCTGCTTGCCCTAGCTGTCAGGTTAATTGATGGGATGCGACGGCAGGGAGGAGAGCGTCATGGTCGCCTTGGCAACCAGCGGGACACGGTGGCCGGAAGTGACGTACCAGCTGCCAGCTGGGATGCAGCCAAGAACAAGGACTCCCCGAGCCTTTATGCACAGATAAATAACTCTTTTATTTTCACCTTACAAATTGTAATGCAATGGGCTGAATTTTGTAACTGATGTACAAAAGACATGCTGTTGTCAATTAAAATAGTAATATATTTTTTAGTAGATTATTACTAAATTAGTAGATAATTGCTAAAATTATAATTGTCAATGCTATGCCTTTTCTACATGAGTAACTTCATTCAGCCCATTGCATTACAATTTGGACACAGAAAACTAGAAAGAGTGAAAATAATTATGAACCAGTATATTTTTATTTACTACCATCATTGCATTTTATTTTAGCATTCTATTAATTCCACTTGCTTGTACAAAATACAAGTTCAGTTTATACATGTAATTGAAAGTTTGAAAACATACTAAAAAAAAACTTTATTGCCCTCTTGTGGTCAAATACAGAATTAGACCAAATTGTTAATAGCAGTAAATGATGGAAAAATATTGTGCTCTTGTAATACATTTCTATTTATCTTCTGTCTCTCTTATATTGGTAGATCCTCAGTAATGTCACCAACAGTATTTGAGAAAAAGAGGGAGAAGCAGCATTAACTGACAGATTACAGAGGCAGACAATAAGATATACTCTAGCAACCTGATTTTCAGAGCTGGCAATAAAGAAAACTGGATTTCAAAACAATTAATATAATTTCTACAAATATTTATTGGGGGGGGGGTCCAGTTGCCTGGAAACACCACCCCAGACACAAACACACAGCCAGGAACTCTGAATTGATTTTTATAAATGCTGGTATGTTTATCATCTATACAAACTAGAGATGCTCAGGCTCGGTTCCTCGGGAACCGAATACACCCAAACTTAGCATATCTGAGTTTCGAGCCAAGCCTGCTGGTTACTTTCGCACTTTTTCGGAATCGAAAATGAGGCAAAACATCAATGTTACATCGTCGGATCTCGGATCTCGCGAGTTTTGAAATCTATAAATACCACCCTCTTCGGTGATCTAGTGGCAATTGAAAGAAGGACACAGAAATGGTAGCACAGTGTGTAGAGCAGTTGGGCAGCAACATAGATAGAATTGAAAGAGGAGTGGGTAGCAGTGTTCAACAAAGTCTACAGTGACATTCAGGAGAGCTCCATTGCTAATTCTCATTGCTGAAATAAATGAAGAAAGAATGAAGCCTTCGCCTTTCTCTTTGAGCGCGAGTTCTGCGAATGTTACTGAGGCATCTTCTTGTAAGGTCAATCGTGACCAAACAAGACCTTGTCATTTGGACTCCAAAAGTGGTGCCCAAATACTTTTACGTGAAAAAGCCGAGCTGGAAGAAAACAGTAAGGCATTAGAGGAAAATGTATGTTCAGATTCAGAAATGACAGAAATCCCTGAGGAGAGTCCATCCACAAGTGCTATGTGTAATCGTGACCATTCTGATAGTGTACCCATAAAGAAGGCCCCTTTCAGCATTTCTGCAGATGTGTGCATAAACAGCCCGAGTGTAGCCGGTGATACACCAATTGAGGATGCCACTTTGGCATTGCAACAGGATGAGGGGGATATTTGTGTAGCCGATGAGGGCGCTAATGAGGATGTTGATGAGGATGATGTTGTTTGTTAAGTCCTAAACGGGTGGAAGTAGTTCTTGCACATGATAAGAAGAAGGCCAAAAAATCCACCTCTTATGTGTGGAATTATTTTTACCCAAATCCTGACAACAGTTGTCTAGCCATTTGTAGCGTATGTAAAGCCACAGTCAATTGAGGTAGGGACCTTAACCATCTAGGAACCTCATCCATGTTACACCATTTGACGCGAGTTCATGGCAAGTTGTTGGGAAAATCAGAAACTTCTACTAAAAAAATAACAGTTACTTGAGGTCTTGTGTCCCCGTTACCAAATTCCATCACAACACCATTTTAATACCAGAAGGTTAGTAAAAATGTTGTTATTGGGCTGCAAAATGCTATTCTACCCACTATACACTTAACCACAGATATGTGGACAAGCAGATCTGGGCAAACTAAAGATTATATGATTGTGACAGCACACTGGGTTGGTGATTTGCCTTCACCAGCAGGAACAGCAGCAGCATGTACCCAAGTACATTACATTTGTCAGAGGCAGGCAACTCTGTCTAGCACCGGCATACAGCTAACAATCTGTTACAAAAACTAAGGGATGTCATTGCAACATGGCTTATTCCGTTTGGACTCTCCTCAGAATAAACCATTTCTGATAACGCCACCAATATTGTGAGAGCATTACAGCTGGGTGAATTCCATCACATTCCCTGTTTTGCTCACACAATAAACTTGGTGGCGAAAAGATTTTTAAAAAATGACAAGTGCGTACAGTAGATGCTGTCTGTAACCTGTAAAATAACTGTACATTTCTGGCATTTGGTTTCAGCGTGTAGGAGATTGCAGCAGCTATAAGAGCAATTTAATTTGCCCTGCCACCATCTGAAGCAAGAGGTGGTGACAAGGTGGAATTCCACCCTGTATATGCTTCTGCGGATGGAGGAACAGCGAAAAGCCATCCACGCTAACTCCACAAGCCATTACATTGGTAGTCATCTCTGAAGTAAGTTCAGACACTGCTAGCTTGAGTCAAGTGATTCTCTTAATTAGACTTTTGGAAAAGCAGCTTGAGAAACTGATGGAGGGGATTAAACAAAGCAATTACGCTAAGTATGTCGGGCTTGTAGATCAAGTACTTTATTCGCTTCATCAGGATCCAAGGCGACTGTGCTTGATCCTTGGTTTAAAAGCTATGTCTTCTTTTTGTTTCCAACTGACCCAGATCTGAAGAGATGTAAGGAGCTCCTGGTAAGCAAGATGACAGCTCAAGTGTTACGTGACAGGACGGCGTCTCCTCCTTCAGCTTCTCACTCAACTGCTGCTAGGAAAAAACTTAACTTTCCCAAGAGACCCAGGGATGATACAGATGACTGAGCACAAAATTTTGACATCTGGTCTGATCTAAAAGAATTGACCAAAAAAAGTGAAACCTCTGCCGTAACTCCACCTAATTGTCATGAACTTACCTTTTTTCCCCGCTCCACTGTCAGCGTCGTCTGGCAGCTGTGTCCGCTCCGGCAGTTCAGAGCTGTCCTCCGATGGCGCACCCGCACTTCCGGGTTCTCCCAGCGTCAGGTCATGTGACTCCTGGGCGGGGAACTCAAATCTCTATATCTACTCTGCTCTGACACGCTACCTGTGTCAGAGCAATGTGTTTCCTGTTCCTGGCTTCCTTTCCCTGTGTACCTGACTCCTGTGATCCTGCTCCCCGTGTACTCCTATATTTCCTCAGACTCCTGTTATTGGAGGTTCCATTAAAAACAGAACTGTCAACCTTTCTCTACGCATCGGAGCCTTACACACTCAGGAAATCTCCTTTTTAGTCATCCCAGAGGCTATCAACCCTTTGATTCTAGGCCTACCTTGGCTCAGACTTCACTCCCCCACTTTATATTGGCAGAAACCTGAAGTTTTTGCATGGGGTCCAGGTTGTCATTCCCGCTGTCTTCCCAAGATTCATAGACCCGCTATTGCCTGTTTCCACATCCTCCGGTATTCCTCCTCAATATCATTCTTTTTCTGATGTCTTTTGTGAAAAGGAGGCTTCCAAATTACCTCCACACAGACCTTGGGATTGTGCCATAGAATTGTTGCTGGACAAGATACCACCCAGAGGACGTGTGTTTCCATTGTCTCTACCCGAATCAGATGCTATGTCCATATATATCAAGGAGAATTTGAATAAGGGTTTTATCCGGAAATCCTCGTCACCAGCAGGGGCCGGGTTCTTTTTCGTAAAAAAAAAGGACGGCGGATTGCGTCCTTGTATAGATTATCGTGGCCTCAACGCCATGACTAAGAAGAACAGGTACCCCTTGCCATTGATCTCTGAACTCTTTGATAGGATCAAAGCAGCGTCAATATTTACTAAACTTGATTTGAAAGGGGCCTACAACCTAATCCGTATCAAACAGGGGGATGAATGGAAAATGGCGTTTCATATGCACGATGGGCATTTTGAGTACCTAGTTATGCCATTTGGACTTTGCCACGCCCCTGCCATCTTCCAAAATTTCATTAACGAGATTTTTCAGGACTTCTTGTATCGATTTGTTGTGATTTATCTAGATGATATCCTGATTTTTTCTCCTGATATCGTTACTCATCGCCATCATGTCTCCTTGGTCCTTCAACGCCTTCGGTCACATCATCTGTACTGTAATTTGGACAAGTGTGTCTTTGAAAAAACGCATTTCCCTTTTCTTGGTCACGTGGTTTCTGGCTCCGGATTACGTATGGATCCCGAGAAAATAAAGGCAATTTCTGATTGGCCCCAACCGGTAGAACTCAAGGCCATCCAGCATTTCGTTGGGTTCTCTAATTATTACCGCCACTTCATCAAAGGGTTTTCTTCCATGATAGCACCCATCACCTCCTTAACTAAGAAGTCCGCCAACGCTAAAACCTGGCCACCGGAGGCCATGGAAGCCTTCAAGTATCTTAAGGAGACCTTCATCTCGGCTCCTATTCTTCAGCAACCAGATCCTTCCTTCCCTTTTTCCCTCGAGGTAGATGCATCCTCTACTGGAGTGGGAGCTATCTTGTCTCAGAAGAATTCTACTGGAAAATTTTCTCCCTGTGGCTTCTTTTCTCGTAAATTTTCGGCTACCAAAAAGAATTATGGCATTGGAGATAGAGAGCTCCTCGCTATCAAATTGGCCTTGGAAGTTTGGAGACATCATTTAGAAGGAGCCAGATTTCCTGTTACAATTTTTACAGATCACAAAAACTTGCTGTATTTACAAACTGCATCTTGCCTCAATCCTTGTCAGGCCAGATGGTCCCTATTTTTCTCCCGCTTCGATATGATCATTACCTTTAGACCAGGGTCCAAGAACAAGAAGGCTGAAGCTCTCTCTCGTTCCTTCGACTCTATGGATACAGAAGAAGTGGGTTCTAGACCCATCCTAGATCCAGAATGTATTTTGGCTACTACCACTACTTGTGTTATTGTTCCTCATGGGAAGACTTTGGTTCCTCCACATCTCCAATCAAAACTCCGTAAATGGGCCCATGCCTCCTGTTTTTCTGGTCATGCCGGTATAAAGAAAACCTTGGAATTTATCTCCCGTGGTTATTGGTGGCCATCTATTCACTCGGACGTTCGACAGTTTGTAACGGCATGTTCCACTTGTGCTCAGAACAAAGTTCCTCGTCAAGCTCCATACGGTCTGCTGCAACCTCTACCCATTCCAGATCGACCTTGGAGTCACCTTTCTATGGATTTTATCACAGATTTACCCTCCTCCAGAGGTTTCTCAGTAGTATGGGTGGTCACTGATCGTCTCTCCCGGGCCGCTCATTTTGTGGCATTAAAAGGTCTCCCTTCTGCTCCTGTTTTGGCTCAACTCTTCATCAAAGAGATTTTCCGCCTACATGGCTGTCCAGATGTTATCGTTTCTGATCGGGGAACTCAGTTCGTGGCGAGATTTTCGAGGGCTTTTTCTCGTGTCTGTGGAATTAAGTTGAATTTCTCTTCTGCATATCATCCTCAAAGTAATGGTCTCACTGAAAGCACGAATCAAGAACTGGAGAAATTTCTCAGATGTTTCATTTCAGCTAAACATGATGATTATGTCGATTTATTACCTTGGGCAGAATTTGCTCACAATAATAATTCGCATGATTCCACCTCCACTTCTCCCTTTTTTGCTCTTCAAGGATTTCATCCTAAAGTTCCGCCCTTCAAGGATCTACCCGCTTCTGGAGTTCCTGCAGTTGATTCCCTTCTATTGGACTTCTCGGCTAGGTGGGTTCTAATTAAACGCAAATTGCTTCACACCTCTGCCATCAGTAAAAAAGCATTTGACAAGAGAAGAAGACCATCTCTATTACTTGCCCCTGGTGACCAAGTATGGTTGTCTACGAAGAATCTTCGCTTGCTGGTTCCCTCTAGGAAATTCGCTCCCCGATTTATTGGTCCCTTCAAGATCTTAGAGGTCGTCAATTCAGTGGCCTTTAGGTTAAAGTTACCTCCTACCTTAAGGATTCCCAATGTGTTTCACATTTCCCTTCTCAAGCCACTTGTTGTTAACAAGTTTTTCTCTTCTAAAAAACCTCCTGCTGCTATTTCTGCGCTAGATCAGGAATTTGAGGTTTAGGAGATTCTAAACTCTCGGATTTCCAGAGATTCCTTACAGTTCCTGGTTGATTGGGAAGGCTACGGTCCTGAAGAGCGTTCTTGGATTCCTGCACGAGATCTTCATGCTCCAAGTTTGTTGAAGAGATTCCATGCCAAGTTCCCTCAAAAACCTTATAGGTTGTCCGGAGGCCGCCCCTGAAGGGGGGGTACTGTCATGAACCCGGCACTGTCAGCATCGTCTGGCAGCTGTGTCCGCTCCGGGAGTTCAGCGCTGTCCTCCGATGGCGCCCCCGCACTTCTGGGTTCTCCCAGCGTCAGGTCATGTGACTCCTGGGCGGGGAATTCAAGTCTCTATATCTACTCTGCTCTGACACGCTACCTGTGTCAGAGCAATGTGTTTCCTGTTCCTGGCTTCCTTTCCCTTTGTACCTGACTCCTGTGATCCTGCTCCCCGTGTACTCCTATATTTCCTCAGACTCCTGTGTACCAACCTGGCTGTGACCTGACTACTATTTGGCTTAATCCCTGGCACCGCGAATTGGACTGACCATCCCGTGTACCGACTCAGCTGTGTTCTTGACTACTCTCTGGATTTCCCTCTGGCACTGTATATCTGATTACCTCCTGTGTACCGACCCGGCTGTGTTTCTACTCCTCTGGATTCATCTCCTACGGCATACAACTGATACCATGCATCTAGCCGGCTTCCGCGCCAGACCTCCAGACCCTGGAATTCACGGTTAGTGCCTGTATTTGCATCACCTTGTCATATTGCCTGTTTGACTATCCATCACTTAGAGCCTTCTTCCTTATGTCAGTAGGCTAACCCTGGGGCCGCGACCTGCGGTTCTTCGGCAGCAAAACCCATCCTACCTTGCTGTGGTTCTTTGTGAAGACCGGAAGACCGTTAGACTCCGCGCCCTAGGTAAGCCTGTGTAAATACTGACTAAGGCATCTGAACCGTAACACTAATCCTACTATCAACATCCAAAGGATTATTTTTATGACAGCATAGAAATAGTCACATCAGACAGTCCCTTTACGTACTGGGAGGGAAAAAAAGGGAATTTGGAGACCCATGTACCAACTCACTTTGCACTGCATAAGCTACCCACCCTCCAGTGTGTATTTGGAAAGAGTTTTTAACACAGCCGGGAACCTTGTCAGCGATCGGCGTAGGAGGATACTTCCTCAAAATGTGGAAATGATAATGTTAATAAAAATAAACTTCAAGTTCCACGAGGAAGGCCATTCCCGCCAATAACATCAAAATACTGAGACTTCTGTAATGGTGGATTGGAGCGTTGATGAATTAATAATGTGTGAGGATGATGTACACACTGATGAGGGTGAGGATGAGGCTGAGGATGATGACAAAAACATCTTGCCACAGTAGAGTTAATTAACAGCACTGTTACTTTAGGTGCCTTAAGACCATTGTTACCTTGTTTTTTGGGGGCCCAAACAAACCAAGCACTGCAGCCACAAGGAGGGGCAATTTTGTGGCTGAAGTGTTTGGTTTGTTAAAGTGTGCATGTTCTTTTTAAGATCCAACATAAGGGTGGGAGGGCTCAAGGGTGGGAGGGCTCAATGGTGGGAGGGCCCAAGGACAATTCCATCTTGCACAACTTTTCTTTTCTGCCACTGCTGTGTGCCAATGTGTCCTAGATTTGCTAGGAACTGCTGTGTGTTTCAGTCATTGCTCTGTCGCTTAGCATCAAGCCAGGTCGCTGCAGTATTTGTCCGAAAGTTTATGAAAATACTAATGTGACCTGTGAGATGGTGAAAATTGACTGAAAATGACTTGAAATTAGTGTTATTGATGTTAATAAAAATGTAGGATAAAAAAAAATAGCAAAATTATGTGATTTTAGCATATTTTAGCAATTGTTCTAAGAAAATACAGATCCAAAACCAAAACCAAAACGCATGAGGGCGGTTTTGCCAAAACCAAAACCAAAACGTGAAGCTAATCCAGATCTAAAACCAAAACCAAAATCACTTCATGGGGGACAGTGAGCATCTCTAATACAAACCATTCAATAAAGGAATTTTACGTAAGTGAAACTGTAGGAAAAGTTTCAATTTGACACCCAGAGTTCGGAAGTCATTTTATTGTATCACAATTTTAGAGATGAATAAAATTTGGTTTACACAGTAATTGGATTATGAGACCCCATAAATATGTTATTGCAATACACTTTAATAGTGTGTGTGTGTGTATAATATATATTTATATATATATTTAAACACACGCACAAACACACACACACTCATTTGGTGTATCAAGATAACTGAGGGTCAGCACCCCAGCTATTGAATATGTAGATGTGAGTGCAATCCCGCTGGATATATATATATTTTTATATAAATATTTATATATATATATATATATATACATACATACATAGTGCTAATCTTCCTCAAACAATACTAATTCATCCCTGCTGGAATCCACCATCATAAAACTGTGTACTTTGATGTAATTGCCGATAATGGCCTTCCTCATGGAATTTGTTATTCATTTTATGGCATAGTTGTCACAATTTTTAGGCAATTCATTTACAGCAGAGCAAATGTCAAAATGTTGTGCTGACACATCTGCATCACCACTGGGTGTCTTGGGAAAGCTAAGTTTTTTCCGAGAAACAGTTGCCAGAGAAACTGAAGGAGTAGACTTCATCACAAGCTCTTGGATTCTGGCGAAGCGAATTAAGTCCTAGATCTACAAATACAATATAGTTAGCAGATTTACTTCGTTTTATTTTATCCGTAAATTTTCTTTAGCTGCTTTTCAAAAAAGTATAATTAAGGCAATCACTTGACTCAAGCTAATCGTGTCTGCACTCGCTTCACAGATGGCTACTTCGCTGGACTAAAGTACATTCCCCTCAAATGCTAGTTTTCTTGCAGCTGCTGCATTCTCCTACATGCTGTTGCAGAATCCCAAAAATGATCCTAAATTTTTTGGGACACAAATAGCATCTCCTGCATGTCATTGTCATTTTTTAAAAGCTCTGTAACACCAAGTTGATTGTGTGAGCAAAACAAGAAATGTGATGGAATTCCCCAACACTGCAATGCTCTAACAATATTGGTGATATTATCAAAAATCACATATCCTCAGGAGAGTCCAAGCAGAATTAGCTATGTTGCTATGACATCCCTTACTTTTTGTAACAGATTGTCAGCTGTATGCCTTTTAGTGAAGCCGCTGATGCACAGAGTATCCTACTTTGGAAAAATGTGACATACTTGGGTACATGCTGCTGCAATCTCCTACATGCTGTTGGAGAATGGCGGTAAAGTCCAGAAACTTTTCCAGACACAGACAGCATCTCCTGCAAGTCCCTGTCATCATCATCAGCAGCAGCTAATTATATAGCGCCAGTATTTGTGCTGCGCTGTACAGAGCAGATGAGAACTAAGCAGAAACCATTATAAGTTATGTTAGTTATGTAGATAGTTATAAGATATAGTTATAAGTTATGTTAGCTCACATCAGTCCCTACCCCATTCGGAGCTTACAGTCTAAAATCCTAACATAGACACACATACACAAACGCAGCCAGTTAACGACTACCAGTATGTTTTAGGACTGTGGAAGAACACAGCAAAGGCACCATGCTGCAAGGTCTTGCATCGTCATGACTGAACTTACAAGAAGATGCCTCAAGGAAAGTTGCAGAACTAGCACTCATACAGAAAGGCCTGACTCTTTCCTTGCCACTGCGTGTGTAATGGCATGTTGGCTATTTTTTTTTTTTCTGAAGTTAACTTTGCCTTGATTACAGGTGTTTTTTAATTTACCAAGGAAAGTTTTGCTTTTTAGATTTTGGTTTCCCTCAATTTAAAAACACTATGCACCTCCGTCTTTAACATAGGCTTTTGCAGATGACGTACAGGAATTCCTATCATCATGACTAGTGCCAGCAGCTGCTTGGTGTTCCTGGTCTCTTCCCAACTGGTGTGAATCCATATCGATGGCACAGTACAATGTCACTACACTTTAAAGAACACTGCCAGGGCTATTAATAATGCTATGGCACAATACAATTTGAGTGGAGACTCTGAAAAATAAATTCAAGGCCGATTAATTCTGTTGAAGCACTGAACACTGGCAACTCTTTGGGGGTGAGCTATGGCACAGTCTTTTGGGGAAAAGTATATGAAAATCATATTGTGACCTGTGAGGTGCTAAAAATTAACTGGAAATAACTGGAAATTAGTGTTATTGAGGTTAACAATAATGTAGGTACAAAATGTGGCATTTTTTCAAAAAAAGCAAAACAAAACCAAAACATGCAAGGTAGGTTTTGGCAAAACCAAAACCCGAAGGTAATCCAGATCCAAAGCCAAAACACGGGGGTCAGTGAGCATCTCTACTTGAAATACACCAATGAAGATCAAAAGGGGCACACTAACAGATATTCTGATAAAATCCTAGGGGACCTCAGTAGAGAATTTAGTTGCATCTGGAACTACTTTTTACTATGCATTTTCTCTGCATTGTCCTGGACATCCATTGGCAGTGCATATGCCCCTGGGGCTGGTCCCATAGTGGGCTAACTTGGGCTTAGTAACTAGGCCACCTGCATTTTTTTTTTCTTTAAAATTTTCCTAATAGGCTACTGAGTCGAGTTTTGCCCCCCATGCTAAAATTTGACAGCCTTCTCCTGTCCATGAGTTTGTTCTTTGTGGGCCTCATAGAGATATTAAAAGCTTCATTTGAATTACATTTTTGATCCATTGAGTTTGAAAAGCGTATGGAGCATATGGTGGCAATGGCAGAAATAGCACATAGCAAAGTTTGCCCAGACAATTCCATTCAACTTTCAAATATTACATTCATACACAATGCAGACAAATTTAATTTGTATAGATCCTTTCTGTGTTTTTTTATTGCAGTTCAAGGTTATTGGCTTTGTGCAATTAACAAAATATTTCCATTATGCTATTCTAATCAATCATATACCTCTATATTATGCAATTTCCAACAATGGTTTCTAACATTACAGATTACATTTCCTGCACTTCACACAAATACAAGTTGTATGTACAAACATCGTCACCCACTCAAGTTCTTTCCTCAAGTACATTGAGGTAGTCATTACATCACAAGCTGGTTCATATAGCTATGAATGCACTACTTCTTCAACTATTGTTGGTACTTGAAAAATACAATTTGATAATGTCAAATACCTCTTAATTTAATGGTTGCTGCCTTGTGTAAATCCATTAGTTACTTAAGACATTTTTCTACAACATATATGAAAAAAAAGTTATGAATGCATCAAAAGACATATTTACTAACATAGCATCAAATTACCACTTAATGCATTATCAGGTATCTCAAAATAATATAAAATGAGAGAACACAGCGAACGTCCACTATCCTCAAATTACTCAAAGGTATGTACTACACAGAAAGCTAGATGTTTCATTCTTACAGGTTTATCTGTGTCATTGGCTTTCTCATGCCTTACTATGCATATTTTATGGTGAAAATATGTACCAAACACTGTTGGAAGCTCTTGAGGTCTGAGGCTCCTGAGGCTCTGGTGTAAAGGAACTTAGAACTTAATCAGACAAGCATGTTCAGATGCTACCAACAGTTCATGTTTTCAGGATTTCTTTAATCATGCACAGGTGAGTTAATCTATTTTTCTGGGCCAGTAATTATCCCACCTGTTTCTACAGACAGAAATCCTGAAAACATGACCTGCTGGTAGCTTTTGAGGACTTGGTTTGATCATTACTGATTTATACACAGCATTCAATAATCGGATCCTCACCTCTGTTGTGTTTTGCTGTTACCTGTGGTTTCTATTTTTTCTTCTCTGGACTCAAAAGCTGAGATCAATCATCTGTATGATGATAGATCTCTATTGAGATCTATCCTGCATGATTGAGAGTAGTTTGCTCATGTGACATTCTATTTAATGTGTGGTGTGAGGAAATTGACTTAATATGCTTGCCCTGTACCAAGTGAAAGCTATTCTGTCATACTGTATCATGGTAACACATGCACAAATTCAGTTGACAGCATGTCAAGCAATTTAATCTAGTTATCTATCCACTGTGGAGTTGGTAAGAAATGAGAATTTTGAAAAAAAATGCAGATAACAAAGGTGTTTAAAGTTAATATAGATACTCTCACAGTATCAGTGTGTATCAGTATCAGTAAAATGTAGCAGTTTCAGAGTGCTACATTTTAAATTATTTTTAAAAATAGACACAAAGGGCCTGAATCATTCAGGAAAGTAAAGCAAAAAATGAGGTAACGTTCTACCTTGGAAAAACCATATGGCAATGCAAGAGGTGCAAATTAGTTTATTATTTTGCACATAAGGAAAATACTGGCTGTTTTTTCATGTAGGACACAAATACTAATAAATGCTTTATTTTTATACTGACATCTAAAGTTGATCTAGGACATGCCCTATCCCAACTATAAATCTGTCTCCACATTTTAAATTAACCTCCCCTCCAATGCAACATGCTTTTGCCAAGGTGCAAAGTTACTCCCTTTTTTTGCTTTACTTTCCTTAATGAATCAGGCCCATACAGTAAGGTTAAAATTAGTATCTGCTAAGAAAGTAATGGATGATTTTTCTGTACTTTGACAGCCATGAAAATGCTGTGCTCAAACTTGTTTAATCTTCATTAACTCTCCCCTCATTGTGCATAGATTGTCTCCAGGCTATCCAGAAACATGTTCCTTCAGGGATCTCTTATGCTCTCAGTAGTGGTGTGTCTGGTGACTTGTCTTCCTCAACCGCTTGATAAGTATGCAAAACCTCTTGAAGTTCCAAGTGCTCCTGGGCTAAGTGGGCTTCCCAAGGTAGACACAAAGGTTCAGAATATAAATGGAGGAATATTAGAGAAGATTGGGCTGAAAGGTTTGTGATTTTCTTAACCTTTTCATGACCAGTGATAATTTGCACCTTTAAACCTGAGTCGATTTTTGCATTTTTTTTCTCCTCTGGCTTTGCTGGGAATAACTTTATTGTTTCTAGCTGTAACCCTTGGATTAGGTATGTTTTTATTTTATGGGCATTAGGTAGGAAACATGGTAACAACAACAAAATATATACATTACCTGAATTATTCCCATTATTTTTTTTTTTGCAATTAGCGCAACATGAGAAAATATCCCAACATTAAATTACCTTGTGTTCTGTTACAAAGCCATAGCACATATGCTTTCCTCAGCATTTGTGATAGCTATTCCAAAAAATGTCACATTATAGTAACATAGTTGATGAGGTTGAAAAAAAAAAAACACCAGTCCATCAAGTTCAACCTATTTTGGATCTACTGCGATCCCTCTCTTATATTTGAAATTGATCCAGATTAAGCAACCGCCAATCTGTTTCAATTGGGAAATATCCCTCCAGACCCAATATTGCAGTCCTATTTTTTCCCTATATCTACTACTAGCCTTCATTTTAATTAAAGGTCGTATCCCTGAATACACCTTTCCGCAAAAAATTTGTCTAACCCTTTCTTAAACATATCTATTGAATCTGCCATCACAACCTTCCCTGGCAGCGAATTCCATATCTTGACTGCCCTTACTGTAAAGAACCCCTTCCTTTTCTGGTTGTGAAACCTCCTCTCCTCTAACCTTAGTGCGTGACTGTGTGTATAGTCCTTGGGGTAAAAAGTTCCCATGAAAGTTCTCTGTATTGACCCTTAATGTATTTGTACATAGTAATCATATCTCCTCTTAGATGCCTCTTTTCTAAAGTAAAAAGCCTAAACTAGCTAACCTTTCCTCATAACTTAATGACTCCATACCCTTTATCAATTTTGTCGCCCTTCTCTGAACCCCTTATAGCTCAAAAATATCTTTTTTATAGAGTGGTGCCCAGAACTGTACTCCATATTCAAGATGAGGTCTTACCAACGATTTATATAGTGGCAAAATTACATTGTCTTCCATTGCAGCTATGCCCCTTTTTATGCAGGCCAATACTTTATTTGCCCTTGCAGCTGCTGCTTGACATTGAGCACTATTGCTAAGTCTACTGTCTACAAGCACTCCCAAATCCTTTTCTGTTATAGATTCCCCTAAATTAATCCCATCTAATTTATAGATTGCATGCTGTTTTTTAAACCCTAAATGCATAACCTTACATTTATCTATGTTAAACCTCATATTCCATTTGGCCGCCTAGTCCTCCGGTTTATTTAAGTCCCTCTGTAGAGAAGCTACATCTTGCTCTGATTTTATTACCTTACAGAGTTTAGTGTCATCTGCAAAAATGGGGACTTTATTCTCTAAACCATCAACAAGGTCAATATAAAAATACTAAAAAATTTTTTTACAAACATGGAAGTACAAATTACATATTGAATGCCATGACCAGGAACCACCCTGTATTGTTCCTAATTACACCTATGGTCATTGACATGCGATTTGAGAGTGCAGAAGGCTGCAGCTGCACACAGCCATTTCCTGGTGCCGCTTATATATGGCGCCAGAAAATGAAGTCCAGGCCCACCCACTAATATATGGCTCTGAAAAATCAGTATCTGTTGAGATGAATATATAATCATTATGAAAATCAATTTCATACTGATTATGTAATTGTTAATAGTAATCAATACAGTAAACATGAGATGTTGCTCACCATAAAGATTGTGCAGGCATCATGTATGCCTTTTAACATCTGTATTTAACTGTACATGGATTGCAGACACATATGGGACATTCAGTAAAAAATATTGAAAGGGAAAGAAATAGCTTTGCCTATACCAACCAATAAGTTATATTTTTCAATAAGTTTAAACTTTTTTAACATAGTTTAAAAGATGAAAGTAAACATCTCGGGGTAAATGTATTAATGTCCGGATTCTTCAACTCCGGCGTGTTCAGCGTCTTTGGCGATTAAATTTAAAGCGGCGCTGCATTGTAAAGGGAAGTTTCCCTTTACAATGCAGCGCCGCTTTAAATTTAATCGCCGAAGAAGCTGAACACGCTGGAGTTGAAGAATCCGGACATTAATACATTTACCCTCTGATTGGTTTTCATAGAACACACCACATTTTTTTTTTACTTTCCATGAGTTTCTAGAAGGGCACCCCATTACCTTTTCTCAGAGTGTACTGTACATCATTATGAAAAACATCATGTTTTCTTTTCAATGAGACAAGAAAGCAAAAGGTATATGTAGCAATGTGATTAATGTTGAAATTGTGAGTACAAACATTAATCTTTCATAGAAGTGTCATTGTGGAAAGCATTTAAGCTATTTTAATACATTTCCAGCGCAAATATATTTGGATTGCACTAGTTCCTTATTGTAAGCACAGGTATATTAAGTATATAGTACTTCCCAAGGTCATGTATTAAAGACTGTCCTATTACCTGTGAAGTTCAATTCATATACGCATATCATATAATTAATTGGTTGGTAGCTGATTATACTATTGTGAAATTATTCCCTACAGTGGAAGGTAAACTGTAAAGAATGTTATTTTGCTCAGCAGTATGAAATCAGTACATTCCTGGATATGCAAGTGGTTGCAACTGATTATGCTAGCAATAATGAATTGCTAGAAATGTGTGAAATTACATATATATATGAAACCTACTAAAACATAGACCAACTTGAAGGTATAACTTCTTGTTTCAGTAAAATTTGACGATATATACTTTATGACGGCATAACTTTTTCCATGTCTTCCCTAAAGGGTTACTGGGACTGTTTGGAGGAAATAAACTACCCACAAATATCCTACCCCTACCAAAAGGAGATTTAGGTGTACCAGGTGTAATTGGGGACAAGCCAAGCTTGCCAAACTTAGGACTTCCAGGTAGATAACATATCAAATTTATTTCTGAATATTACTTTTATTATATACAATATATAAAATGTACTTATGAATCGTTTGGGAATTGTCATTTTATATGTTCTGTTATTAGCTGTACATTAAAACAAAAAGAATCCAAATAGAATTAAAAAGTATGATTTAATCTGTTAACTTGACATTAAATCACCATTCGTATCTAGGTTAAGAATTTTATATATGGCATAATGCAATTTACTGTAAATTATAGGAATATTAGAAGTCACAAGGAATTCTGTAACCACATAAAAACAAGACTGTAGGCTGAGTGTTTTTATATATGTAGTACAACTCTACTCCTATCTTTAAATTTAAAGTAGGGATGCATTATAATTCACACTTTTCCTAATGGCCAACGGAATGTGATATTATTGCAACTCATTGATTATAAATGAAGACATCAAAACTCACTGTTTATACAGATATTATCTACAGACATTTTTAAATCTATTAATGTCACTTGTTTATTATATATGGATGTTGTACTATTAATGTAACAAGCTCCATGATAAGTGTGTGGGATTGCCAAAAAGCAATAAGTAAAGTCTTAAGTCAAATTTTATATATGTTTTTCTTTTAGGTGTGCCTGTTGTACCACAGCTATCTGTTCAACTGCTTGATCTAAATCGTCGTATTACCAAGCTGGAAGCAGGCAAGTGGTTAAGCAGACTTTGTTTTTCAAGTGTAATTGTGTCCAAGCACATTTTAACATGTGTTTGACTAGAATCTGACCTAGTCATTGTATACATACTTTATCTCCTACTCATTCAGTATACACTCTTTATTAGCCAATCAATACATTGAACTGTTTACATCATAGCCAATCACATCATCAGAATGTTTACAGTAGCTGGAGATTAGAATTTGGGAGGCAGGAACCTGTTCACTTGTGCAAAATTTGTTTGTGAGGACCGTCCTGCATGTGACAGGGGAATGGATGGCGAGCAGGAAGCCACAGTTTGAGAGTTAGTGGATATATGTTCCAATGGACCCATACTTGTCTTAAATTATACCTGTTCCATTCTCACAGTGTAGACAGATGTTTTCTGGACCAATATTCATGAGAATGCAGCCTATCAGTAATTTCACTAGTACATAGTGAATGAAGAATGTAGATAACATTAATAGATATTGTATAGCTCATGCCTCCGTGATGTAATTTGTTCTTAAATTAGTAACCTGAATGTTGGAATGACATGTACAGTGCAGTGAGTGGCATTCTATGGCACAGAATGTTTTTACAGTGAACTCAAACATACAAAGATTTTACAGGGTAAACTAACTGAAGATCCATGGTGGGTATACATTTCACAGTTTAGCAACAACTGTACAGTTCATAGTATACAGTTATTAAACCACCTGCAATAACTACTATGTTTAATTATATTGAGCAAACTATGAAGGCTAAGTTAAATTTGGCTTGTACAGCAATTATTATGCTATGATTTTAATTTATTTGTTAATGTAAGACATTTGAAAATGTCCTCAACAATTGTACAGTTTGTTCTCAAATTATCATCTTTCATTTTTAGTGCTTAAACTGGAAGAAAGGATCCAAGTGGTTGGTAAGAAAATGATGGCGACCAGTGCAAAGGAAGAGGATTTTGAAACATCTGTTTCCAGCTGTAAAGCTGTTGGTGGACATATTGCTACTCCCATGAATGAAGCAGAAAATAATGCCATGTTAGCAATTGTGAAGAAATATAATAGATATGCATATGTGGGCATCAGAGAGGGGTCTGTACCTAACACCTTCCAATACTTAAATGGGATTCCTGCAGTTTACTCACACTGGAGCAAAAGTGAACCGAGTAGTAAAGCAAATGAAAATTGTGTTGAAATGTACACAGATGGAACATGGAATGACAAGGCTTGTAACCAAAAACGACTCACTGTTTGTGAGTTGTAATCTCCAGAAACATATTTTGGACAGGAATTTAGTTCTAGCACATTTATGAATATAATGTATAAATTAAAATGTGATTGTTTATCAAAAAAATATTCATTGCTTGCTTCAGCTGAGTAGGTATCTTAAATAATATTGGGTTTCAATACTATAGTAAACTAACTGATGTTATATCTCAATATTAATGCTTATTTTATCTACTAAATGTGAATTTGTACCATGATTAGAAAATAAATATAAATGCATATAATGGCTCTATGTGGTTACATATGACTCAATTTCTTTCAACCGCTTTTATTTCTCTCAGTTAAATGTCAAACAATAGTGTTAAGGGGCTTGATATAAATGATCATGAACTAAAAAAATAAATAAATACAAGGAAATACTTGACCAACCCTTTATCAAATTGTAACTGAAGAATTGTTGTACAGAAAGTTATTTTTTAACAACAAAATATAGTATACCTTTTGCAGGCTGGGCAGCTTTCGCTACACCATACACCTCAGTTACACTTTTAAAAGCATGTTCTGAAGTTGCATCGTTAAGTTGGTCATGAGCAAAGTCCTGCAGAGGAAACAAAACTGGTATTGTGGACAAGGCCGTATACTCACTGACAGGAGGGTGGGCTCATCCGCAGCGTCACCAGTCAGTGCTACGTTGTAGTGTCCATGCTTCCCCACAGGTGGATTCTTTGTGGAACTCCTGCTGTGACCCCCAGGATAGCATTCTGGCTTGGCAGTTCCCAAACATCGAGGTCCAGATGTTGTGGATTTTTAGGCAGCTCCTTTAAGACTGGGCGTCCGACCGTTGCATCAGTTGCTGGCATGTCCAGCCGGACCCGCTCACCAAAGACCTCTTTAAACAGTGGGAAATTTCACCAGAAAATGAGTGGATTAGGTTTGGTTTTTAAGTGTGACTGGCAGAAGTGTTCTTTCATAATCCTCAGTCGTCCCATGTACTCAGAGGACTTTTTTCTTTGGCAACTGGGTAGTTATGGTTTCGGCAAGGCAGAGCTGGAGACCAACATAAGTTCACTCCCAGAGTCAACCAAAGCCAAGACAAGGTTTTGGTTGATAAGTACAGTCACCCAGAACAAACAAGGACTTCCTGATCTGGAATGCATTATACAACAGCTTGGGAAAGCAGGCTTAAAATGTGCAACAGAACAGTCCATGGGTTTCTGGTACTTTAGGACACTCGGCCATAAAGTGGCCTGACTCACCATGTTCAAAGCACTTTGGATTAGACACCTTTGTAACCGGCCCTCTGTCTGTAGCAGTTTTTCCATTGGGCCATGTAGCAAAGATTGTCAAAACTGACTTTTGGTGTGGCATCAGCTTTGCCACGAATGCACAGTGTTTTGGTCATTTGCTGGAGTGCACAAATGCTCTCTACCACTGTGGTAAGTTCTTCATAAGTTTGTGGGTCTGATTACCTTACCCACCTTTGCAGACCGCAGTCCAGCCTCCTCATGCTGTGATCTATCACCAGAACTTCAATAATCCGGGTAGGCACATTCGCCTTTTTATAAATTTTGGATGGCTCTGCCAATTGAATCAAATTATTGGCGTCGCTTATTGGTAAAAACCTTTGGCTTTTGCATGATGGTTTCACCCTTAGATAAAGAATCGTCAAACTGGACATCCTGGCTGTTAAATTGGAATGTAATAATTTTGAATTATAAGAGACTACTTTACTTATATCTGAAAGAGAGGGTAGATTGTATACCTGTAGCTGAGTTCGGACAGTGACAGAGAGACCAGAGTGTAATTATCCACAATCAGTGTAACAAAGTCACAATATAATAATTATTAGGGGATTATATGCTCATGTTTTCTAATTTCCCTTATAACTCTATAACTTATCAGAGGAATCAGAACCTCAACTTGTTGATACAATCGTACTGCTACATTTATTGTTACTTAGTAACCTCTGTATTGAAGTAGCTTAGAGGTTACACATGGTGGAAAACACATTCAATTACTCTTTATAATTATACATTATAAAATGTACTAAATAAAATGAGGACAAAATTGGATGGAAATTTCTGTGCAACACTATAACAAAGATAAGAATCGTTGTATGCAGAATCTAAATAGAAGGGCTTCACTTGTATTAAATTTAACCCAATACTAAATTAAATTCATAGAAGCTGTGACTCTGCGAATCTCTACATAAGTATTCATGTTGCATTCTTGAGAACATTTTATCCATTTAATTATCATGATCCTCGCAACCATGAAGGTAATGTGGTGGAGGGGCTCTCATTCAGACACCAGCCAAGACTAGACTGAATTTGAGCCCTTAAATAAGCCCAAACTCCTCCTTATGAAAAATGTGTGGGACTTCCTCTGACTCTTAGTAGGTTAGCCCATTCAGTTTCTTGCCCTGCCACACCTGTATTGGGAGATACGTGGATGAACACTAGTGGAGGCTATACAGAATATTTTACATGTAATTGTTTTGAAATAAAAAGTGTTCTTATTAATTGAGCTTTAAAAACAAATCAAAAGAGTATAAAGTGTTTGGTGGCCTCTGCCTCACCTACCATTGTCATGGTATGTGTAGGACAAAATAGATTGCCAGCTCTTCTGAAGCAGTTATAGTATTATACGCAAATGCATGTTGGGCCTAATTCATTAAGGAACATAAATTCTGTTATCTGTCATACTTTGCATAAAATTGCTCTGTGCAATTCTGCAAGCACAGAAATGGACAATACGTCAGTGAATGCATGTGCATGCAATTCTTCTTGAACGCAAATTACACTTCCGACTGCCAACAAATTCAAGGGCAGAAAGGAAGAGGAAACATAGGCAATGTATACTAAGGGTGTGCCAAGGTCGAGCACATGCACATTTGTCCGATTCAACCTTCGGGCATCTATTGGGTACATGATTTTTTGCTGTATCATTTGTCGAAGTCGTATAATTGGATGAACGAAAGTATATTGTTTAATATTGTTTTACCGTGCGATTGCGATCAGTAGGCCATGTAACCCGTGGCATGGCGTGATCACACGGTAAAATACACGCACACTCGCATTCTCACATTTAGTTAATTATATATTAGATATTAATACTCAAACAAATGGTACTGGTCTCTTTATAAATAAACAAGATTGACAATCAAACATTTCAGTTTAACTTAAAGGTAATAAATATGAATTTGTAATGTTGAACATTACATTTTTATTGTTAACTCTTTCTGTAATTTGAAACTTGTCTCTTCTGTGCTTTCACTCTTGTGACCACTTCCTCTGCCACCCCAGGAACATACATTTCACCTTTTCATGGCAGAAGTGGATGATTTGATGCCATACTGGTTTCAGGAAAGGTGGGGCAATTAGTATTGTGGACACTGGTGTGGATAGTTAGTTACTGTTAATTAATATGGTTCAACTGCTTTGTTTGTGTTTCCATAAATTGTGTTTGTGTGATATGAAATTCATCCAGAGCAGCTGAGACTATTGTGTTGTGTGCAAGTAATGTCCTCTTGGGTTGGCTGCTCTTTTACATATCTGGGCATTTCTGATTTCCACTTATTTTTTTATTTAAGAAACCTTTCAATAGTCTCAAATTTCATTAGTACTGCCAACAAATCTCTCAAATGCTTTTCTCCTATCACCTAGATTATCAGACTACAATCAAAGTAGCAGCTGTTCTATTATAGGGCATCTGAGGTCAAAATCCCACAGGTTTTCAGGGCCAAGATAAAACAGCCAAGCAGAAAAGGGCATTTATTTCAACACTGGTACTTTTGCACTAAACACTCAGGGTCTGAGTCATTAACGAGAGCAAAGCATTAAAAAGAGTAACTCTGCACATGGCCAAAAGCATGTTACATTGGAGAGGGGATGTAAATTTAAAATGTAGTGACAGACATAGTTGGGGTAGGGCATGCCCTAGACTAACTTTACATTTCAGTGTAAAAATAAAGCTATCAAGTATCTGTGTGCTAAATGTTAAAAACAGCTAGTATTTAACTATATGTACAAAATAATAAATTAATTTGCACCCCTTGGATTGTAACATGGTTTGTCCCGGAGAACATTTACTCCTTTTTTTTTGCCTTACTTTCCTTAATGACTCAGGCCCTCAGGGTCTGAGTCATTGAGGCAAAAAAGGAGTAAATGTCCTCTGGGACAAACCATGTTACAATGCAAGGGTTTCAAATTAGTTTATTATTTTGCACATAAGTTAAATACTGACTGTTTTTTCATCTAGCACATAAATACTTGCTAGCTTTATTATTACACTGAAATTTAAAGTTGATCTAGGACATGCCCTAACCCAACTATAAATCTGTCCCTACATTTTAAATTTACCTCCCCTCCAATGCAACATGGTTTTGCCCAGGTGTAAATGGTACTCCTTTTTTATGCTTTGCTCTCCTTAATGACTCAGGCCCTCAATGTGAGCCGCTTCCAAAACTGCCAGAGATATTACAATTTAGTAAATTTCACCTCAAATATGATTATGCATATGTAGGCCCAGCACTTCCATTAGACAGCATTAGGCAGATGCCTAGGGCATCTGCGGCGCCCTTAAAATGAAAAAAGTCTCCAACAGACTTTCTTTATTTTTTTGCGGTGGTCGGCGGCTGTTTCAATGTGCCAGCAGTGTCTCTCACTGACAGACTGTCAGTGACAGACAGTGTGTATAAAGTGTTTTGCAGGTCCCGCCCCTTCTCTTTCATTATGCTGTGCTCCACTGCAACCCCCCTCTGAGAAGAAGGTGAGGAGCGGCCATTGCTGAACTGACAGAGAGTGAGTCTCCTGGCATCTACTGCTAACTGTTAACCAAACAGGAGGGAAGAAAAATAGGTAAGCAAATGTTATATTGTAATTAAAATATTTTTTTTAAAATGAGGAAATAGGGTGCTCAATCCAGGAGCAAAAACTGAGATTGTAGTGGGGAGGTAAAAACTATGGAGGGGGGGAATGAAATTGTAAAATGATTATTATTTGGTATTGCATTGTTTTTTTTTTTATTTATGTATTTTCACCTGTCCCTCTCATCTACCCCCCTGTGCCACCTTCTCACCTGTCCCTCTCATCTACCTCCCTGCGCCACCTTCTCCCTTGTTCCTCTCATCTAGCCCTGCCTGCACTATTTTCTCATCTGTCCCTCTCAACTACCCCCCCTGCACCATCTTCTCCCCTGTTCCTCTCATCTATCCCCCCAGCACCATCCTACCCCCTTTTGCATTGTCGAACTGGGGCATGAAGAGCCCACAGGGGGAATACAATGGTAGAGGCCCATCAGAGGGGGTGTGGCCGGCCACTAGAAAGGTGTGACCAAACTACTAGAGGGGGTGTGGCAAGCCCAAGAAGGACAGCTAACACTATAGTGTAGTATATAAAGAATGCAGTGTGTATATAAAGAGTACACAGTCTTGGCATGCCTCTTAGACTGGGCAGAAAAGTCACCAAAAATCGGTATTGTCCCACTAGAATTAGAACAGTTGGCAGACTGTCCTGCTCTCTACTACCTGTTCTTGTCACTTTCACCACCTGTGGCTGCTTGTTTTTTTAGTTGCGGCTTGTCTGGATCCTGGAATGTTGGGGGCCCCATTTGGAAAAAGAAATGGGCACATTTAGAAAATGCCAATCAACCCCAATGTTAAATCAGTAGGCCTTCCTCCAGCCCTAACATTAAAATAATAGTATTCCAATTTAATAAATAAACCTATTTCCCTCCCTCCAAACAGCCCCAGCAATAAATTAATAGTATTAACATTTAATAAATATGCCTATTTCTCGCAACCATCCCTTGCCATTAAATAATTCATATTCACATGTAATAAATAGACACATTCAACCCAAACACACCCCCACATTCATTTAATAGCCCCCAAACCACCCCATCTTAAATTAATAGTCCCCGCTATTAAATTGAATTGCCCCACCATCATCCCACATACAAAAGAGAACCCATTAATTAGCCACCTACTACACACACATTACATTGCCACAAGCCCCCTGTGCCATCACACACAAACTACATTGCCACAAGCCCCCTGTGCCATCACACACAGATTACTGTGCCACAGTATTAAATTAAATTTCTTCATTAATCACTTATATTCCTCTCTCATTTGTGCCTGAACCGGATGTAAGTATGTAATGAGAATGTGCTGCTGCACTGTTGGAGGGGGAAGTAGGAAGGGGCGCAATGACAGCCTGACTGCAATGGGGGGGAGGGGAGGCAAGAACAACCGCATTGCTAGGCTGCATGCCTATGGAGAATGACTGATCAGTCCTTTTAAAAGCAATGGCAGAAGCGGCTGTATGATATATCGTTAAATACCAGCCCACTTCCAGCACTGGGTATATATGTGTTTAAAAATCCAAATTTATATAGCATATGTTGTGAAATGTACAGGAAATAGAAAATGTGTCATTTTCATATTCATAAGCTATGATTTCTATTTTTCTCCGCATACTTAACATCCATTTCTGTGCAAAAAATACAGGTGTAGCCGAGAACTCTTATATTTCTTCCCTACAGTGAGAGAAATTTGTATAGGTTACAACCGTATTTTTAAGGCTACCAGCTACAGAGCAATATAAAAGAACAATGTGGCTAAAAATAAAAGTCATAACTGAAATTGTAATATTATTATATCAGCAAGCAATTTTAAATAAATTGCAGCTGTTACTGCAGTAACTTGCCAACGGGCAGAAGTGGAGCTTAGACATTTGGACAGTGATGAAAGCATTAGGCTGAGAGGCATGTTGGTGTCAGTAGCTGAGGGGGAGTACTGACATTGGATTGCTATTTGGAGGTTTCTGGGGTACCTCTTTGGTAAGTTAGCTCTCAATTTAAAAACACATATGTATGGCCCAAATATATGGGACTCTCATTGTTTAGAGTAGGACCACCCTATAAGCAAAAGCACTGTGGAGTGGTGGGTGGCTTCAACATACATTTGCAAATGTGTGCAACCAAGACTTTTGCATTTTTATCTACAGTAGAAATAGCAGATCTGTTGCTGGCTATAGCAGTGTGCTGGGGGAATTTGTCTGTGTTTTTTCCTTTTAGGATAACCCCACCCTTTCATGCACCTGTTATAGCCTATAAATTGATTTGAGCAACTTCCAGTTCTTTAAATGAAAGCATTAGGCATCAGTGCATCTGGAATGCAGCCTTGCCAGCCAGGAGAAGGTAAGAGTTGTTATTTTTGTTTTACACTCCACCTTGAACCAAATACTGACATATTTATTTAAATGTTGTTTGTTTCAGACCTCCAGAGTAGAGGGGAGGTCCGGTTGGCTGAAACTTTTTCTAGGGCGCCTAAAGACCTTGCACGGCCCTGTGCATATGATGACTTAGATCCGGATATAGTGAAACTTTTAGGTATGATTTGTACTATTTAATTTAACATTTAAACTAGTAGGTGACAATCCAAGACAAACCATGGCTTTAATGAATTGCACTCACATTTTACTTCACTTTCAGCTGGGCAAAATGGTACACCTGTAATGTTTTCTGTTTTTTTGTGTTAGAATTGTTGAATCTTACAGTTTGCACCAAGGCTGCATATGTTTGAATCAGAGACACAGCAAAACTATAATTAATTTTAATTAATAATAATTTTTGATGGTGACATCATGTTAATGGAATTGGACTCACTGTCCCTGCATATACAGTAAGGGTGTGCACCGGCCACTTTTGGGGTTTTGGGTTCTGATTAGCTTGAGGTTTTGGGTTCTGATTTGTTTTGCCAAAACACCCCACGAAAGGTTTTGGTTCTGATTTCGGGTTTTGGGTTCTGATTTTTTTTAAAAAAAAAGCATAAAAAGTGCTAAAATCCATTATTTTTTGTTTTTTTCACTCCTACACTATTATTAACCTCAATAACATTCATTTCCACTAATTTCCAGTCTATTCTGAACACCTCACAATATTGTTTTTAGTCCAAAAGGTTGCACCGAGGTAGCTGGATGACTAAGCTAAGCGACACAAGTTTAATGTAGTGAGCAAGAAAAATCATCCTGAATAACTGAAACCCTTGTTTGCTTTGTGTAGGAGGAAGAATATTCATAAACTATGCTCACATTGCACCTTTTTGACCCACAGGAAGTTATTTTCTTGTTTGTTACCTGGCTCTTTCTTCTCACCCCACAACGTGTCAAAAAGCTGAACCCCATATTTATTTAGTATTATTTAGTATTTATTTCCCATTTTTATATCTGAAACAATGATGTATAACAGTGCAGCCAAACGTCAGCATAACATCTCATACCACCATATACAGTCTGATGCCCAATAAAATAGCTGTGTGTCTACCCATGTCCTGTATAGCTGTAGCAAAATACGACCCCATGGTAACCATGTATAATCACATGCCCAACATATACAGCATAATAGTATCATATCCACAAACGTCCCAAGCAACCACATACCATATATCCCCATATCTAGCATATCCACCACAGTCCTGTCAACCACATACAGTTCTGTGCATCATGCCCAATGCAGTATAAGAGCATCATGCCCATCTCTGCACTCAGGATAAAAGCCTCATGCCAGCCACATGTGTGCCAGACACAACAGCCTTATTTCTGCCACATATAACATCTTGTCCACCATATCTAACCCTATGCCTTATCACATTTAGTCCTATGCAAAATACATTTTAAAGTGCATGGCAGCCTCATGCCCCCTTAACAGCACTATCCACTATACACTGCCCAGTGCATCACCCATGTAAGTACTAAACCACACCTCCCATCTGTCTTCCTTGATCCTCCTATCTTCGGGATCTCGCGAGATCCAACGGCGTGATGACAAGGCTTTGCCTCATTCTGAGGTTCGTGGTCGGCGGGAACCCCCGAACAGTGCTCGGATCCGGGCTCGGATCGGCACTGTTCGGGGGGGGTTCTGATTTAATAATTCCGGACCCGCTCATCTCTAATATACAGTATGAGGACCCCATTAGATTCATTCTGACGATTATGCCATCATATTACGCATCAAAGTACTGAGAATGTTTAATCTAGAGATGTTCACTGACCCCCGTGTTTCGGCTTTGGTTTTGGTTTAGGATCTGTATTAAGTTTGTGTTTGTGTTTTGGTCTTGCAAAACCACCCTCGTGTGCTTTATTTTTGGTTTTGGATCTGTGCTTTTTTTTAAAAATCTGCTAAAACCACATGAGTTCGCTCTTTTTTTGCTTCTACTTTATTATTAAGCTCAATAACACTAATTTCAAGTCAAGTCAATTCCAAGTCAAGTTTGAATACCTTACAGGACTGCAACAAGCTGGCTGGATGCTAAGCGACAGCAACGGCAAAAACACACAGCAGTACATAGCACATCTAGGAAACATTGAAATACACAAGTGGCAGAAAAGTGCTGCAAGATGGAATTGTCCTTAGGCCTCCAACTCACTCTCATGTAAGATATTGAAAAGGACATGTACAGATTTACAAACCAAGCCTTTTAAACCTCTTAAACCGAGGATCAAGCACAGTCGCCAAAATGTACTGATCCGATTTCAAGATTTTGATAACTCTTGGATCCTGACGAAGTGAATAAAGTACTTGATCTACAAGTCCGACATACTTAGCGTAATTGTTTTGTTTCATCTCCTCCTTGAATTCTCATGCTGTTTTTCCAAAAGTCTAATGAAGAAAATCACTTGGCTCAAGCTAGCAGTGTCTGAACTCACTTCTCAGGTGACTATTTCAAATGATTTTAGCACCTTGCACAACATGGAAAGTATTCTTCACTGCGCTTGAGTAAAATACATTCTCCCTCCTTTCCCAATGTCATGGCTTGTGGAGTAAGCGTGGATGGCTTTTCGCTGTTTTTCCATCCTCCAAAGCATATACAGGGTGGAATTCCACCTTGCTACCACCGCTTGCTTCAGTTGATGGCAGGGAAAATCAAATTGTTCTTGTAGCTGCTGTCATCCCCTACATGCTGTTGCAGAATGCCGGAAAAGTCCAGGTATTTTACGGGCTACAGACAGCATCTCCTGCACGTCCATGTCAATTTTCAAAAAGCCCTGCACCACCAAGTTTATTGTGTGAGCAAAACAGGGAATGTGATGGAATACACCCAGCAGTAACACTCTCACAATATTGGTGGTGTTAGCAGAAATGACATATCCAGAGGAAAGCCCAAGCAGGATAAGCCATGTTGCAATGACATCCCTTAGTTTTTGTAACAGATTGTCAGCTGTATGCCTCTTAGTGAATCCAGTGATACAGAGAGTAGCCTACTTCTGAAAAATTGGGCGTAGTTGGGTATGTGCTGCTGCTGTTCCTGCTGGTTAAGGCGAAACACCAACCCAGTCAGCTGTCCCAGTCATAAATTCTTTAGTTTGCCTAGTTCCGCTTGTCCACATATCTGTGTATAGTGGGTAGAATGGCATTTTGTAGCCCAATAATTACATTTTTACGAACCCTCTTGTACAGATGAGGAATAGCTTTTCTAGTAAAATGTTGTTGTGATGGAATTTGATAACGGGGACACAAGACCTCAATTAACTGTCTCAAACTAGCTGCATTAATAGTGGATATTGGACTCAGATCTAACACTAGCATAATCGCCATGGCGCCTGTTATCCGTTTTGCATCTGGGTGACAGCTTTCATACTTGCTTCCGCTTGCAAAGGATTGTTTAACAGTCAATTGTTGCAATCTACTAGTAGTCTTCTTCTTGGTCTGCTTCTGGAATGGAGATCCACCCCCAGCAGCAGCAGCGGCATCAACGTCAACAGTGGGAGTAACGCTCATGAATTCTTCTGAGGAATCCTTGAGTCAGAAGGAGGAGGAGTCATCTAGCCTTAGCAACTTGGATGTAGGACCAACTCTGATCGCTACTGAGGATATTGATGAGGAAATTGTTGTGGATGTAGATTACCTAGCTTACCTAGGTAGATCTACCTAGCTTACCTAGGTAGATTACCTAGCTGATGCTGGACTGCTTGTTGTTATTTTTTTAGCATAAATTTCAGATTTTCATAACAGCTTGCCATGAACTCGCTTCAATTAGCATAACATGTATGAGGTTACTAGATGGTTAAGGTCCCTATCTCTACTGACTGTGGCTTTACAAACACAACAAATGGCTAGACAACTGTTGTCATTATTTGGGTAAAAATAATTCCACAAATAAGAGGTAGATTTTTTTGGTCTTATGAGACAATGGCCTTCTTCTTATCACATGCAAGAACTGCTTCCACTGGTGCAGAACTTACACAAACAACATCATCGTCATCAACATCCTCATTAGCGTCGTCCTCATCTACACAAATATCCCCCTCATCCTGTAACAATTCCAAAGTGGTATCCTCAATTTGTGTATCACCGGCTAAACTTGGGCTGCTCATCCACACATTTGCAAAAATGCTTAAAGGAGACTTCTTTATGAGTAAAGTATCAGAAAGGTCAGGTTTACACAAAGCACTCGTGGATAGACTCTCCTCAGGGATTTGTGTCATTTCTGAATCTGAACATACAGTTTCTTCTAATGCCTTACAGTTTTCTTCCACTTTTACATTTAAAAGTGTTTGGGCACCACTTTTTGAGTCAGAATGACAAGGTCTTGCATCGTCATGACTGACCATACAAGAAGATGCCTTAGTGACAGTTGCAGAACTGCATTTATAGAGAAAGGTGAAGGCATTATTCTTTTCTTGCCACTATGTGTGTAGAATGGCATGTTGGCAATTTTATTTTCTTCTGCAGTTAACTTTGCCTTGATTACAGGTGTTTTTTCTTTAACAAGGTAAAAGGTGTTTTTTTTACATTTTTTTTCCTTGACTTATAAACACTATGCACTTTAGACTTAGGCTTTAGCAGATGATGTATAGGGATTACTAGCATCCTGACTTGTGCCAGCAGCTATTTGGTTCTCCTGGTATTCTGTGGACTGATGTGAATCCATTTTGATGACACAGTACAATGTGACTATTAAGAACACTGCAAGTCCTATTATTTCTGTTTCAGCATTGACAATGAGCATTGGCATGTAGACTGTAAACTGGCAAGAACACTGGCATCCATGCTGTTTCTGTGTGAGCTATAATAACACAGTACAATGTGACTGGAGCCATATTGGAACACTACCAGCCCTATTATTTCTGTTTCAGCACTGACAATGAGCAATGGCACCTCTCCTGTTTTTTTGGTGAGCTATGGCACAGTACATTATCACTCGAGACTTTTAAGCACAATGCCAGTCCTAGTATCTCTGTTTCAGCACTGAACACTGACACCTCTCCTATTTCTGGGTGAGCTGTGGCACAGTACAATGTCACTGGAGACTTTTATGAAGACTGCCAGTCCTAATATTTCTATTTCAGCTCTGAACACTGCCACCTCTCCTGTTTCTGGGTGAGCTATGGCACAGGACAATGTCACTGGAGACTTTTAAGAAGACTGCCAGCCCTATAATTTCTGTTTCAGCACTGAACACTGCCACCTATCCTGTTTCTGTGTGAGCTGTGGCACAGTAGAATGTCACTGGATACTTTTAAGAACACTTCCAACCCTATTATTTCTGTTTTAGCACTAAACACTGGCACCTCTCCTGTTTCTGGGTGAGCTATGGCACAGTAGAATGTCACTAGAGACTTTTAAGAACACTGTTACCCCTATTACTTCTGTTTCAGCACTGTACACTGACACCTCTCCTATGTTTGTGTAAGCTATGGCACAGTACAATGTCAATGGAGACTTTTAAGAACATTGCCAGTACTATTATTTCTGTTTCAGCACTGAACACTGCCACCATTCTTGTTTCTGGGTGAGCTATGGCACAGTGCAATGTCACTGGAGACTTTTAAGAACACTGCCAGCCCTCGTCTTTCATTTTCATTAATCACGCTGCCCATCTGTGCTGGAGACTGCCCAGAACCCTGCTACCCCTTCTGTTTCTCTCTGTGAAATGGCTCAGGATATCCGTGGAGAGCGATGGTTATAGAATTAAAAACTTGCGAGATCCGATGATGTGACAATGTCTCGTTTTCAGTTTCGAGCGCAAAAGTACCTTGCCATCTCAACGGTGTTCGAGTGGGCTGGGGTTTATGAAACCGCACCCAAGCATCTCTTATTTAATCATCAGCCCCCCCCCCCCCATTGAAGTTTATATTCTAAATTGTCCATCACGCAAGGGGTTATTTTTATCAGCAGTCAATTGACTTACCGGTATGTTTTTGGGATGTGGAAGGAAACACAAAATCCACACAAATAGGGCTGGTTGGAATTGAACTCATGATCTTAGACTTTGAGGCTACTATATTGCCCAGGGTTTTTCTAATTTAAGCACTTTTAATGAATATGTTAAAACTAGAACAAATAACATCTTTGAATCTTGAAATCTTAAGGCCTGTATTGAAAATCTCTTAATGCCAAATGCTCCATTTACCATGTGTTAACACACATCTTTACAGCCATTTAACACCATACAGTTCTACTTAATAAACCATCTTTGTGGATTTTTTTTGTAAAGTATTAATGTAATGCAACACCCCTGCCTATATTTAGCTAAATACACTCTGTAATGGTGTATCTAACATGTATTTAAATCAAGAAACTGTGACCTGCTCTGTCTTCAGGGTGTTTACTCTCTGCAGACATGCCCATCCCAAAGACTGTATTCAAAAACATATTCAGAAGTTTTTAATTTCAGGTTTGTTAGACACCTTCTAAAAGAAATTATATCTTACAAATGATTAAAGATAGAGGGCCTGAGTCATTAGAGCAAGGCACAAAAAGGAGTAAATTTGATCCTGGACAAAACCATGTTGCAATGCAAAGGGTGCAAATTGGTTAATTATTATGCTGTTTTTTGCTGTTTTTAAATGTAGCACACAAATCCTTGATAACTTTACTTTTCGACTGAAATTTAAAGTTGATGTAGGACATCCCCTACCCCAACTATAAATTTGTCTCCACATATTGAATTTAACTTCCCTTCCAATGCAACATGGTTTTGCCGAGGTGCGTAGTTACTCCATTTTATTGCTTAAGTGAATGCCTCAGGCCCAAAGTGTTGTATTTAGAAAATAGGTCCAATACTTACATTTTATGTATTTATTTTAAAAATTGTCTAGTAAGGTGAATATATAATTTAATGCAGTAAAGAGTTGTAAAATCACACAATCATTCTAAATACGTTTTTGATGAGTTTTTAAAATACATTCATGTGAATATAATGTTACAAACATCATTTTATACCACTGTATAAAATACAGTTATAAGTCGCAATAAATGAGGAAGGAGTTTACAGATATCTGTTATATAGTAATGAAGTCATAAATCTGTACTGTAGACAAATATGCAAAAGTTTACAAAATGAACTCCAGAGGGTAAAAGTATTATTATTATTTTGCTTTTTCAGCGATTTTCTCGGGTGAGTTTAAACGCGCCGATGTATTAAATCGTGATTGTATGTAAAATCACCTGAGATGTGTTTCTCTCAAAAACACCATTTTCTAAATCGCTACAAATCGCGGTCACCAATTGTATGATGCTGCGATTGTGCAAACTCGTCAGAATTTGAAATAAAAATCGCCAGATACAACACTGCTCTCTAGAGGCGAGATTAGCACATCACTGTTACACTGCTGAGCTATATAGCTGCAGGACCCGGGTGCTCTATAATGTTAAAATGAGATGATTTAAAAAAAATATTTGTGGGGTTCCCCCAATTTTCACGCAACCAGCACTAGGCAAACTAGCTGGTGTGGGTGGCATCATAGAAGAGGGACAAACAGCAGGGAGTTCCCCTGCCATAATGCCAACCAAACCCAGGCTGTTAAGCATGGGGCCAGATTCCCTAGGGAGTGAGGTCCACAAAAAAAAATGTGCGTTCCCCTTTTAGGAACGCCCAACCCAGTGCTAAAAGCACTAGGACTCTTCCTACACACCTGGGGCAGCAGGTGTAGAGCAATAACGATGAAAAAATTAAAAAAAATAAAGAAAACATTATTTTTAGCTGTAGAACTACAAGCCCCAGCCAGCCCAGGCTGCCATTAACAGTGTGGACATGCTGATGCTTGTATAACTACAAACATACCCATGGCAGCCAGGGCATGCTGGCACTTGGAGAACCACAAGTGCCAACATGCCCTGACACAAATGGCTTGCTGCAACCTGTAGTTCCACAAAAAAGTTAAATAATTCACCACACCCTCATTCAAACCACATAGCTTTAATAAATATAATAAAATCCCAAAGATGACAAAGAAAACCCTCTTTATTACCACATTATTTTATTAAAAACAACAAAGCTTCAAATATTCACCAATGTGAAGTCTTCCTCTGTTCCCAGCAGCTTGCAATCCAACCCCATTTTGTAAGTCCACATGGCTTGAAAAAGGGGAAAGACAAACAAAAAACAAATATACTTACAAAGAAAACACAGGGGAAATACAAAATAGCAAACAAATACACTCACAAATCAGGGATAGGGGGATACAGTAAACAGGGAAAAAAACACTCACCAAAAAAAATAATATTAATCAACACAGACAATAAGACAAACAAGGGCAGATAAATGAAATCACAGAAAAAGCACTTACATTCCTCACTTGTTTACACACCAACTAAATCCTCCCTGACTTGCCCCTCGTCTCTTTCTAACTCCTGAAACACCTATCAACTCGAAAAAGGAAGTACCTTACATTATATAATGTTAGTGAGGTCAAAATCCTGTGGGTTTTGTATCTAAAACTTGCAACCAATCAGAAGTGAGTATTGGCTTGAAAATGGCGATTTTCAGCTAAACACGATTGAATTTGAAAACGCCACAAGTCAAGAGATATGAACAGTGATTTTAAAGATCAGACTAAAAATTGCTAGTTAATATATATGACGACTTAGGGACTCAAATAGCTGGTTATCTCCTGTGATTTGTTGCGATTTTAAATCGCTGAAAAAAACGGACCTTGACAGATTTACCCCCAGATTTTAGGAAAAAATTGCACTCCATACTCTGAGACAATCTTCAATGGACATCCGTGTAATTGAAAGATTTCCTTGATGAACAAAGTGGCCAAGGTAAAAGCAGGGCTGCCATCAGAAATCGTGGGGCCCAGTACAAACGAAACGGGCATGGGCCCCTCCAGCACAACAACCTCCCCAACACCCCCCCTTCCCGAAGCCAAATACCCCCCCAGCGCTAACCGACTGCACCCTCCCAACCACTGTCCCAGCTTATGTATTTGGAGGCAGATGTAAATGTGGCCGAACTACGCTGAACTGCATTATCATCAATTACTGATGCAAATATACATTAATTACTAAGAGCAGCATATTTGAACTTTGTGTGCTCTGAATCGCTATTGGAAGTGTGATTTATTTTGTCTGTGGGACTGAATCACAGATATAAACTTATTGTTATATTGGATTTGCCATATATACCTGTGAAATTGAATTACTTGAACTACATCTCAATTATAGATTTGTGATTGTGCATCAAGTAGTGTGGAGAGGAATATTATTTAATCTAAAATTTAACATAGTTTTAGGCAACCGGATATGTATTTATATCCACCAACATCATTTCTTTGCTTTCTTTATTGTTCCCTTATGCGCCTTTTCCCTTAAAGTACAATTTTTGAATTTTGTTCAATATTGTATATATTAAAAACTATACCTCCATCTCAAATAATATCAACCCTTCAAGACATCCTAAGCAGTATCCTAGGTTATTGCTAAATCCTAATAAGTGGGAAAAGCAGAGTCAGCTTTTATCACACTATGACAAGGAGCCTTGTTAACAGGTATAGATCACACAATATATATATATATATATATATATATATATATATATATATATATATATATATATATATATATATATATACATCTCCTATTAGTGATAATGGGTTTATATGGATGTAAAATGAAGTGGAATATAAAATGCAAAGAGATTTATTTTGCTTGGATTATGGATATAAGCTTGGATATCAGGAGTGGTCACACACCCTGGCCTGATTGACAAAAGAGGTAGGGTTGGGGGGTATGGTCAATTTGCGTGTATATATACAGACATCGACCCACACACCCTGTAAATAAGAGCAAACTACCACAGCATGGTTGTTAATAGGCAGAGGTGCAGTGGCTTGGGTAAAATAACAGATAAATGGATTTAACTTAGACAACAATGTAATACACACAGTTCAGTTGAAGATTGGAATAGGAGCATACAATGTAAATCACAGTAACAGGCAAATAACTCTAATAACATAATTACTGCTAAATTCAGATATTATCATGCAGTTCCTAATTGGTATAGGTCATACTTGCCAACTGTCCCTGAATGTCAGGGAGACTCCCTGAAATAGGGGTGATCTCCCTCACTCCCTGAAGAGTCTGGCATTCTCCCTGATGCTGAGCCAGTACAAGACGTGGTTGGCTTTGCTATCTGTGGCATGATGACACAGTTCAGAAATTGTGTCCTGTGTCCATGTATTGAAGACTGACAGGTAAGACAACATGACTTCAGTAATGGAGACACTTTAGTCTCTAGAGATTCATTAGCTGCTTTTCTTTAACGCATAGTTGACTACTCTCCCGGAATGTCCGGGAGACCTCCCGGGAGAGCAGGGCAACCTCTTGGTGCTCGCCCCCGCAATAGATAAGTGGCGGGGGGGCACGCCCATCTCCCCCGGGATCTACCTGAAGCCAATGAGGAAAAGTTGGCAAGTATGGTATAGGTGGCTGATCACAGTAATGTACCTTACTCTAATTGTGTTAATTCAGTATACAGTATGAATTACTTATAAACTACTCTCACACCCTACCCTCTGGATGACTACACTTCTGATTAATAATGATACATGTATTAGGCAGTTGTGTGGATGATTTTTCAGTGGTGTACATACAGGAACCCAGAAATAACCTCACTAACAGATGGAAGTGGTGTCTTAGTCTGTCCTGGGTTTGCATATGAACAATAAATCTCCCTTTGTGTGCTCAGCCCTTAATCCAGTTCTCTCTCTGTGTAACTCCTAGCTGTCTTTATCCCTCCATTAAGTAACTCTATGTCTTTTAAAATAAAAAATACTTACCTACATGTTGATTCCTGCAGGCTGCAGCCTCTCTGTTGCTTCTTCCTATATCATCGGTAGGAACTTCAGTGTGAGGTCAGCTGACAGGAAGAGGGGGCGGATCACATGATCGCAGGGGTGCAACGATCATTCCCCTGCGATTGTGTTTGAAAGCTGCCTGGCTGTCAGTGACAGCCAGGATCAATGCAGCAGTGGGGACGCCGGGATTAGAGGAGAGCGGGCCCCCTGGTGAGCCCGGGCCCCATATGCTGGTACCCCCTGTACCCGCTGATGGCAGCCCTGGGTAAAAGCATTAGGCAATCCAGTTAACAGAACAAAGTGAATTATCTTTGAAAAACAACTAACCACCTCCCAGATGGCTGAGGATGCAAAGGACCCAGAGAGGAGTTTGCCAGGGAACTTTATGCTTGGAACAAAGCAGGCAGAGATGAAATCTTTCACATCTAGATGAAGGTCGGCCACCAATAGTCCCTGGTGATAAGAGCCATGGTTATCCGATAGCCTGCATTATGGTATTATTATTATCGTAGATTTGTAAGGCGCCACAGTGCTCCACAGCGCCGTACAATAGGGAAAGCAAAACATACATAAAACAGGGAAAAGGTAGACAAATGCAAATGCAGACATAACAACAAAGGGTATGAAGGACCCTGCTCATTAGAGAGCTTACATTCTAAGTGGAAGAAGGCACAGCTGAAACAAGAGGAGTAAATGTGGCTCAGAGTGGAGATTGAGACAATTGTGAGGGTGCATTAGTGTAAATAGTGGTATCGGGGATAAGGTCACATTTAAAAAAAGAGATCGGTTTTCAAAGGCTGTGGAAAAGTCTGATTGAGTGTGTTAGGGAATTCCCTAATTGGGGAGCAGCACGTGAGCAGCCTTGTAGGCGGGAGAGAGAGGTGGTTACCAGAGACGAGACAAGGCACAGGTCAGAGGTAGATCTAGTAAGGCGGGAGGAAGAGTATTTTGAAATGTCTGCAGGGGTAGTGTTGTTGAAGGCTTTGAAGAAAAGGGTGAGCAATTTGAATTTGATTCTGGAAGACACAGAAAGCCAGTGTAGAAATTTGCAAAGTGGTGCAGCAGATGTGGAGCGGTGAGAGAGGAAGATCACTCTTGCAGCAGCATTTAGAATGGATTGAAGTGTGTATATATGGGTGTCAGGAATGCCAGATAGCAGCAGTTTGCAATAGTCAAGACGGTAGATGATGAAAGAATGGATACGAGTTTTAGTAGCATGTTGCTTAAGAAAAGGGCGTATACTGGCAATGTTTTTAAGGTGGAGTTGACAGGACTGGGAGAGACTCTGGATGTGAGGAATATAGCTGAGGGCAGAGTCAAGTGTGATACCAAGGCAGTGGGCTTGGGAAACTGAGTAAATTGGGGTGTTATTACAGTGAGGAGATTTGAGGGCAGGTGGTGACACTGGCATGAGGGAAGATAATAAGCTCTGTTTTGGACATGTTGAGCTTTAGGTAGCATTGGGCCATCCATGTGGAGAAAGACATTTGGTTACACAAGATAGTAAAGAAGAAGAGAGATTGGGGAAATTATATAATTCTGGGTGTCATCAGTGTAGAAGTGGTATTGGAGGCCGAATGAGTAAATTAGTTCTCCTAGAGAAGAGGTGTGCAATGAAAAAATACAGGGCCAAAAACAGAGCCTTGTGGGACCCCAACACATAGTTGGAGTGGAGGAGAGGATGTGCCAGAAGTAGAAACACTAAAAGAGCTGTTCGATAGGTATGAAGTGAACCACGAAAAAACTGTGTCAAGAAGGCGAATGGAGTAAAGGGTCTGTAGGAAAACAGGATGATTAACAGTGTCAAAAGCTACAGATAGGTCCAGGAGAATGAGTATGGAGAAATGACCCTTAGACGTTGAATTAAGTAGATCATCGCTTTTGTGAGAATAGTTTCAGTGAAATGTTGGGAGCGGAGTGAGAGGAGAGAAAGTGAGAAAGCCATTTTTACTCAAGTAGTTTGGAGGCAAAGGGGAGGAGAGAGAGGCTGGTTCAAGAGTTTCTTTAGAATTGGTGAGATGAGTGCATGTTTAAAGGAGGATGAAAATGTGCCAGTGGAGTAAGACTGGGTGAAGTGGTGAGTTAGAAGTGGGCATGCAGTGGAGGAGGGGGAGCAGAGAAGGTGGGAAGGAATGCTGTCTAGGGGACAGGTTGTAGGGTGAGATGATGAGATGAGTGCAGTGACTTCGTCTTCAGTTACCGAAGAGAATGAATTAAGGGTGGATTGGGGAGTGTAGGTAAAGGAGGGTAGAGTGGGAGGAATGAGTGGAATATGGCATGATCAAAATCTTGTCAAATAGTGTCGAATTTGTCTTTGAAATAGGTGGCAAAATTATGAGGAAGGGAGAGGAGGTGCAGGTGGGCAGAGAAGTGAGTTGAAGGTCTCAAAGAGGCGACGTGTGTTAGAAGGCTGGGTGGGTTTTAAAGATTTAAAGAATGTTTGTTTGGCAATTGAAAGGGCAGTGCTGTAAGATAAAAGGATGAATTTATAGTGGAGGAAATCGGGAGAGGAATGAGATTTCCTCCAGTGGTGTTCTGCATTGCGGGAGCAATTTTGCAGCTAGCGTTTCTGTTTGGTGGGCCATGGTTGGGTTTTGGTTCGTTGGAGACTATATGTGGTAGCTGGAGCTGCATTGTCTAGGGCTGAGGTGAGTGTTTTGTTACAGAAAGAGGCAGCCTTGTTAGGACAGGACAATGCAGTCATTGGAGAAAATTGTTTTAGTGAAAATGAAAAGTGGATTGTGTTAAGAGTACTTTGGTTTCATTGTGTGTGTGTGTGGATTTGAGTGCAGGGGAGAGGACATGAGATAAAGTGAGGCTGTGGTCATAGAATGGGTAAGCTAAATTGGATAAATTAGAGATGGAGCAGTAGTGGGAGAAAACAAGGTCAGCGGAGTGCCCGTTACAGTGGGTGGGAGATGAGGTCCATTGGAAGAGACCAAAAGAGGTAGCAAGTGAAAGAAGATTAGTGGCAGAAGAGACAGTGGGATTATTATGAGAATGTTGAAATCGCCTAGTATAAGAGTAGGCAGGTCAAAGAATAGGAAATAAGTGAGCAAGGCCAGGGCCGTCTTTTCCATTGGGCACGATGGGCAGCTGCCCGGGGGCCCCACGGGCAAGGGGGCCCCATAGGCATGGCTCTTAATGAGAATAAATAATCCTGCAAAAGAAAAAAATCTGCAAAAAAAACCTACAAGGGTCACTGAGCAAGTACATCTATCTATCTCTATCTCTATATATCTATATCTATATCTATATCTGTATACATCTATATATCTATATCTATATCTAGGGGCCCCGGTGCACTGCTTTGCCCGGGGGCCCATAATGTTGTTAAGATGGCCCTGAGCATGGCCCCATAGTTGTTAAGGAATTGGGAAACTGGACCTGGGGGTGATAAAGGACAGCAACACAAAGGTGGAGAGGATAAAATAAACTGATAGTGTGGACTTCAAAAGAAGAGAATGAGAGGAAGGGTTCCATGGGTATGACTTGGAAGGTGAAACTTGGAGAAAGTAAAATGCCTACTCCACCACCTTGTTTGTTTCCGGGTCTGGAAGTGTGGCTGAGTGAGAGTTCCCCATAGGAAAGAGCTGCAAGGGATGTAGTGTCAGAGGAGGTGATCCAAGTTTCTGTAATGGCATGGAGATTGAGGGATATAGAAATTATAAGACAGAAGAGTATGGTCGCACACAGCTACGGAACTATTGCTCTACTTGGAAATGCTTTAATGTCATTCCCATACAGTAAGCAGGGTGCACTCTCAATTGTTAACAATATTACATGAAGCAAAAGAGAAAAAAAAGAACATAAGAGGCACTCCAGTTCCCACAGAAGATTAAAGTGGATAAAGCTATAACAATAATAAAGCAGATTTAAAACTAAATTTTATTAATCATTATTAAAAAGCAGCAAAATATAAAAATGTAATAAAGGTGTATGTGTTGTGTGTTAAAACTACAGTATCCGAACAGATGGCATCATACAGTATCATATGGTAGTGATACAGACCAGAGGGAAATAGTTGATAAATTCATATAATCAATTATGATCTGTCAGGAGTGATCTCAAATTGGAATAAATAACAGTATCCCCAAAATCTTATGTATATAACTTATTCACATATCGGGATATACCCATTATATTTCAACTGTGGGGAAATAAATATATAAAGAATTCCCCAGTGTAAATAGTAAGTGCACTATCGCTATTAGAGGTTAATAGTGCTAGCATTCATAGTCTTCAATACTTCTATTAGGTAGCATACATCATCCTTTCTTATAATATGACCCAAAAGGTCTGCATCATGTGTTCATATATATATACGGATTGTTGCCGCTAATAAATAGAATGCTGAGGGTGGTTATATATAATGGTAGATCAAGGAGATCATATCTGTCCCTCTATAAACAGAACCCTACACCTCTCTATGAATGCCATCCAAAGGAGTCACTTCCCTTCTAAGTAATAATGGGGCATATTTAAGAAAGCACGATAGTGCTTTTAACGGGTCATTAAGGTGCCTCCTGTCCTCCGCAAATTTATTAAGGGTGCATCGCAGCAGATATCATGGATAGCTGCTGCTTTGCATTCCTCTTCGTTTTTGGGAGCAGTCACCATTCAACAGAATGGTGACTGCTCCTGCCCAGGGCAAGGGAAAAAGTCAAGTATACTTTACCGCCCTCTAGCTGGGTTTAATGGAATAGGCATTTTTTTTCTGCACTAGCACAGCAAGGTCCAGGAGAATGCTGACAGTTAGGTGCAGATTGTCTAGCAGCCAAACAGAGATGGTAACAGCATTCACAAATGAGCCCAGTGGGTAGCTGAACAGATGCTGAAACAACAATGACAGTTGAGCTCTGTGGGTTCCACAGCTAAACAGAGATTGTAGTTCTGTAGTTTTCTAAAACAGCCTTGTTTTTCGATATGAAGTAGATCCTTCGCCTTGCTGTGATGTTTACCAACAGTATTTTGAAATAAATTAAAAAACCAAGAAGAATATGTCCACTTAAGCAACCTCTTTTGAAGATTAATATTGATTACCCTAAGGAACGGTAATAGAGTAAGTAGTTAGAAGATATTGAAGATCGAATACAGGACATTTCTCTGGAATTTTATAGTCTTGATTGAAATAAAAAAAATGAGACAAGACATCAGCTTTTTTATTTTTGTTCCCTGGTCTGAACATTACATGAAGGTTGCAACAAGTAATAAAATAAAGACCACTGAGCTTGTAAAGGATTCAAGCATTGAGCTGATTGAAGATATAATACATTTTTATGAAGACTGTTACTGGAAAAAGGGCTAAACCAAGGAGATAGCTCAACCCTTCCAAAACTTCATAGCTAAAAGCACCTTATCTCACAGTGTATGTATTTTTTCTAATAGAAGAAATGTACGTGAGATAAAGCTGCAGGGATGCAACTTCCTTATAGAAGTTCTTTAGGAAAGATTTCCTCCTATTCCAACAGTGGATGTGTTTACCTCCAGAAAAAATGTTTGGGTAGTGTTGGGTTGCTTGAGCACTGAAGCAAAGGAAAAGGCTTGAGAACCTGGAATGCCTTAAATACTGAAGATGGCCAATCCTTGGCATTACTATCTATTCAAGTGAGGGCAATGATAGGAGCAAACTATTTACCCTATATTGCTGATAGTAGTTGGCGAAGCCAGGAAATCTTTGAGTGGCTTTACGTCCAGATGGTTTTGGGGAATCTAATATTGCTCATACATTTTCTGAGTCCATATGAAGACCTGATCCAGAAACAAAGTTTCCTAGGAAGGGTATCTGATCCGAATAAAAATTATACTTCTCAAGCTTTCAGAATAGCTGAATAGTACAATGGAAAGCACGTTCTTTGGGGTAAAATAGGATATCATCCAGGTACACTGTGACACAAAGATAAAGCATATCCCTGAAGATCTTCTTGTTAAACCTTTGAAAAAAAAAACAGCAAGTGCATTACATAACCCGAATGGTATAACCAAGTATTTTTTTTTTTTTTTTAAATAAGTTTTTATTGAGGTTTGACAACAAACACAGGTTATACATATGTATATTCAACAGTACTCGTATTGGATGGCGAGTTAAAAAGAAATTATAACATCATAACATCACGACGCTAGGTCAAAGAAGATTAAATGTTTCAAAGAGAGTATATATTCCCATCCACGAAAGGTGGGTATTGCTAACCTGTCACATAGAACACAAAGACAGACGGGGGGGAGGGGGGGTTAAGAAAAAAAACATAAGGAAAGAAGGGGGGATGGCATGATGCATGTCCTCATAACAAAAGGTCTACAGCATTCACAAAGCAGGTATAAAACATAGCCTAATCCAACAGTCATACGTGGCTGATACACCCCTGCACCTAAAGATACATGGTTCAGGTGGGTGTACCCAAGGCCGCAAACTCTGGTGAATCAATAAAGTTTAACCAAGGTCCCCAGATAGTATAATATGTTACAAAAGAGTCCATATCTGACAAATATAATTCCTCCATGGACCTATAATATTCTAATCTATTAATCCAGTCCTGAATATTTGGAGGCGTGGTTGATCTCCATCTCACAGGTATGACTGCCTTGGCGGCCGATATCACAAATTTTAACAGAGATTTTTTAAAGCAAGAAATAGGCATATCTACTTTATTGAGGAGCCAAAACACTGGGGTGTCGGGAATAGCCTGGCCAAGCAACTTCCGTGTGATGCCTACAAACTGTGACCAAAAGGGTTGTAATATAGGACAGTCCCACCAGATATGTAGTAAAGAACCTGGTCCTAGATTACACCTCCAGCAGGCACTAGACAGTCCGCGAAATATTTTTGCAGGATGTTCCAGGCATCTATACCACCTGGTAAGAACCTTAAAGTGGGTCTCTAATATTGAGACGTTAGGTGAGCAAGCATGGATTGCTTTGAAGATTTTCGGCCAATCAGTCTCTCGTAATTCTATTCCCAGATCCCTTTCCCAATCCGAAAGAAATTTCGGGGGGGATCTAAAGAGAAACTCGACTAAGAGTTTATAGATAATCGATAAAGAGTGTGGGATGTGATGTAGTCTGCTACAAAGGGACTCAAAAACTGTTAAATTCCTATTAATATCCTGTTTTGGGAGACTAAAAGAGAGAAAATGTTTAAGATGAAGTTTTCGCCAGATCTCTATATTCGGTAGTTCCCACTTAGATTGAATCTCTGCAAATGAGAGGACCAGAGTAGCTCCCACCAACTGGTCGACACGATGGATTCCTGCCCGCAACCACAGGTTAAAACGCTGATGGAGTAGTTCCGGGAGGGAACCTAGGGTTATTGAACAATGGAGTTAACGGGGATATTAAAGATGAAATGTGAGTAAGAGTTCTAAGCTTGGACCATTTCGTGAGAGTGGGCCCTAAGGTAGGGTGCGAAATCTTGGGTAATTTGGCTAGCCAGATTAATGTAGCACTAGAAGAGTCAAGATATGATGATTCGATCTCTACCCATTGTTTCCTTCCCTCCTGAGCTGACATCTCCATTATTCTGGTTAAGATTGCAGCATCATAGTATGAGGGTATGTGAGGAAGCTGGAGACCCCCCAAGTGTCTTCCTGTGAATAAAATCTCATGCTTGAATCTTGGGCACCTCCCACTCCACACAAAGTCCCGCACCAGACGCTGGATGCCTTGAAACCAAAAGTCGGGTATTAAAATAGGTAACCTCTGTATTAGGTAGAGAAGTCGGGGTAGAACATTCATTTTTATAATGTTAACCCTACCTATCCATGTGAAATTCTTGCTCTGCCACTCTCTCAAGTCAGCCCGGAGATTCCCCAGAAGTGGTTTAAAGTTGAGGTCTTATAGGCGCAAGAGATCGCTAGAAAGTACAACGGCTAAATATTTCAATAGGGAGGGGTGCCAAATAAAAGGGAAGGGGCATTTTAAACCCTCCACCATGGAGGCCGGGGTATTAATGTTCAAAGCCACTGACTTACCATAGTTGATTTTGAAGTTAGATAGTAAACCAAACCTTCTGTCACTCACCGGACCGTGAGTGCCTCTGCGCTGGTGCGTGGCTCACTAGCCTTCCTGCCGGCACCTATTCTGAACCGCGGCCGTCCGCCATCCTGATGGTCTGCGCATGCGCAGCTCCCAAGAACTCTTGTGACTGTTGCTTTTAATCCAAATTGGTTGATCAGGCAACTCCCTATTTAAGGCACCTGTGTGCATTACCTCATTGCCTGATCTTGGAGTCTCATTCCCTGTGAGTCTCTGAAGGTGTCCCCTGTGTTCTACTAGTGTCTTCAGTTTCCTGCTGATTCCTGATCTACTCATCGCTGGTTTCCATACCCGCTACTATCTCCTGTGTACTACTAGTGTCTTCAGTTCCTGTGGTTCCCTGTGCTACTCATCGCTGGTTTCCATACCTGCTACCTGCTACAGTCTCCTGTTTCCTGCTTGTGTCCTCAGCTGGACTCTGATTACCGGATCTACTCACCTGTGGTTCCTACACTCGTCTCTGCCGTCCAGCGTCTCTGCAGTTCCTGCATCTCCCTGTGTACAGACTGTTCTACTGAATAGCGGTATGCCTATCTGTTATTGACTTTCTACGTTTACTCTGCATATCCGCTAGGACAAGTTTCCACGCTCAGCAGTGGTATCCATACTGTTATATAGACTTTGTTTGATACGCTGCATACCTATTGGGATCAAGTTCCTCTGTGCTCTCAGTGTCTGCATCCTATTATCTTTGTATGCTTCCACTCATCAACACTTGTACTCATCCTCACCTATTAAGCAGTGGTACAACTTGCTATACGCAGACCACTGACTTCCCCGCTACCTACCTGCACCTGGACAAGTCTTCTCACTATAAGCAGTGGTACAACTTGCTATAAGCAGACCACTGACTTCCCCGCTACCTACCTCCCTGCACCTGGACAAGTCTTCTCACCATAAGCAGTGGTACAACTTGCTATACACAGACCACTGACTTCCCCGCTACCTACCTGCACCTGGACAAGTCTCTTCACCATAAGCAGTGGTACAACTTGCTGTATGCAGACCACTGACTTCCCTGCTACCTCCCTGCATCTACTCACGTCCATCCTGATCTCTGTGTTCAAATCTGCCTTTCTACTATATCAGTTAGTCGCTGATTCATTGACCAAAGATTGCTGCAAGTCACTGACTTTCCTATTATTTATTGGCATTCTCTCTCCATCTGCTGTGATATTTGTTCCGCTAGTCACCCCGCTACCAGAGGACCGTTGTGTGAACTTCACTACTCTGGTAAGCCCAGTCATCTGGTGAAATCCTGGGCAAGACTCCTAGTGCCCGTGACACCTTCGAAATTCTTTAACCAAGTTGGGTAGGGAAACAACCGGGTTGGTAATAACGGCCAAAAGGTCTTCCGCCAATAAAGCGAGTTTATGTTCTCTCTCGCCCACCTGTACCCCAGATATATTCTGATTGGCCCTGATTGCTCTTGTTAACGCCTCCATGCACAACACAAATATGAATGGAGATAGCAGACACCCCTGCCTAGTGCCATTATTTATCATCACCTGTTCCGACATTAATTTTAATTCTAGCCCTGGGTAGTCGATAAAGTGCTTAGATTCTATGAAGTCCCAATGGGCCTAATCCAAGATGCTCCAGGAGCCCCCTCATAAACGGCCAACTCACACGGTCAAAGACCTTTTCTGCATCTGTAGACAAGAGCATTGAAAATGTTGTTGAGCATAAAGCTGTATAAATCAGATCTATCACCTTGGTGGTGTTGTCCCGTGCCTCACGACCCGGTACAAAGCCCACCTGATCTGAGTGAATCAGGTCTGGAAGTAGATATTTTAATCTATTTGCGATAAGTTTCGCGCACAGCTTAACATCCATGTTCAACAAGGAAATGGGCCTATAACTTGCACATTGAGAGGGGTCCTTTCCTTCTTTGGGGATCACCGTTATATGGGCTTCCAAACTCTGTGGGGAGAAAGCGAAGTCGCTGGAGATCGCATTAAAGGCCGGCACCATCAGGGGTATCAATTCATCCTTAAAGGTCTTATAGTATGCAATGGAAAAGCCAACAGGGCCTGGACTTATGCCTGAAGGTGTTGATTTAATTGCCTCCCTCAACTCCCCTTCAGTGAAAGGTTGTTCTAGTTTACCTCTATCTGAGCTCGAGAGAGTGGGGAAACTGATCTCTTTTAAATATGCCGCAATCTGAGCTGAGAGTGTCGCACCTACAAAGTCAAATTCTTGAGTTTCGAGATTATATAATTTGGTGTAGTATGCATGGAATGCATCAGCTATGTCAGCGGTTAACTTGCACTCACAGTCATTACTGTCCTTGATCATGGCAATGTAAGCCTTAGCTCGTTGTTTACGCAGGGCCCTAGCCAACATAGTTCCTGGCCTGTTTCCCCACCGAAAGAAGCGATGACGGCACCTCTGGAAGTCAAGCTTAACTTTATCATAAAGTAATTTGTTAAGTGCCGCCCTCGCTTCCATCAACTTATTCAACAGGTCCCTAGACATATTGGATTTATGTGTCGTCTCTAGGTCCCTAATCTGCTGAAGTAAGTGATCGCGATATGCAATGTTTTCTTTCTTCAAACGGGAGCCTAACTCAATAAGTTTCCCTCTGATGACCCATTTATGCGCCTCCCAGATAGTAATTCCCGAGATGTCCGGAGTAACATTGTCAGAAATAAATCATCTAATGCAGCAGTCAGTTGGTCCCTACAATATGTATTTTGAAAGAGAAGCTCGTTAAGGCGCCAAGTGCATTTTCTAGTCTTTAAATGAGAGAGTTGGAAAGTCAATGATATGGGGGCGTGATCTGACCATGTTATTTGACCAATAGATGTTGTTAGAAGGTTAGGGAGGAACCTTTGTGAAAGGAGCATATAATCAATCCGTGAGTATACCTCGTGGGGGTGGTAGAAAAGGGAATAATCCCTCTCCCTTGAGTGTTGCAAGCGCCATGTGTCAACCAGTTGGTGCTCATGCAGTGTGCGTCTAACCTTACAATGTTGCGATCTGCGCACCCCCGTCCGGCCATTGTAGGTATCAATTTCTGGTTGAAGGGTCCAATTGAGATCGCCTCCCACAATCAGAATTCCCTCCTCATATTCTGCGACTTTATGTAAGACCTGTGATATAAACAGTGGTTGACCCTGGTTAGGCAGATATAAGTTCACAAAAGTAAATTTTACATCAAATAACCGACATTTTATCAGAAGTACTCTTCCTTCTGCGAGACAAATTTTCTGAAAGTCTGAGAAGGGTAATCTCTTAGAGAACAGAGTAGCAACTCCCAGCGTCTTGCCCTTACTATTGTTACTAAAATATGAGCTAGTGTAGAAGCCATTTGAAAGCTGTGGAGCAGATCCCTGTTTAAAATGAGTTTCTTGAAAAAAAACAACATCTGCTCCCAGGTGTCTCATTCCTCTCAATGCCTGTGATCTTTTTTCAGGAAGGTAAAGACCCTTGGCATTAATTCAAACTAATTTAAATTTATCTGTCATGGTGGATCTAAGTATCTCAGAATCGCACTTCTGCTACTCTCATAACGGAGCAGTTGGGTTGGCATTTGTAAGGAATAGATGACCTTGAACTTTGCAAATAAGTAGGACATTGTATTAGTTGAAACTACTGGGAAGGAAGGGGTAGGAAAGCCACATAGGGGAAAAAACAATACTAATAGACACCGAAATTAATAAGAAAAACAAAACAAATAGTATACCATAAAACTGCTCCAGGGAGACGGGTGTGGAGGAGCCACAACCGTCTCTTGGGTTTCTTCCAGCGGTGGGGGATAAAGGGGGGGTCAACGACAGTGACTTACAGAGTCATCTTGTCAGTATATCAAAAAATTGCAATGGCATAAACAGCAAGACCAATAGGAGTAGTAATGGCAATAACAATAACAGTAACAACTTAGCAAATCTCATGGTTAGTAAGACCTCCAGCGAGTGTAAACCAGAGAAATCTGGGTCACCAACAGGAACACTGAACTATCATATCTGCTTGATGTGGTGTCACATTAAGATTTATCCTCTGATGATAAGGGGCTTGAATGACTGCAAAAAACAGTTAGCATATAAGGCTATTGTTAACCTGATACTTGGTTTAGATATCCAAATTCTCTAGCCTATCCAGAAGAGAAAGACACAGGAACGGGAATGAGCCCCTCAGTAGAGTACGTCCAAGTGGAATGAGACAATCCGGTGAAAGGGTGTATACATGCAAAGTATTCTCAACCGCCTCTCCGCAACCTAGAAAGGCCCATGGATATCACTTGCTGCACAGAGGAGAGTATAATAAGAGGGAATGAGTGGGTGGGTACAGTGCTGTCGTTTTTGCACCACCACGTCGAGAGGTCACCAAGAGTTCTCAGACGCATAGTGTAGGAATTTGTAAGAAGACATAAAGCAGGAGTAAAATTAGGGATCCGAGGTTTCTGGTGGGTCTCGACGTCCCCTCGTCGCATTTCTAGGGCTTGCGACCGTTTGCCAGGTTTCACTGCTAGTTGGATGCAGTCGGACAGAATGCTGATGCCAGTCTTGAAGTGCCACCTCCTGTAAGCCTAAGTGCGAGCAGAATGGTTTAATGTCTTGGGGTGTTCTAAGGATCTCCAACTTTCCGTTGTTAGACACTTGCAAGCTAAGAGGAAACCCCCAGTGGTATTTAATGTTCTTAGAACGCAATATGTCTTTCAAAGGCTTAAGCATCCTGCGCAACTGCAAGGTGTGCCACGAGAGGTCTTGGAAGATCTGAAGTCTATTGCTGTCGTAGTCAATAGCATCCAGTTTCCTAGATTTCTGGAGAATTGCTTCTTTCTGTACATAGTAATGCAGGCGGCAGATCACGTCTCTTGGGCTTTCGGACGGAGACCCTCGTGGTCTAAGAGCCCTATGGGCTCTGTCAAACTGAATACTGGTAGCAGCGTCTTGTTCTAGGATCTTATTAAAGACCTTAGTGAGGAAGGCAATTAGGTCTTGAGTGGGTATGTCCTCAGGAATCCCCCGTATTCGCAGGTTGTTCCTCCGGCCTCTATTGTCGAGATCATCAGCTCTGCTGTTGATCAGTTGCAACTCTTGAGCTTGTTGAGCTACTGTGTCGCTAAGAGTATCATGACGTGCCACATATTCCTCTCTGAAATCCTCTAATTTAGACATTCTAAATGACAGTCAGGCCAGATCCGCTTGTAGAGTGGCTACCTCCTTTTTAGCCGTCTCCTTAAATCTGGACTCCAGTTGTTCAAAATCTTTCTTAGAGGGGAGCTTCGCCTTTGTGGGTAAGGATTTTACTAATTGCAAGATAGCCCCGATGTCTTGATTTGTACTCGTCGAGCAATCAGTGGAGGCGGATTCAGTTGAGGTGGCCATTTCTGCAGCCTTAGCCACTTCTGGTGAAGATGGTGGGCTATTATCTTGTTCAGAATTAAGGTATTGCCGTAGATCTTGACGCCTAGGTGTTTCTGTGGGTTTCCGCTTGGACTGGTTCTTCTTATCTTTGCCCATTAGAGAAACACACCGAGATCTCCCAGTACAGAATATAAGTACAGAGGTTGTATATAGACTTGCTTTAAAACAATGATCTACTTTGTCACATGTCGCCTCCCCCCAGTGGATGGACTATTCCGCCATCTAACCGATTCTCAGCACAATGTTAAAGTTATTTGTGGGTAGACAGGGCCCTGTCTTTCCATACATGATCTGTGACCACGCGTGCTGTTTCGCCCCGGCGGATATGATGTTCCAGACTTTGTGTAGCCAGATGAGTCTCGGGGTGCTCACATACAAGTCCGCCTAGGGTGTCCTGTAATAAATTTAGAGCAGTGGAGCTGGCAGAGAACTTTATGATATATGATGACAAAAGTGTTTGTACTCTTTGAAATTCAAGAGAATTGAATTCCCAACGCACTAGGGAATCAAACACTCAGACTATCTTCATTCATATAATATGATTATTTTTTGACTGAGTTGGTGCACCCTATACATGTATTTTTAGTTCATAAATCAACAAGTGCAGAGAAGAGAATCATGTAACATAGGGGCACTCTATGATAATGGAGTATTTAAAACTTACATTTTATTAGTTTTATTAAAATAATAATGAGTCCCAGAATAGTGCCTGTGACACCAGTTGCGAAATAAAAAACAAAAAATGTGAAATAAACAAACATATAAATTTTAAAATGGCAGAGAACACCGCCAAGCCTCGCAGTGTAATGAGACAGCCAAAAAGTCTTCAATAAGATTTTATAATAAATGACAAAATATTATTATTAGTAGCTGTCTATAAATCCAAAAATATAGAGGACCATTTAAATTTTTTTGGTCCTAAACGGGAGATGTCATAGATATATAATAAGACATCATTAACGGAGTAATGGTAGTGTAGACAAAGTTATTCCCTTATTATAGTGGAGTAGTTATTCCAGGGATATATATCAAAAGTGGTAAACCCTTAATATTCCATAATCACGTAACCTCCGTTTAGTGGGACATGAAATCTGGCAGTGACAGTCTTATCACTATAAATAAGACTTAAGAGTGCTGTATGAGTAGATATATTCTCTCTTAATTGTTGGTAACATGATATGTATACGCCACAAATTACCAAACTATAAGATGTTGTTTTCAACATCAAAGATTGTATATTTCATTATAATTGTTAATGTAGCATTAGTCAGGCTAAATCCTGCCCTAACCATAAGCTGTAATTAGGCTAAAAAAGGACTGATCTGCGTATCCCTCTATAATGGAGGCTCACATCTGAGCATTCAGTCAAAGCAGTCTGTCAAGCTAATAAAGCCCTAACTGTTTGCTGAGATTTTCATTAGACTGATCTAAGAGTCCCTCTTATATCTGGTTATGGGTTCTTATTCAAATCATTCACACACACGCCAGAGACAGGTCCCCTCCCGTAAAGATTAGTTTTGATAATTAATTAGTATGCATAACACTGCGAGGCGAACGCCGACGCGCGTTTCGCTCACTCGCTTTAACCAGGCAAGCCGAAGGACAGAGCTGACAGCTCTTTTATGGGATAGATACGCCCCCAAATACGGGCGTCATCACCAGCAGGCCAATAGAAATCTATCAATCTCGGAGACACATACTCATTGATGGACACATCGCTGACCCAATCACAATGCAGAGAGGTAAGTCCCGCCCTGCTAATCCTTGTAGTGATTGGTTTATTACAGATATATGGGGAAGATAGTAAACACGGATCGTGAATGCACTAATAATACTAATACATAGTACACTATGGTACCAGGGCTATCAACGGAGAAGCATCCTTAATATGTATTGAGACAGGGGCATCATTAGTAGATCTATTAAGTACATATAAACACAGGAATGTTAATATGGTTGGCCCCATATTGACATTGTGATGAGAATATATTTATTCTAAAGATATTTGAAACAAGAATTACCCCACGCACTACCTATCTAATCATTGTGCTGGAAATTAAAAAGGTTTTTTTTTATATTCCTTAGAAGTGATTTATCCGTTAAGTCTTACTAAAAATAACTAAATAAAGTGAATTAAGAGGTATTAAAACCAATAATACCATATTAAATATAAGAACATACCAATGTTAACCATGTGCTAAAAATAATTCTCAGAGGTACTGCTGCCAGCAGTGCCATATTAGATGTAAAAACATCCCGTTTAAACCAATGTATTTGAAAATTTTAGGAAATAATAATTAAATAAAAGTGAGTGAATTGACTCTTAGTCCAAAGATAATGAGTCCCTATATGTATTGAGTGATCCCTATAGTGTGTCATATCATCAGAGAAGTGTTGAACCAACAACACATTACATTGATCTGGATTTTACAACATATTTAAGTGATAAAAATCAAATATTAATTGAAGTGATGTTATCAAATAAGAAGAAAAATATATTAAATCTCACATTTAGATAAATGCCATATAATTTGTTTTATCATTGAGGCCATGGGGTACCAAACTGTCCATTAGAAATATCAGTCTGGATTTTTTTTTAGCAATTCCTGCTGCATATCACCTCCCCTAATACCTAGTGATAGTTGTTCCATTATAAACGCTTGAAGTAAATCCGGATTGCTATTGTGAAACAAAAGAAAATGCTTAGCCACCGTAGTGATAGGTTTAAATTTCTCTCTGTCTTTGGGAGCATTTTTAATATTGTTGACATGTTCCAACAAGCGTCTTTTAAAGGGTCTTGTTGTCATGCCAACATACTTCAAACCACACGGGCATATCAGTCAGTAAACAACCCCCATTGAATTACAATTAACAAATTTGTTAATTTTCCAGATTCTAGAATATCTGTCAACATAGACATGTTTTTGAATAGTGTATTTACAAGCTTTACACCTGCCACATTTGTGAAAACCTTGGATTATATTTGATGATTTCTTATTATGCGTAAAATGACTATGGACAAGACGATCTCTCAAATTTCGGGCTCTCCGCCATGTTATTGTGACTCGGTCATCAAGATTCTCCCTGAGATCATGATCCAACAACAAGACGTGCCAATGTTGTTGAAAAATATTTGAGATGTCCCTCCATTCGGAGCAAAATGTACCAATCATTCTTGTTTTTCCTTTTGAAATAGGTTTGGGTGTGGGGAATATCAAGGATTCTCTCTCTCTACAATTCGCTTCATGTGAGGCCTTCTGTATACTTTTCTTGCTATAGCCTCTTTGTACCAGTCTGTCCCTCAGTTCACCAGATCTCTTCTGAAAGGTGGTGATATCTGAACAGTTTCGTTTAGTTCGGAGGAATTCTCCTTTAGGCACCCCTTTTATTACTGATGGAAAATGGGCGCTCGTGAAGTGTAATAGACTGTTAGTAGCTGTGGATTTTCTGAACATATCTGTCATTAATTTACCATCACTATTAATGGAGATTTGTAGATCTAGAAAATTGATCATTCTTTCCTGGATATCAGATGTTAATAGAAGATTCAATTTATTATTATTGAGGTGTTTGGTGAATTCATGGAATAAGGTTGTTTCTCCCTCCCATAATAGTAATATATCATCTATGTACCTGAACCATATTAAAATATGGTCAGTATACATTTCATTTCGTTCATTAAACACCATCTCCTTCTCCCACCAGCCAAGATATAAATTTGCATACGTTGGCGCACACACTGTGCCCATGGCTGTTCCACGGATCTGCAGATAGTATTTGTCATCAAATACAAAGTAGTTGTTATTAAGTACAAATTCCAATAAGGAAATCAAGAATTCATGGAAATCACTTTTACACTCCATATCCAAAAAGTACTTAGCCGCCCTTATACCCTGATCATGGGATATGTTTGTGTAGAGTGACTCCACGTCATACGATGCCAATTTAACCTCCTTAATTAACTGAAATGTCACTAATTTTTGCCAGGACATCTAATGTGTCTCTGGTGTATGATGGTAGACTTGTGACATATTTACGCAGGTGTTGGTCCACATACCTGCTGGCCTTCTCGGTCAAACTACCCATGCCCGATACAATAGGCCTACCCGGTGGGTCTGTTATAGATTTATGTACTTTTGGCAATGCGTAAAAAGTAGGAATTTTGGGATCGTTTATTTTTAGAAACTCGTAATCAGATTTAGAAATAACGTTGTTCCTAAAGGCTTTATTAATCAGGTTATTATACTTAGTCAAAAAATTGGCTGTAGGATTGAATATCAACCTTTTATAACAATCAGTGTTATTTAGTTGTCTATAGATCTCAGTCATATATTTGGATATGGGCCACAAGATGATGTTACCACCCTTATCTGAGGGCTTAATCACAGTGTCTTCCCATTCCTCAATATCCTTTAAAGCCTTATATTCCTGTTTAGACAAATTCCTACTTAAATTCCTAGATCTCGCTTGATTGAATAATTTATCTAGATCCTTGGATACCAAGTCTCGATAGATTTTGGCTTGCGGACAAATCGACAGATCCGGACAGAAGGTTGATTTTTTCTTCAATTTAATAGAGTCCCTAGTGTCTTTCATCATGCATGAATCTGATATTGAGTTAGTGTCTAACTCTTCAAGAGTTTCCAAAGCCTGTCTCTCATCGTCAGTTAGAAATGCCAGCTCCATAACCTGCATGGCATCCTTCTTATCTCGACTTTGTAGCTGGGAATCACATATATCCTTTTTGCTACAATAAAATTTCTTTAAGAGTAGTTTCCTAATGAATAAGTTTAAATCTTTTTCCCATTCAAAACGATTAAGGGATTGTGTAGGTGAAAACGATAATCCACGACTGAGTACCTTTAAGTGTATTGGTTCTAATTGTCTTTCTGTCAGATTAATCACCTTAAGTGATGTGTCTAATTCATCTGACGTCTGTAATTTCTCCGATGGTTGAGAGGACCCTCCTGTCCTTCCATATACTTCCTCTTTTTGCGGTCTCTTAACCTTGTGTCCCCCCCCTTCGTATCGGTTTAATTCTGTGGTTCCACCACCTTCTCCCTTCCTGGAATCTCTCTCTAAAAAAGATCTAGTATGGTGGGAACGTTCTCGTTTGCTGGGGGAGGTATCTGAGATCTCACTGACTGAGGAATCCATCCCTGAATTACTGAAAGAGCTGTACGATTTGTGGAATTTAGGTCTATCCCACTTAAAGATTTGGTTTAAAGCGTAATCATTCTTATCACGTGAAAATTTTTTGCGTTTTTTATCCACTATAACTTTTTCAAATTCATCCAAATCTGATTTAAATTTGCTATAAGCTTTCTGAAAAGGTTCAAGATTGTCGAATTGTTTCAATTTCTCACCTATCTGAGAAATTTCTCCTGCATATTGTTCCAGGAGAAGGTTATCGTGTTTCATTAACACATGCATAAGTTCGTTAGAGCATCTACTTAGAATGGTCTCCCAGTCTTTTTTAAGTTCATTAGTTGCTAATTCAAAGGCGGGGTAAATTTTAGGTCTCAGGCCCCTTGGTGTCATTTTTTGTTTCAAATAATTTTCATACATAGTTTTGTTCCAAAACGTTTTTGTTTGTTTATACATGATATGCTTTAATTCCATAAGGTGGCCCGGCCAATTATTACCAATAGTATCAGATGGTATGTGTCCACCTTCGAAATCAAAGTTAGATTCCCTTATCCATTTTTCTTGTCTACTCAACAATTCTTGGCCAATGCTAAAGGATGCCATGTTATAAGTAATATAAAGAAAGATGTTATTAGGGACTATATATATGATTCGTATTAACCAATATAGGTTTATTAACCTGTGCTGTTGGGTAATTGAGAACAGAAGGTGGTTCAAATCACCTTATAGTAATATTCAAGAGAATTGAATTCCCAACGCACTAGGGAATCAAACACTCAGACTATCTTCATTCATATAATATGATTATTTTTTGACTGAGTTGGTGCACCCTATACATGTATTTTTAGTTCATAAATCAACAAGTGCAGAGAAGAGAATCATGTAACATAGGGGCACTCTATGATAATGGAGTATTTAAAACTTACATTTTATTAGTTTTATTAAAATAATAATGAGTCCCAGAATAGTGCCTGTGACACCAGTTGCGAAATAAAAAACAAAAAATGTGAAATAAACAAACATATAAATTTTAAAATGGCAGAGAACACCGCCAAGCCTCGCAGTGTAATGAGACAGCCAAAAAGTCTTTAATAAGATTTTATAATAAATGACAAAATATTATTAGTAGCTGTCTATAAATCCAAAAATATAGAGGACCATTTAAATTTTTTTGGTCCTAAACGGGAGATGTCATAGATATATAATAAGACATCATTAACGGAGTAATGGTAGTGTAGACAAAGTTATTCCCTTATTATAGTGGAGTAGTTATTTCAGGGATATATATCAAAAGTGGTAAACCCTTAATATTCCATAATCACGTAACCTCCGTTTAGTGGGACATGAAATCTGGCAGTGACAGTCTTATCACTATAAATAAGACTTAAGAGTGCTGTATGAGTAGATATATTCTCTCTTAATTGTTGGTAACATGATATGTATACGCCACAAATTACCAAACTATAAGATGTTGTTTTCAACATCAAAGATTGTATATTTCATTATAATTGTTAATGTAGCATTAGTCAGGCTAAATCCTGCCCTAACCATAAGCTGTAATTAGGCTAGAAAAGGACTGATCTGCGTATCCCTCTATAATGGAGGCTCACATCTGAGCATTCAGTCACAGCAGTCTGTCAAGCTAATAAAGCCCTAACTGTTTGCTGAGATTTTCATTAGACTGATCTAAGAGTCCCTCTTATATCTGGTTATGGGTTCTCATTCAAATCATTCACACACACGCCAGAGACAGGTCCCCTCCCGTAAAGATTAGTTTTGATAATTAATTAGTATGTATAACACTGCGAGGCGAACGCCGACGCGCGTTTCGCTCACTCGCTTTAACCAGGCAAGCCGAAGGACAGAGCTGACAGCTCTTTTATGGGATAGATACGCCCCCAAATACGGGCGTCATCACCAGCAGGCCAATAGAAATCTATCAATCTCGGAGACACATACTCATTGATGGACACATCGCTGACCCAATCACAATGCAGAGAGGTAAGTCCCGCCCTGCTAATCCTAGTAGTGATTGGTTTATTACAGATATATGGGGAAGATAGTAAACACGGATCGTGAATGCACTAATAATACTAATACATAGTACACTATGGTACCAGGGCTATCAACGGAGAAGCATCCTTAATATGTATTGAGACAGGGGCATAATTAGTAGCTCTATTAAGTACATATAAACACAGGAATGTTAATATGGTTGGCCCCATAATGACATTGTGATGAGAATATATTTATTCTAAAGATATTTAAAACAAGAATTACCCCACGCACTACCTATCTAATCATTGTGCTGGAAATTTAAAAGTTTTTTTTTATATTCCTTAGAAGTGATTTATACGTTAAGTCTTACTAAATATAACTAAATAAAGTGAATTAAGAGGTATTAAAACCAATAATACCATATTAAATATAAGAACATACCAATGTTAACCATGTGCTAAAAATAATTCTCAGAGGTACTGCTGCCAGCAGTGCCATATTAGATGTAAAAACATCCCGTTTAAACCAATGTATTTGAAAATTTTAGGAAATAATAATTAAATAAAAGTGAGTGAATTGACTCTTAGTCCAAAGATAATGAGTCCCTATATGTATTGAGTGATCCCTATAGTGTGTCATATCATCAGAGAAGTGTTGAACCAACAACACATTACATTGATCTGGATTTTACAACAGATTTAAGTGATAAAAATCAAATATTAATTGAAGTGATGTTATCAAATAAGAAGAAAAATATATTAAATCTCACATTTAGATAAATGCCATATAATTTGTTTTATCATTGAGGCCATGGGGTACCAAACTGTCCATTAGAAATATCAGTCTGGATTCTTTTTTTAGCAATTCCTGCTGCATATCACCTCCCCTAATACCTAGTGATAGTTGTTCCATTATAAACGCTTGAAGTAAATCCGGATTGCTATTGTGAAACAAAAGAAAATGCTTAGCCACCGTAGGGATAGGTTTAAATTTCTCTCTGTCTTTGGGAGCATTTTTAATATTGTTGACATGTTCCAACAAGCGTCTTTTAAAGGGTCTTGTTGTCATGCCAACATACTTCAAACCACACGGGCATATCAGTCAGTAAACAACCCCCATTGAATTACAATTAACAAATTTGTTAATTTTCCAGATTCTAGAATATCTGTCAACATAGTCATGTTTTTGAATAGTGTATTTACAAGCTTTACACCTGCCACATTTGTGAAAACCTTGGATTATATTTGATGATTTCTTATTATGCGTAAAATGACTATGGACAAGACGATCTCTCAAATTTCGGGCTCTCCGCCATGTTATTGTGACTCGGTCATCAAGATTCTCCCTGAGATCATGATCCAACAACAAGACGTGCCAATGTTGTTGAAAAATATTTGAGATGTCCCTCCATTCGGAGCAAAATGTACCAATCATTCTTGTTTTTCCTTTTGAAATAGGTTTGGGTGTGGGGAATATCAAGGATTCTCTCTCTCTACAATTCGCTTCATGTGAGGCCTTCTGTATACTTTTCTTGCTATAGCCTCTTTGTACCAGTCTGTCCCTCAGTTCACCAGATCTCTTCTGAAAGGTGGTGATATCTGAACAGTTTCGTTTAGTTCGGAGGAATTCTCCTTTAGGCACCCCTTTTATTACTGATGGAAAATGGGCACTCGTGAAGTGTAATAGACTGTTAGTAGCTGTGGATCTTTGAAATTCGCCACTAGGTGGCAGCAGAAGTTCAAATATACTGCTTTAGAAGCAAAGATGGTAAGTCTGGCTCTTTAATTCACAGGGGTGCACAGGCAGGCATTATTCAAACAGGTCTGCAGCTTAGAGAGCTCTTACAGTGAGTTGCCTCAGTCACACAAAAGCTCACCACATCCAAGGGACATGTCCACCGGCATCCCTGGTGAGTTGGAGAATTCCAGGGCCCTTCACTGCCTCTCCGTTTGCGCTGTGCGCCCGAGCAACCACCAGAAGTCTGGGTGTCTACTCACTTCCGGTTTCGCCGTCGGGGAACCTCGATCGAATCAGGGGGAGTCTAGTCTTGTCAGACGCTGGGAAAGCACCCAGGAGCACCAGCCCGACGAAACCAGCGGCAGACGACTCCTCTCATGCTGTGCCTGCGGGACTCTCCAGACCTCACTCTCCGCCAGCAACTAGATCACTGATGGCCACTTGAGGGGCAGGTAAGTGTCTTATTTCTTTCTCGGGGGACAGAAACTGAGTTTCAATAATGCTGTGCCTGTGATAAGAAACAGGCTCCATGCCACTTCGCGCTGCAGTAAGCCCGTCGGTCCCGCCTGTCACATCAAAAAGCCCGTTTCTGGAAAGAGCCCTCGATTTTCAGGGACAATAGAGGCACTCCACCTGTGCTTTGTGGCACCTAAATAGCGCAAATACACTTTACTTAAGCCCAATATCACCGGGGCTCATTAGACACGCGTCCTGTGTCGATGGCGTCCAAACCACGCCCCCATAACCAAGTATTTATAATGGACATTACAGGTATTAAAGGTGATTTTATATTCCCTTTATGCCTATGAGATTATATGCTCTTCTGATACCCAGTTTGGAGAAGATGATTGCTGCCTTGATACAATTGAACAGTTCAGTGATCAAAGAGAACAGTTAGCGATTTTTAAAGGTGGGAAAATTAAGGCCCACTCCAATCTTTCTTTTTTATTTAAAAGAATACTGGGGATAAATGTATCAATCTCCAATTTTGAAAATCCAGCTGATATATTAACTTGAGATTTGATGTAAAATCGCCAAAGATGTGTTTCTGTCAAAATCGCCATTTCCAAAATTGATAGAGACTCTCCCGAGTTTGCTTTAAAAACCGCCAGATACAACATGCTGCTTCCTAGCTTCGTGATTAGTAAACACATCACTGTTACACTGACCCTGTCTATAGAGCCGTAGGTCCCTGCGGCCGTAAAAAGTTTAAAAATAGATAAATGTTCAAAAAACAAGTGTGGGTCCCCCCGTCCGACCACTACTAACCCTAGTGCTGCCAACCTACTGCTGGTTGCGTGAAAATCAGGGAAAAATTTGCCTGGGGTCCCCCCCCCCCCCCCCCCCGATTTTATAGCAACCAGTACTAGGCAACCAGCACAGGGTGGGTGGCACTATAGCAGGGGGCCACTCAGCAGGGATCCCCCTGCCATTAAAACAACCAACCCCAAGATGTTCAGCACTGGGTTGGATTCCCTTAGGAGTGGGGTCCGCTGAAAAAAACAAGTGGAACCCTCCTCTAGGAAGACCCAGCCCAGTGCTGAAAGCACAAGGGCTCTTTCTACCCTCGTGGGCAGTGCGTAGTAGGGTAATATCGGCATTAATAAAGTATAAAAACAAACAGACGCCATATTGTTTTGTGGAACTACAATCACCAAAATACCCGTGGCTGCCAGGTCATGCTGGCACTTGGAGAACCACAAGTGCCAACATGGCCTGACACCCATGGCTGGCTGAGACCTGTAGTTCCACAAAACTAAATGTTTACAAAACCACAACACCCTGTTTAAAACCACAACATTTTAATAAAAATAATAAAACCCCCAAAAATACACTAAACACGCTCATTCATATCATTAACTATGGTTAATAGTGGGTGGGGGGACCCCACGTTTTTTTTTCTGTTTTTTTTTTTTACATTTATCTATTTTTACACTTTTAACAGCTGCCGGACCTCCGGCTCCATAGACAGGCAGTGTAACAGAGATGTGTTTACTAATCTCGCAGCTAGGACACACAGAGAGACATCAACAGAGATAACAAGCGATTTTGCAGATCAGAGTAAATATCACAGCTTAACACACCTTGTGACTTGGGGACAAAAATCATGGGTTATCACCTGCAATTTTCCGCGATTTTAAATCACTAAAAAAATCGGACCTTGATACATTTATCCCCTAGTCTTGTATTGGAAATGGAGGGTCTAATAAAGCCTTGTTAAAGGTTGTCATTGATACATTTGGACACGACCCGTGTCTCAGGAAGAGTGGGTAGACATAGCCACAAGGTGGAATTTTACCTGTTATTAAATCAATTGGACAGTCCCATGCATGATGAGGTGGCACAATCTTAGACTACTGTTTGCTGAAATGTTGAAAACATCCCGAAACTCCCAGAATTGTGGTGGTATACAAGAATTCTTGTTAGAAGACACAGTTATTACTTCTTGAATGGTGTCACTATAGTAATACGAGAGTGACACAAAGGACCTCAGGCTAAAACTTGAGTGGTGACCCAATTAATATATGGGGAGTGTAGCTATAAACAAGGAAGACCCAAAAGAATGTGGCTAGAGCTGCTAACAATAACTAGGAAGGAGGTGCTTTCCTTGTGCAAAGCTCCAAATGCCAATGTAAGAGAAGTTGTACATTGCCTAATAGTATAGCATGGGAAATGACTGCCATCTATAGCACTTAAATAAATGGGGTTTTCCAAAAGCAAAATTGGCAGGGACCACTTAGTTGCCATAATTGGAAAAATTAAAAGTTTCCGGCAGCCTCAGAATCTAAAAGGGCAAAAAGACTAACTGTGCCAGAAGGGGAGAATAAACTAACTAGTATAGTATAATTACCACAATTTTGGACAAAAGTAGAGTAGAGAACAGAACATAGCTTGGCCTCTCCTACACCAACTATATTTGGTTTCCCGAACACTTGGGGCAAGCTGCAAGCAAATGACAGTCTTTAGCACAGTAAAAACGTAAATTTTTCCTAATCCTCTGCTCTCTTTCTACAGTTGTCAAGCGTGAATGACCCAATTGCATAAGTTCCTCCATAGATTGCTTAGGTACTTATGCGTTAGGTTTTAATCTGATCACAAAAAGAGAGAAAAAGAACTGCGCTGTGAAGATTGATCACTTTTCAAATAGAACAAACATTAATATAATCCATATGTAACCATAATGCGAGAGGGTCTCTAAACTAAAAACATCTCGGTTACATTATGGTAACACATGGAATATATTAATGTTTGTACTATTTGAAAACTGATCAATCTACACAGTGCAGTTCTTTTTCTCTCTTTTTGTGTATCGGTTTCCAATTGGGGTGAGCAATAGGCCCCTTGAACTAGCTGCAGTGGGATTGTTTATTTTGTATATCTATTATTTAATAACATTTTATCAGGATATTTCCTGATGCACTCTTTCGGTGTTTACTTTATTTAGAATATTAGTAGTCATTTATTTCTTTATTTGTTATTTATACTCATTCTCCATTTCCTTACAAGCGCCGGAGAGTTTCTGTTGTTTTCTAGGGTTTAATCTAATGGTGGCCTGTCGACCCTGTCCCTTGTCTTGCGAACATTCCTGGAAATGAATGTCAATTCAATTGCACAGAGAAATCAGATCAAGAGTAATGGGTAGCTCCATAGATGCAAGCTCAGCTTTGATTCAATTTTAAAGACCCTGTCAGAATGCTGCTACTAGAGCTTCATTGTTCTACTGTATCTCCGAAAACAAGAGTGCAGAACTGAACCACATACTGCCCTACTGTTCTAGCACCTCGAACATACTAGCAGCAGCTAAAGATAAATGTCCAGGTTCATCAAATATTTCAAAATGCTATGAAAAAGGCGGCACTGGAATTCAGGATTGGATCATTACATTCCCTAAAGTTATTATAATTTCAGCAATTTCTTCTCAGACACAGTGGCTAGTCTCTGTCAGACTTTGGACAAACATACCAAAGGGCAGACATAATTTAATTTTCATTTAAGCAATTGAATATAGGTAATGACAATGCTTTCAAGACACTTCAGGCACAACATACCCCATTCACACTGCCTAAAAAACAATTTTTTTGCCTGGGCGAGCTCCGACAACCCGGGTCATGGCTCAGTGTTAAAGGGTAACAGTGCAAAATTCCGGGTCTGATGACCGGAAATTAGACCCAGGACTATTGCAGGATTATTCCCATGTCAGTCCCAGGTCGCCGGCCTTGTGAACAATGCGAATCAGGTTTTTCAACCTGGGTCTCATATAAAGAAGCTGATTGGGGGGATTAGGGACGCTGGAGGATGATGTAATTTCAATGCTGCAGAGAAGAGAGATAGAAGAAAGCATGGCACACTGGCTAGAGGAAAAGGTGCGTGAGCTGCTGGTGAGTATAGGAGCGGAGGAACTAAAAAAACAGATCATAGACACTGTAAAGGATGCAACAGTTTACTAGAACATATAAAAAATACTAAGCCATCAACAGGTGGTAAAAACATTAAAGTCACTTCGAAAGCAATACTCCAAAGTGCATGACCACAACTGGAGAAAGAGTGGTGCTGCCCGTATGAAATGGTCATTTTATGACAATGTAACGTGATGTTCGGCAAGTCTGCTCTGGCAACTCTGCCCTGGCAAATCCCTTTGCACTGTCGTCATTAAGCTGCCGTGATGCTCACAGTCCAACAGCTGAAAGCAGTCAGTCTAGCGTGCGCTCACTGATGATTAGCGATGATTCACTAGAAGAACATGCTGATTTGGAGTGTTCAAATGTGAACAAAGAAATCATGAATATTTCAGCAAAGGAATTGACTCACAATCCTTGCCAGTGGCACAACCTTCAACAGACACACAACCGTTGCAAGAGACACAACCGTTATGTTCAAAAAAAGTAAGTTTATTAATTTTAAAAATGTTAAAGTAAATAAAATAAATATATATAAGTTTATCATTACTAAACTAAAAACTAAACAAAACTACAAAACTAAATGTAAAAACATATTAAAACATGAACACGTGTATGTTGCAGCATGAAGCTAGTGTGCAGGAGGGAGGAGGCCTCAAGCACATATCAGCTTACAACACTACTATTTAATATTGCAGCAATATTCATTTATTCTTGGTGGCCCTAATGTATTTCCTTTCTTTTTCCCATTTGTAGTTTACAATGTTTCTAAAAGGAAGATGAAGCTAAATAAGATGGAACAAGCAACAAAAGCAATGAACAGCTCAAGGAAATGGATACAGCTATGGTGGCCCAAGAAGTCGCATGTCCCCAACGCTTCATGGATAATGAGCGTGAGCTGCAGGACTCTTTCATTACCCAAATAATGGGTATGCAAGAGTGGATTCTCAAGGAAAACCATGAATTTATGATGGCTTACCTGGATCGCCTGATGCCAAGACTGCAAAGACCTGCTAAACCTTAACCACAACCTCAATACAAGGGGCCCTAACCCCTTATATAACAGAGGACAACAAATATTTCCCCCAAACTCAGGTACACCACTAAACACCCCACATCATCCTCCACAAATGGCTCCACATAACCCTGAGTACCCGGCTACTCCACAAAACCCAGAGTACCCACATTACCGTCAGTTATATGTAATGAATGTGTGTACAGTACAGTCATAATGTTTGTCTGTGTTTAAGGCAACAATATTTAAAATGTTTTCTATATTTAAAATGTTTATAATGTAAGTATTCAACTGTATATTTGTATATGTTTTTTTAAATGCTATAATATACAGACTTTTGTGAAAACACACACACTTTGTGATTTATATTGGTAGATATGACGTATGTACCCTTTAAAAAATTATTTTACAATTTCAATAAAAATATTTTGTTCAGGTAACCCTTTGTCCATTGTATTCAACTATTGATGACATATTGGCGGTGATGGTGGTATGAATGAGTTCTGCAGAGGTATTTGTAAGCTCTTGCTCATAAGATGTAAAATCCACAGACAGCACATATAGTTCAGAGTCCTGTATGTTCCACTCTGGTAGAAACTGCTCTTTTTGGGTTTCACAAATATTGTGTAAAACAGCAACTACATGGGTCAGAAGTTTGGTATCAATGTCATTGCACTTAAATAAACACCGCCAACTTTCCTTTCAATCATTCAATGACATTTTCTACCACCATTCGAGCTGAGCTGAGGGTATCGATGAACCAAATTTTTTGCGCAGCATGTTGATGTTGTTGTGTGAAGGCCATCATCAACCATCTTCGCAAAGAGTAAGCTGCATCCCCGATGATGTGTACTGGGATCTCCACACCATTCACGGTCTTGGATTTCTGTAAAGAAATACAACAAATTCAGTTTCTGTGGTGCTTTACAGAGAATATTGGAACTTTGACAACAATCACTACACCTATAGATCTTGCAATCTATAATATGTAGCTCCAAAAAACAAACTAAAACATATATACGCTACCAAAATGTCGGTTACAGAACACAATACACCTGCTGGTTTATGCTTTAATTGTGTTTTTAAAGCTGAACATCTACAGATGGAAAAGGGGCAGCAGACAAATAGCAAAACATACATGAATGTATTAGCTAGCTGAGGAAAACATCATACAAAAAATAGAGATATTTACCTCTCTATGGAACAACCAGCCATCTTGCCTCTCCTCTGCAATCTGGCACAGATTCGAATTGGCCAGCACCCTGACATCATGGGAACATCCAGACCAGCCAATAAACACATCTGTGAAAATAAAAATATAATATTTTTAACTTTGTTTTACAATACACATCATAAGACACAGTCACATTAAACTAAAAAATGATTCTTACCAATAATTATGGTCAACTACAGCCTGCAGAATGATGGAATTCCAGCCTTTGCGGTTGTAGTAATCTGCAGGGTTGTCTGTAGGGGCAATGATAGGGATGTGTGTCCTGTTTATGGCTCCTGCACACTGTGGATATCCACATCGCAGGAATCCAGTGATGGTGTCATCTAGTCACTGTCCTTGAGACAAGGAGATGAAGCAATGGTAAAGGGCTTGGTGACTTTATGCACTAGAGTTCAAACCATAGATATCCCCACTCCAAACAAGCAGGAGATTGTGCGGTATTCGCCAGGGGTAGTATACCACCACAACACAATTGCTAGTCTCCAACTTGGTGCAATGGGGTTTCTGAAGTTTGTGGTCTGTCTAGAAAGTGCTGGGGTGATAAGGTCCAGTAAATACTAAAATGTCCCACATGACATACAAAAGTGTGCCATCCACTGCTCGTCCTCAAAAGCTTTCACAGTAGACCAGAAAGCTTTTCCGTGACTATGGAGGAATTGCTGGATCTGACAAAAGCTCTCCTCCTGCTCAAATAAAGACGTTGAGTATTCTCTCTCTCTGCCATAAATTGCTCCTTTCTCCTCCTGAAATGACACTACGCAGGGTAGCACAGTGTTAGCAGCTGCATAAAGCTCTCATTTGCTTTATAAAACAGCCAAAAAACGCAATAAAACAGGGACTCCTGTCTACACAATAGTAAGTTGTTGGCGATGATTAAAGCAATGCTGTGAACAGTCACCACCCACTTTGGCCTCATCTCTGTGTGCAAAAAAAGTTCCCTTTAAATGACCTCACCATTTTTCAGCCAATCAAAGATTCTCTTGCGATGACTCACACTTATTGCTAGGGTAGACTTGGGTTCAGTGAAAACGGGGTCTCTGAGCTGGGATGCTCTGTGACACAGCAAAAACCCGGCTTGAAAAACACGGGATATTGCATGGGTGGCAAGGTAAAAGTGGTATTAGATGGGGCTTGTAATATTCATTTTAAGAGCAGAAGAAGCATATCAGTAGATTTTCTGAGAAAACATGGATCAACTCAGGACAAAATATAATTGCATCTTTTTCCTGTGAGTGTTCAATCCTGCATTTTCTCTGCATTGCCCTGAACATCTATGTGTAAAATCACCATCATCAACATTTATTTATATAGCGCCAGAAAATTCCATAGCGCTTTACAATTGTGAACATACATTAATAAAACAATACTGGGTAATACATCCAGGCAGAGAGGTAAGAGAACCCTGCTCGCAAGCTTACAATCTATGGGAAATCCTTGTGAGCGTCGTATTGATACTGTAAGTTCCATCTGAGCAGTATTTTTACTCCAAATGTGAGGTGAATGGAATGGAACACAGACAGAAGCAATAGGGGGAGCTGCCTCTGTGTATGCACCCTATATATAATGTTGACTACATATACGATAATGTTGAAATTTTGATTTTATACACAATGTAGTCATCAAACCTATCATGACTATATTCTTTCTGTTTTTATTGCATTGCATAGCAATTGATTTTGTGCAATTAATTCTATAAAATATTTACCCTATGCTCTTCTACTCATAAACCCCCCATATAATGCAATTTTCAACAACAATTTCTTTTAATGAAATTATTGAAGGAATGGTACTATCAGGATACAAAAAAACATATCATAACATATCTTCAAGTTATTTTTAAATGGTATTTGTAAAAGAAAGGGAGGGGAGGGAAACAAAGGAAGTAAAGTGGGAAGGTACAGGGTGTACTCAAAGTATTTGCTTAATATAGATTAACAAATAAATTGCAAATCGAAGGTATTTGAAATTCAGAAAGAAAAAGAGAATATCTAACATTAAAGATTGCATTTCCTTCCCTTTTACAATTACAGTTATATGTTCAAACATTGTCAAGCTACTTCTTCTGTTTCCTCGAGTATATTGGGGTAGTCATTAGATCACAAGCTGATCCAATAAGCTATGAATTGAACTACTCAATACTTTTTTAAACTATTGTTGGTACTTAAAAAATAAAATGAGATATTGCCAAATACCTCTTAATCCAATGGTCGCTGCCTTGTGCAAATCCATTAGTTAATTATGGCACTTATAGAAAATTGTTTTATTAAGGGTGACGCAAGAGAGGACATTTACTAAAGTTGCATCAAAATCCCACTTAATGCATAATCAAGTGTCCCAAAACAATATAAAAATGAGAGAACATGACCAGTGTCCACTCTCCATGGATTACCCAAAGGTGAGTACTACAACAATACCTATATTTTCAATTTTCATTCTTATATGTTTATCTGTAATTTCTTTATTACTATAATTTTCTACCACTAATGTAATAAGTCGGGGCAAGCTCAATATTCCTGATTATGCTGTTGCTTGCTGTGTACACATCTTTAGATGGCAGAAATACGTTCCAAAACTGTAGTTCATGTAAGTCTCTGAGTTTTTTCTTGTCAATCTTTAAATTGTGGAATGAGTGAAATTTAAGATGGTATATTAGATTAGTCCTTCTGTTTGCAATCCATGAACTACCATATGATTTTAACCCTTTTAATAAACTAATTACATGAGTATTGCTATTGTTACCTCATTGGATTAAAGTGCCTACTGTATGCACAGTTGTTTCACCTACATTGTAACTCTCCTGTCAAAATATGATGGATGCACTAATAAGCTTTACAGTGTATTATTGCAATTGTAGCTGAACCCTATTTTTTCCTTACACATAGATTTCCCACAAACTATCCAAAAACATGTTCCTTCAGGGATCTCTTTTGCTCTCAGTAGCAGTGTGTCTGGTGACTTGTCTTCCTCAACCGCTTGGTAACTGTGCAAAACGTCCAAAAGTTCCAGGCACGCCAAAGCTAAATGTGCTTCCCAAGGTAGATGCAAAGATTGAGGATGCAAAGGATGGAATAATAGAGAAAACTGGACCGAAAGGTTTGTGATTTCTTTTTTTACCCCTTCATAACTAGGGGAATGTGCTCTTTAATGACTATGACAAATTTAGCATTTTTTTGCGCTACTTTGGCTTTGCCAGGTTTTCTCTAACTACGGTTATATTTTCAGAATAGATATGGTTATCATTTGTCAGCATTTTGTATCAAATAAGCTTTCCATGAACTTTTCCTATACTCATTTGCTTCTTACTTAGAGTAGCCACATACTCTCCCTACCAAGAGCAACAATTGTTATTCTACTACCTTACCTTAAATGTTCCATACACCTCTTGTTGCTCATTTGGGTAGCACAGATGTTATCTCCTACTTCCTGTTAACCTATGTTATTAATTTGTATTATGTCTATGTAACAATAATAATAGCAATGAACATAATAATAATTACTACATATTTAGCGCTACTGGAGAAAATGATCCCAGCATTTTGCCACCTTGTTGTCCAGAGTATAGGGTTGCCAGATGTACATACGTTTCTCAAGTTTTGTGTTAATCATAGAGACATAATGGTATCGTGGTTTTTTGACTAGCTGACTAGCTAACAGAACTGACCAATTTTCAGCACAGCATTTGTCATTAAATCCATTTTGTATGGATATGTTAGTTTTGCTTCACAATTAGCTTCAGGTATACCACACATGTAACAGGTTAACCGGACCTTGCATAGAAATCCCTGTGATGTCACATTATGAGTATATGAAATATAATAATAAAATAATATATGATGAGTATTGAAAATCACATTATTGTTAATAATTTGTTGAGTTAGCAAAAGAGTAAAAATTGAAGAGTTGCTCACTATAAACAATGTGCAGGGATCATGTGTCGCTTTCACCAGCTGTGTTTACCTGTACATAGATTGTAGACCGATTGGGGATATATATAAAAACCTGTTGTTAAATAAATGTATGGGGCCTGATTAATCTTTAGACGTAACCAGAACACCACCTGCATTTAAAAAAAAATGCACATAATTTGTATGCACGCATGCCCATATTCAAATCCAAGCAGATCTCAAGATATGTTTTCATTTGAGTCTGTATAAGTATACTCTGGCAATTTGTTGCTGGCCATATGTAGAGAGACAGAACACAGTGCAGGATACGCACATGATGTCCCATCGGAACTTATGCAAAATAAATATTCTGTCAAATAAAATAACGACTCAATACAATATTTTTTTATAAACATAGGTGTTTAAAAAAAAATGTTTTACATTAAATACAAAAATCAGGCTGTACTTAATGCACACTGTACATATAATGCATTTTTATAGTTTTTCTTCCTTGCAAACATATGTTCTGTGCTTTCTAGTGACACGCATACCTCTAGTGCAAATGATATGGAAACACTTTAAGCTATTTTTATATCTAACCTGCTCTGATCTAATTTGCATTGTGCATGTCCTTGATTTTGAGAACCCAGTTAAGATAAATCATACTTGCCAACTCTCCTGGAATGTCCGGGAGACTCCCGAAATTCGGTTCAGTCTCCCGGGCTCGTTGGCATTTCTCCCGCATCCTGGATTCTCGGTGATTGACGCCATTTTGGAGGGCGGGAGGGGGCGGGACGAGGCCAATCGCGTCATTTTGGCCCCGCCCCCGCAACGTAAATTATGTTTTCGTGGGGGTGGGGCCAAAATGACACGTTTGGCCTCGTCCCGCCCCCTCCCGCCCTCCAGTCACGCCCCCTTTCCCGGAAACTTGTTTCCGAGAGTTGGCAAGTATGAGATAAATTGCAGCAGAATATTTCCAAGGTAATATTTTAAAATCTTCTCAAATAAGTGTGACATAACTTGCAAGTTGAATTCACATGTACATATTATATCCTTAATTGGGTGTTATTTAATTATGTTATTGTAAAATGGTTCCCTACAGGATTTGTGTGTGTTAATGATTTGTTTTGCTATCAGAGGCAGGTAAACTACAAGCCAATGTTGTTTTTGCTCATCGGCACAAAATCAATACTTCCTGGATATGAATCAATGAATTGTTAGCAATTTGGGAAATTCCAGATACATATGAAATCATAGACCAAGATGAATTGGAAACTTTTTCTGACAGCTTCTCATTATGACCTTATAACTTTTTGTATTTCTTCCCCAAAGATTTACAGGGAATTCTTGGAGGAAATAAACTACCCACAATCAATGTAACGGATAACCTACCACTACCAAAAGGAGATTTAGGTGTAATTAGAGACAAGCCAAGCTTAACAAATGTAGGACTTCCAGGTAGATATATGAAATGTACTTCTGGGAAATGTCATTGTATATCTTGTATTTTTAGCTGAAAATGAAAGCCAATAATACTGTTTTTACTGGGATATAACCTCTTAATTTGATCTATCTTCACTATTTATGTCTAAATTAAGAATTATATTTGTGATAATGCACTCTCACTGTAATTTATATGACTATAAGAAGTCACTCAGCAGTTTTGGAACCATAGAGAAGAGAGGCTATAGGTGCTTCAATACAGGTCACAGAAATGTAATACTTAACCCATAATAATTTACAGTATGTTTTCCTAATGCTGGAGTGATCAAAGCAGAACACATTGATTATGATTGAGATGAACTGGAGCTCAATTTTCTTTCCATTGCACCATGCAATGTGACTGACCATACTAGTGACTGCCCACATGTGAGGCTGTATTAAACATAAGTGTATTCAGTAGGGGGCATCTGCTATGGGTTGCCCACCAGCTAGCCAGAGCAACAAGGACCGCTTGAAGTTGCAGCTTATACCATGGAGGGAATCCTTCACCCAAGCTAAAATATAATTAATAAATATGTATAATGTTATATATAATTTTCTTTTAGCTGTGCCTGCAGTGTCAGTGCAACCTGCTCAACTGCTTGATCTAAACCGGCGTATTACCAGGCTGGAAGCAGGCAAGTATTAAAAACCTTTTTTCTTCAAGTATAGTTGGTTCTGTGCACCTTTTTGAGTTTTGTGACTAGGGTCTGACTTCCTTATTATTTACAATCTTAATCTCCTCCTTATCTATGTTTACGCAGATCATTGGACTGTTGGCAGACTAACCAATAATTTTCAGGGCCGGATTAACGGAATGGAGGCCCCTGGGCAAAGGGGGCCCCCATTCCCCCGTGAGGCCGCCCCATTAGCAGACTGGCCCCCCTGTTAGCCGACCGCCCCCCCCAAGCGCTTACCTTCTCCTGTCACTGCAGTCCTCCTTCCGCAGCACGCTGTAAGCTGCTTACTGAGGAGATGTCGTGACACTCTCGCGAGATCTCCTCAGTAAGAAGATTACTGAGCGCCGGAGAAGGAGGACTGCAGTGACAGAGCTTAGCATTGATCGGGCCGGGGGCGCCCCCGCCCCTGTCCCGATCGATAAATCTGCTGAGATCTGTCGAGGGCCCCCTGGTTGCCCGAGGCCCCTGGGCTGTAGCCCAGTTAGACCTCGGGTTAATCTGGTCTTGATCATATTATCAGAAAGTTTACAGCAGCAGCAGATTTTTCTTTGTATTGTGCAAGGCAATGAACTGTCCAATTGTGTGATTATGTTAGTGAGGAGATGGCTGCATGTGGTACGATAGAGTCATGATGTAAGAAGGGAAATGGAGGTAATCAGGAAACCACAGAGTATAAGTTAGATAGTGAAAGAAATATCAGACTCCTGGCACACTGGTACAAGAAGAATGTGGTATGTATGTGTATAGAGTCAATGGGCCAGATTCATTAAGGAACTTAAGCAAGAATTTGAGTAAGTTTTCTTTCTTAGGTTTTCTGGACAAAACCATGTTGCAATGCAAAGGGTGCAAATTAGTTTATTTTTTTGCATATAAGTTAAATACTGTCTGTTTTTTAATGTAGCACACAAACACTTGATAGCTTATTTGTACACTGAAATTTAAAGTTAATATTTGTGTGCTACATGAAAATTTACACCCCTTGCATTGCAACATGGTTTTGTCCAGAAAACCTAAGACTCTTACTCAAACTTACTCAAATTCTTACCTAAGTTCCTTAATGAATCAGGCTCAATGTGTTTATTAGTATTCTCACTACAGCAGTCTATTTAAAAATAAAGAGAGTGCTGATCATGTGGGAGGCATTGATCTGTCCTCTAATGTTATTATATTAGAAAGGGCAGAGCTGCATGTGACAGGTGTCATGATGAGAAGAGGGGAATGGAGCCAATAGGAACACACAGACTGAGAGATATAGACTGATGAGAAACATATGCAGATGGACTTCAACAGTGTGGTCAGCTATTTTGTTTGCCTGACCCAATATTCAAGACAATATAGCCAAGCAGTCTAGAAACTAATAACATCACCGGTTCATGCCTCAAAATGTCTCTAGTTCCTAGTGAATGCAGAATGCAGAATCAATGTGCTAGAAGCATTGTTTGTAAACCAGCAGTCTCATTGTTGGTTCTGCTCCCAAAATAGCACCTTTACTTTCTGTACAGATGAACACAGTTTTTCTGTGTTGAACAGCAGTCCAGAATGATTTTTGCAGTTAACCAAAACATACCAAGATATTAGCAACTAAAAGATCATAGATTCTTTACTTAATCCTTAGCAATGGTGGGCACATACTTCGCAGTTTAACTGTAAAATCAATAATGTTCGGTTATTAAACCAATGACAACACCTTTGAATGTTTAACTATTTAGTGCAAACTGTGAATGCATAAGTAAGAATTGATTTGTGCAGCAATAATCTTAATACAAAATTAATTTACTAGTAAATTAGTTACTAGTTGAACTTGTTCCCAATTTTCTCCATCTATTATTATCTTTGTCTTTTCAGTGCTCAAACTGGAAGGAAGGATCCAAGTAGTTGGAGAGAAAATAATGGCCACCAGCGGAAAGGAAGTGGATTTTGAAACATCAATTTCCAAATGTAAATCTCTTGGTGGACATATTGCTACTCCCATGAATGAAGCAGAGAACAATGCTATCTTATCATTTGTAAAAATATTTAACAGATACACATACCTGGGCATTAGAGAGGGGTCAGTACCCAACACCTTCCATTACTTAAATGGGATTCCTGCACTTTACACATACTGGAGAAAAAATGAACCAAGTGGCAAAGGAAATGAAAGTTGTGTTGAAATATACACAGATGGGCAATGGAATGACAAGGCTTGTAACCAAAAACGACTCACTGTTTGTGAGTTCTAAATTTCTGGGAACATATTATTGTCTAGAAGTTTAGTTGCAGTAAAGTCATTTACTTAGGGCCTCATTTAGAGTTAACAGCAAATTCTGCTAACGGGTGCAAATTTGCGAATGGGCAAACCATATTTTGATGCAAAGGGTGCAACTGCAATTTTTTTGCATGCTGGAAAAATACTGCCTACTTTTGCATGTAGCCCACAAATGCTGCCCTTTTTTTAAAAAAAAAAAAAAACTGTGATATTCAACTAGTCCACTACGCCCTCTTAACTCTAAATGCAATGTTGCACAATTACACCACTACAGCTGGACTTACTCCTAACTGCAAATGAGGCACTTAGTGTACAAATTAAACAAAGATGGCTTATAAACTGAGCAGGTACTTAAAACAGCCTGTGCCTATATAACCTATAACCTATTATAGCATAGACAACTGACTGATGTTATATCTCAATATCAATGCTTATTTTATCTACTAAATGTGTAAGACTTGTAAAAACTATTGTGATTAGAATATACATGTAAATGCATATAATGTATCTGTGTGTTTTCATTTCCTTTCACCAGCCCATTTTTTTAAAATGTGAAAATAAAGAGGGGGAATTAAATTATTACAAATTCGAATTGAAATAATTGTAATAAATTACTAGGAAATATTTTGTTATCCCTTCATCAAATTGTAACTGAGGAATTGTTCTAGAATTATTCTACAGTAGAATGTTCTAGATTTCTAGAATTTTCTAGAATTTGTTTCAAACATAGAGTGTCATATCACAATAAAATAAACTAAACCTAAATTTCAAGTTACCTTATATAAAAAAGTTACTAAACCATTTGAAATCTATGTGTAAAATATCACATACAATAACAAACTTGGCAATGCAGGCACATGACAAAAATGAAAGAAGAAGTATTGTTTGGTTAGTGCAGTAGCAATGCTGAAATGGGTGAATTAGGTTCCCAAGTTTTCAATGGTTTTCTGGCAAAGATAAATACCTATATATACTATATATCAATATATTTATAGATATATATTATATATAGATATGTACTATCCAGTAGAACTTGAGCAGAAACCTCCTTGGATATAGTCTGAAGTGGCTCACACTCCATGACAGGACTTTAACAAGCAAGCATTTTGAAATATTTTGAACTTCATTACATTTTTTAAACTCAAGAATTGGCCCAGGGACACCAGACCAGACAAAAATCAACAAATATCAAGTAATGGTCATCACTATCAATAATACAATGGCTCCTTTATGTAAGTTTGTACTGATTGAAAATTTTGAGTCTCCTGGAACATGGATGAAATTTATTCTTAATAATAATAACAATAATAATAATAATAACTTTATTTATATAGCACTTTTCTCCCAATAGCACTAAAAGTGCTGTACATTTGCAGATTAAAAACACATAATACAAAATAAGCATACTGTATAAAGAGTTAGCAGAATACAGAAGAGAAAGCATTTTTTTTTTTCCGTTTGTGAAGATTTCTAGAATGGGGGCCTCGCAGACAGTCGGTGAGGCAGAGAGTTCCAGAAAGTAGGAGCCAGGAAAGCTAAAAGCTCAAGCCCCAAATTAAGTATGGGAGTGTCAAATCTAAATCAGCTTGTTCACCTGTAAGTGGCAGTTTATCAGTTATGAGCTCATCAGCTGGAGAGAATTAAATACACTGCATGTTTTGCGTGTACAATTAGCTCTGCTTTATTAGTTACAAGTCCATATCTATATAGCAAAAATGTATTATAGAAAACTATGCCCCAAAAGATTTTAAACACTCATGCTCCGTTTACACAGATGTTACTACATTCTCTTATTTTCACTCAGGTATACTCCCCAGAGGGGAGTTGGCTTATCTCCTGTCTGCTATGTCCAAGTTATAAGCATATTCTTGTGCAAACAATGAATAACTCCTACATACTAGCTGTATTTAATCTGTCTTTAAGCTATAAGAGAACAAAATGGCTATAAGGCAACAAGATGGCGTCAGCTTAGCAAAATCACATTTCTCATTCCCCATATTTTTATTCATTATACACTACCTATCAGAGATCACATTCTTGCTGTCCCTTTTAATGGGTACTTATACACATACACCCTTCTAACAGAACATATTAATAGGGATGCCTAAAACTGGATACATAGAACAACCCATCCCCCACCAATAGCAAGTCCACGATCCCTCTTCTAGCTGATATTAATAGATGGTCAATGACCGCTGCATGTGTTGATGTCAGATCTTCACATATATCGGTGAACATGAGAGGCTATGGGACTTCTTGTGCTTCCTTTTTATCTTCTAACTATGGATTTCTTAGGGAAGGAAAAAAGGAAAGGGAGAAAATACACAGTGCGCTCGGCAAGTGTTATATGTCACTTATTTCACAATAGGAGGGATTGTCCATTGTGCTGTATATCTTCATAAGGATAGGCTTCAGTAATAAGCATGTGGATTTCAAGGAAAATGTTCTTGGTTTCTGCACTGATCCCAACTGGCAGTAGTACTGAGAGTTCAACAAGGTTCACACTCATTAGATGGGGTGTACAGTACAGCGGTTAAGACAGATGTGGTAACTTTAATTTTTCTGGAAGAGAAACACTTAGTTTTAACACACTTGCTATGAAAGCCCCATCATCAGTTTTATTAATGTATATATAATAATGATTAGTCCTTGAGGTGCAACATGTATAAAACCTAATAACCATCCTCCTATACCCTTGAACAATCGGCCAAGTACAGCCATGAAAACTATCCTTCTAGATAAGCATCTCCAGTGTGCTCCTTTAAAAATGTATATTTCATGTCTTAATTTTTTTGTAAGTGTTCATCAAACATTTTCTCTGGATCATCTGCGTCACTAGTTAAAAAAAGGTGCAACCCTGGGCTTCAAATTAAATATTTTGGGTCAGGCAGCACCCTCCAGACTAAGCTAGGTAGTCAGGTAGTCCAATATTAACCTATTGTCTTGTGTAAATGTAATAATGTGTTGGGCCACAATACTCACAAATACATTTCTGCATTTAGTGTAAACCCCTACAGTCATGAGTTGCTCATTTGTTTATTTGGTTCGGTTAAACATTCATATTAGAATTTTCTCATTATGTATAATGACCTCTACATTACTATTGGCATGAGTCTGGTTCTTCCAGACCTAGCTTTCCTTTCTAGACTAGTACACATCTACAGCCAAGGAACATAACGTGCAATCAATATTCCTCCTGCTAATATCAATGAACACCACTCTCTGGTGTCCCTTGGACCTTAAAAAACTTTTAAAATACATTTTACTCAGACTCCCCTTGTCTGAAGATCTTGCAGTGGGATGCGTGTATTCAGGTGTCATTTCCCTGTACTTCCACTACCATGGGAGTCGTCAATAAGACCTGGAAAGGACTCTCGTATCTGGGTTCCAGACTCTTCCTGACGTACTTTTTCACAACCACCCAGTCCCCTGGTTGCAGTTTATGAGTACCTGCATCAAAATTAGGGCCTGGAATGGAAGAGATCACTTGACTGTACACTGGATCCAGGGTGCCTGCGATAAGTAACGGATGTACTTATTTTATTCTGATTTGTTATTCTGCTACTTTTGGCTATTAAATCACATTGTACTTTGGAGCCACATTACGGCAATTGACAATCGTTATTGGATAGCAACTAGATGTGCATAACAATATATATGTATTGCACTACACTATACACTATATATATATATATATATATATATACATATACAAGTTAACCCGTGCATGATACTCATGCATTCTAGTCAAATCAAGCTACTTAAGGTGTTAAAAAGGTTCTTGTCATGCATTTGGGCCTAGCCCAGGCCTCCTCAGGGGAAGAGCGTTACTTCCCGATGCAAGCGCCCTTTTTTAACGTGGTTTTGTCACCACCTCATCATTTAATTTCAGTGCTCCAGTTTTGTTCCGCACGTGGAAAGAATAGTGGATACACCATAGCATCAAGATTGGGATCAAGAATGCTCAGTCTTTTCAAAGGAGGAACTCCTGGTTTTGGTCTTAAATGAACCAAAATATCTCTATTAAACGGAGGTTCCCCATCCGTATTTTCAAATACCACAGCTACTTCACTCGCTCTTGCTACGTTGTAACGTCGAGTATCTTTTTTTCGGTCTTGTTTAATTGCCATCATAATATTAGGCATCTCCGTATTATTCCTCATTGCTTCCCTTTTAGCATCTTTTTCAACCTCATGTAACATTCTGTACGCCTCCACCAACTTATTAATTTCTCTTAGTAATTTCTTAATTTTTTGCATAATACGCTCATCAAATCTTTATTTTCAGGCATATCTGCTCTCTCCTTTGAAGCATCGTCAGTATCAAGTATGTAAAGTTGAGCAAACTTTCGTTGGCCATCATCTGGATGTAAAGTTCCAGTTCTATGATAAATCTGACCTTGAATGCGAAAGCAATAAGGTCCTTTTCCTTTTGGTGTAGTTATAGCAGCTCCCATTGATGCAAAAGCAAAAGAATTGTTATAATTTCTTATGTTTTCCATAAATAGTTTGCTATACTTATCAATTTTTCTTTCTGTCATCAATTTTTTTAGAATGTCAGGAAAATCCTGCTGTTGTAATCTAACTTTTCCTTTCTGGCAGCATTGAGAAAATTTTTCATCTTGTGGCCTTTCGGTTACAAAACTCGCATCTTACATTCATGTTTCCACAGTAGTGCTGGTCTACTGCGTTTTCATCTTTGTTAGCTTTTAAAGGTAACGCATCTGTCATTAAGTTTTTCTTTTTAGCGTCAGCTAATCGTCTCCTTCCATCTCTTTTTGACTGCCTTTCCTTCTCTCGCATCTCTTCAGTCTGACTTTCCCTGTCTCATTGCATTTCTATTTGGCTCTCTTTCTTGCTCTCGCATATCTTCACTCTGACCCTGTCTGGATTTGCGCATTTGGGCAGTTTTCGCCCTTCGCCTCTCTTGTTCATTTGCGTATTTTTTTGATCTCCCCATTTAAATAAGAATAAAAATATTAAAATAAGATAATGAATTTGTTTGCTATTGTTTTATAGTGAGGGCTATAGAAGTTGGATTGTGCTTTATATTTCGCGGACTTATTAGTACAGCGCTGAGTAGTAATTTTTGCTGACTTCTTAGGAAAGCGTCAGTATTAGTTTTTTGCTGACTTGTCAGTAGAGCGTCAGTAGTAATTTTTGGCGACTTGTTAGGAAGGCGTGAGTAGTAATAGTAGGTGTTTGCCAAGTTGTTAGGAAGGCGGGTAGCACAGTAATATACTACACATGTGTATTCATGAGGTAAAATTACCTCACGAAAATGATTTTGAGCCCTCAACTCGTAAATTTAGCCTTTACTACCCCTCCCACGAGGGGAAGGGGGTATGATGGAAGTTAACTGACTTCACTATTCTAATTTTTTTGTCAAATAGTGTCAGTATACCAAATTTCAGGTCATTCGGATGAGCCCTTTCTGAGAAAATAGTTTTTTCCACAGACACACACACACTAACACACGCCGCTACACATGCAGGGGCGGATCTAGAAAATGTTTGTTCCCCAGGGTGATGTTAGGGTGGGGCGATTTAGGCCCCGCCCCTTTCCGACTTCTGAGGCTGCCGGGGGCTGCACAGTATGTGCAGGTCCGCTCGGCAGTGACAGGCAGGGACAGTGTGCTGCCCGGCTGCTCTGATTGTGTTTAAAACACAATCAGAGCAGCCGGGCAGCACACTGTTACTGCCAAACGGACCTGCACATACTGTGCAGCCGTCCGCAGCAAACGCCTGCTAGGGGGGGGCGATTGCCCCGATCGCACCCCCCTGGATCCGCCACTGTACACATGTGTGTTCATGAGGTAAAATTACCTCACGAAAATGAGTTTGACCCCTCAACTCGTCAATAATGTCAATATACCAAATTTCAGCACTTTTTGAGGTTTTCTTTCCACACACACTAAGAATTTAGTAGGTCAGTTAACCCGTGCATGATACTCATGCATTCTAATCAAATCAAGCTACTTAAGGTGTTAAAAACTCCCCACTGTCACCCCCGGCAACCACCAACCACTCCCAACTGTCACTTCTCCTTCAAGAAATATATAGGTCAGTGTATAACTCTGCCCAGCAGGTGGCGCTGCAGCTTGGTTTTTTTTTTTCACACATGCCACTAGGCATTTATATAGTAGATATATATACATACTCACACACACCTTCACAACTGCATATATACATATGTATATATCAATAGGTTTGTAAGTATAGTGTGTGTGTGAAGTGTAGTGCAATTTAGTACCTAAATTGCCCTATTAAATATTAATGAAAAGAGGGGAAGGAAAAGTAAGGAATGCACCAACTTTTTGGTACATTTTCATATAATCATACATATATAATGAATATTATATTACCATCACCAGGGCCGGTACTAGGGTCCATGGTGCCTTAGGCATTTTTACAAAATCACCGCCGCCTCTCTGCTCCAATTCCTCCCCTCCACTCACTGACACTAGTGAGTGGAGGGGAGGAGACGGAGCAGAGAGGTGGCGGTGGTGAGCAATAGCCTCTTTCCCTCTCCCCGAGCATCTGAATGCTGTGCGGCGGCCGTGACTGGTATGGTCAGTGGTTGCCGCACAGTTTTAAAGTCATTTACCATTCTATGGCGCCCTTCAGGCGCCCTCCAGAGCCCGGCGCCTTGCCTAATGGGAGCGCCGGGCCTGACCATCACATGTACCAATGTTACTTATGCTACTGCTATTTTAATGATTATATTTAATTACTAAATTGATATACTTTTCCTTCACTCTAATTTCATTACCTGCACTTTGCTTACTGCACATGAATAAACAGGAAGGAGAGGAAGAGTTTAGCTGCTGACATTAGAGGGCTCCTGCAGCGAGGACACATGAAAGGTGTTATGTGCGTATTGTCGCTAACCAATAACGATTGTCGAACCTCGATTTGTGTTTCCAACGCACAAAGATTTATTCGCAACAAGTAGAATAATATGCTCAAGCGAAGTGATAATAAATACAGCCGTTACTTATCGCAGGCGCTCTGGATCCAGTGTGCAGTCATTCAATCCTGAAGTCTGGGGACAAGATGTCTGAACACTAGATGTGAAGCTGCTGCTTATATACACACAGAAATACAGTAACACAATGAAGATGGTATAGCTTGCATCTATTGGTCCAGGTCTCAGGAAGGTCCAAGGGGTTGTCAATCATTGGCTAGTTCATCCTAAGGAATCCAAAGGAGGGGGTCACCTCTCCAGGGGGTATGCTCGGCTCTTCCCGCCAAGATTACTTAGTCTTAAGTAGTTCATAATTCCCTATCATTCATAACATGTGTATGCACTCTGCGATTCCTTCGCAGAGTGAACCAAACAGTAGGAAATATAAAGAGGTTTATTATGATACCACTCATGCTATGATTCCTTCAACCTGTTCCGTGTATTTCACTAATATGCATGTAACTCTAATATAACATATAAATACTACTATATTTAGACATAACTGACTATGTGTTGCAACTACCATTAATGTGTACTATTTTATAAGTAAGCGTGTTTGTGCGAATGTATGGTAAAAGACCAATTACTGTTGATGTCACGTACCGTATACATGTTTTCAGACAAAGAGAACCAAGTTAGCTCGACTTTAATTGAAATGACTTTATCCAATTTGCTGACTTCGACAGCTCCACCCTTTGATAGTGTAATAAACTATCACCCAATCACCGTTTCAAGTTCAGGATTATACAATACTTCTTCACAGACCATGATCTCGGTATCTGGTACCACCCTTTCAGTCTCTTTCTCAGTGTTACTCCTATGAGACCCTTTTCCACATTTCAACACAGTAGGAACACATTTGACAACTAAACCAATTGCTAAGATGACACCCAGTATAAGGAGAAGGAGCTTACCTATACTAGCAACCATTTCCTGTACCCACTCCCCCAGACCGGAGAACCATTTCACAGGGTTCAACCACTAGAACCAACCCGCCACCTTTTCCCCGACCTCACATAACGAAGAATTATGGCTCTTTCGAAATTCCCATTTCAGCTGCAAAATTTCATCCATCTTCCGGTCTATAACCTCTTTAGGGTCATCTGTATTATTAGTGATGTACGTGCAACATTTGACACCGAACTGGGTGGCCAGTGTTACACAGTACCCACCAGTAATAGAGGTGAGATAATTTAGTACAAGTCTATGATGCACCAACTCCTTCTTGTACGCTTGTAGCTCCCTTCCAGTAAACCTGAAAGTGTCATCATACATCTCAGTGATATTATCTATTAATTTAGCTAGGTCTTGGATATATTTAAAGTTTAATGTTCCCCGAGCGGTCCTGGTGAGATCTAGAGCAACCATAACTTGGAAACCAGCAGTTTCACTAATCAATTTTGTAGCTATGGGTTCCTCACCAGGAATCATATTTCTCTTGACACGGTGTTCATACTGTGTCTGTATGTATGGTGGTGATGTAGTCTTGTGAATACCAACCATTTCTTCATGAGTAATGGTCATGATTTCAGGAACCAGTTTAGCTAAGAAACACAAGCCCTTGGAACACGGAGTCACCCAGGAATAAGCTTTCCTTCCACAAACAAAATACACATCATCAGGGAGAACATAAGGAACAGTATGCCCATGAATTATATCACAGAAAGTTTTGATAAAACTACCCATGCCCAGTGTCTCCATTTGCTCTAGACACGTGTCGGCATTAATGACATTTTTACATTTATCTGTAGAGACTTTTCCAATGAATACCTTCTTATGTTTGGTTATACGCCCTAATTTGTGACTTCCATCAACATTCCTGCCTAGTAGTGACCTTGTGAGTCTCCCTCTGAAATGAGTGTGGCGAGCCATTGTCTGATCAGATAGGTCAGCCTCCCAATTCTCCAGGCGCTTTGCATGAGATATGTTTAGGCACAGCAAAGATCTGCCTTTGGAGTATTGTCGAAGCGTCAGACTAGGGGACCTAGTGTTATTGTACCTCCCGTCTATGGGCCTCCCACCCCTCAATTCGAGTACTTCGGATATGTTTAGAGAGAATGCCACTAGTCCTATATTATATTGCCCTTGCGGCACATGAGAGCACACCCAACACTCGGTTTGGTTTAGCACCTTACCCACCAGGGAGTGATAATCCTCCAAAGGATGCCCGCCTATATTCAGAGTACTGGGGGACTGGCATCGTTGGATGCATCTCTCTTCAACTAGGGAGTCGCAGAACTTGCAGATACAATACTCATCAGACAATAGCCCCTCACACTGCCTCCGAGTTCCTGAGCTAGCAGACCTTTTCATAACCCCTGGACCAAGTTTGATAATGGGCTGCTCTGTGTATCCTATTAACTTTTCTTCTGCCTCCATCTCATCCGTATCGCTCCTAGAACCTTCCTCCGTCCTCCATCCTCCTTCACAAAAATAGAATGTCCTAGAAAGAGTAAAAACAAGGAAAATCCTGGAAAAAAAGAGAAACAAAAACCGCCACTCCATCGCTGGAAAGATAGTTCTGGGGCAACGTCTCTGGTTCAGGTGTCTCGACTGCAGGCTTTAGGTCTCCTGGAACAGACTCACAAGTGACAGATCTATGTCTTCGTTTTTTTTTTGCACTTTCTCCTGATTGTGGACTCTCCTGCAGTGGGTGGAATGGACCCAAGTGTCTCTCTCTGCAACCTTCAGTGATGTAGTACTGGTCAGCAGCACTTGGTACGGGCCTTCCCAATGGTCTGTTAAACAACCTGAACGTAAGAAATTGCGGATCATAACATAGTCTCCAGGTTCAACATCATGACAGTTCGTTTCTGGCATACCAGGTGACAGCATTTTTAGTTTTTGTTGTTGTTGTTTTAGCTGTCTACTCATTCATATAAGATATTGTACAGTCACTTCATTATTACACTTCAAGTCGTCTTGTGAACTCACGATCAAATGAGGCTGTCGTCCGAACAGTATCTCAAAGGGGGAAAGATTAAGAGGAGGTCTAGGAGTGGTCCGAATGCTATGGAGCACCAATGGCAAGGCCTCAGGCCATGCCAACCCAGTTTCAGCCATTATCTTACCAAGCTTGTTCTTTATAGTACCGTTTACTCTCTCCACCTTACCACTGGCTTGTGGTCGGTAAGGGGTGTGAAGTCTGCTACTGATTCCCATGAGTTTACACATATTTTGGAAGATGTCACCAGTAAAATGGGTATCCCTATCACTTTCAATGATTCTAGGGATACCGAACCTACACACAAAGTCTTGTACAATTTTCTTTGCAGTGAACACAGCAGTATTAGTGGCTGCCGGATATGCTTCTACCCAACCGGAAAACACATCAATACACACTAACACATACTTTAGATTCCTGCACGGTGGTAATTGGATATAGTCAATTTGTATTACCTGAAAAGGTCCGTCTGTAGGAGGGATGTGGGATGGCTCGGTTGGAATAGTTTTCCTAACATTTTTCCTCAAACAAGTAAGACATAACATTGCTTTCTTACCAGCCTGAGAGGAAAATCCAGGAGCACACCAGTATGCTCTCACCAGTTTGCACATATCTTCTTTACCCAGGTGAGTCAGACCGTGTGCTGCTTCAGCCAGGCTTGGATAGTATGTTCGGGGAGCTACAGGCTTACCTTGTCCATCCCTCCAGAGTCCTGAGGACTCTTGACCACATCCCTTCGCCTTCCAGACCGCATTTTCCTGCAGGGAACACAAATCTTGCATTTCAATTAATTTCTGCATGTCTAATGTCTGAAAAACCATCATAGTCTCGATACAGTCATAGGTTGCCCTGCTGCCCATTTAGCAGCTTCGTCTGCCCTGTTGTTGCCCAATGACACTGGGTCTTCTTCAAAGGTATGGGCTTTGCACTTTATGACGGCTACTGTTCTGGGTAACTGTATCGCTGTCAGAAGTCCTTTTATGTGTTGTGAGTGTGCCACTGGTGTACCTGCTGCTGTCGTAAAGTTTCTAAAACACCAAAGGGCCCCAAAATCATGCACTACCCCAAAGGCGTACCTAGAGTCGGTATATATATTGGCTAATTTACCCTCTGCCAATTCACACGCTCTCCTTAGTGCTACTAGTTCCGCCACCTGGGCTGAGTGAGGTGGACCAAGGGGTTCAGCTTCTACCACATCCTGATCGTCTACAACAGCGTAACCAGTACATAGCTCTCCCGTCTCTGTCTGTCTATGACAACTCCCGTCTGTATAAAACATAAAATCTACATTTTCTAAGGGGGTGTCACGTATGTCGGGCCTTGCAGTAAAGGTCTGATTCAGGTGTTCCATACAGTCATGCGTGTCAGTATTCTTGCCTAACTCATCATCAACCAGGGTCTCCTCACCTCCCACCCTTTGTGTCTCTAGAGACATATACGGAAGGTATGTAGCTGGATTTAAGGTGATACATCATTTGATGGTGATGTTTGAGGGTGCCATCAGGGCTAGTTCCCACTTTGTGAATCTAGCTGAAGAAACATATCTGGTTTGGGCTGAATTTAACAGAGCTAATACAGCATGGTGTGTATAGATAGTTGAATTATGTCCTAATACTACGTCCTCGCTCTTACTTACCAGAAGAGCCGTTGCTGCTACACTTCTGAGACATGTTGGGAGTGATCTTGCCACATTGTCTAATTGTGCACTGTAGTATGCTACTGTTCTGCTAGCGTCACCATGTTTCTGTGCGAGGACACCTGCTGCACAACCATCAGCTTTTGAACAAAATAGCTGAAAAGGCTTTTCATAATCAGGTATTCCCAATGCAGGTGCTCTAGTCAGATTATCTTTAAGATTAAAGAACGCTTGCTCTGACTCTTCTGTGTGTACAACACGTTCTGGTTTTGAGGAAGAGACTAGCTCCTGCAATGGTAATGCCAGAATAGAAAAAACTGGGATCCAGGATCTACAGTATCCACACATCCCCAGGAAAGTACAAATCTGCTTTTGGCTCTGCGGCAGAGTCATGTGTTGTATGGCCTCAATCCTGTCAGTTGTCAGGTGTCTTAGCCCCTTAGTGAGGCAGTGTCCTAGGTATTTGACCTTAGTCTGACATGGCTGTAATTTATCCTTTGCCATCTTGTGCCCTGTTTGTGAAAGATGAAGCAACAACAATTTAGTATCATGTAAACATGACATAAAAGAATCAGAGCACAGCAATAAATCATCCACATATTGGATTAGAACAGACCCATTGTGGGGTTGAAAGGATTGCAAACAGTCATGTAAGGCTTGGGAGAAAATACTGAAGCTGTCAATGAACCCCTAGGGTAATCTGGTCCATGTGTATTGCACTCGCCTGTAGGAGAATGCAAAAAGGTATTGGCAGTCAGGGTGAAGAGGGACTGAGAAGACAGCAGAACATAGATCAATGACAGTAAAATGACTGGCAGACGGTGGAATCTCCATAAGGATGACAGCTGGATTCGGCACTACGGGGAATTGGCTCTCAACAACTTTATTAAATCCCCTTAAGTCCTGGACTAATCTATAGCCCCTCCCCCCATTCTTCTTCACAGGGAAAATGGGACTATTTGCTGTACTGGCTGTACGAATTAAAATCCCTTGTTGTAACAGCCTCTCAATAACAGGATATACCCCTAGTTCCACCTCCGGTTTTAATGGATACTGTGGGATTTTTGGAGCTATCCTACCACTTTTTAGATTCACCATGACAGGGGCTACGTTTGCCATCAGTCCAGTGTCCTGTCCATGTCTGGTCCATAGTGAACCTGGTATTTCCAGCAACATCCCCTTTACTTGAGATGGACTTTGTTCTATAACAGGAGAGTGTAACATTAAGCTTTGAGGGGTGTCCAATATAACCTGTACCTCATGTGCGACCTTCTCCGGTATATCTAAGAACACACCATCAGAAGTACAATATATGACACATCCCATTTTACATAACAAGTCTCTCCCTAGCAAGTTAGTAGGAGCCACCGCAGCCAAGAGAAACGAATGCTTGGTATGCAGGGGCCCGATAGTAACCTCAGCTGGTTTAGTTAGTGGATAATGCAACACTTTTCCCGTTACCCCGATGGCTGGAATTGTTTTACTGGTCACTTGTAGATTGAAAGGAGAGGTTATCACAGATTGGGCCGCCCCTGTATCTACAAGAAAAGTTTCTTTCCTACCAGCTATGTCAACTATCATTGTTTGTTCTTCACTCTGACTCTCAGTTAACCTCACTGGCTGTAGACTACAGGTATGACATGACCCCTAGCACTGACTATTGCTTTCCCGCACAACATTTGCTGCTATAACATGCGCAGGTAACTGTGTGTTCTCTTGGCTATGTGTGTTTCTCCATGGAGGATACCTATGTGATTCCCTATCCATATGTGTATCCTGTCTCGCTTTGTTATCATTTCTTGCAAAATGGCCTTCTTCGTTACACCTGAAACATCTGATTACTTTAGGTTTCTTGTTATATGGGTTGTATGCTGGTGGTCGTGTATGCATCCCCTCTAGAGCCTGTATACTCACCGTCATTAACCTATCACTTTTCTCTTCCTTCTTCCTAAAAAGGTTTTTGTCATGCTCCACAGCAGACTCCCTGAGAGAATCTACTGTGATGCCTCTCCAATTAGGTAATGTGGTTTGTACTCTGGTTTTTAAATTTTCTCTAAGGCCATCCATTAATACACCTACAGCTACTTCCCTATGATGTGGGTCCTCCCCTATGTTGGATATCCCAGTAAACCGTGTTATCGCTGCTATAGCTTTAGTAAAGTAATCTGAGGCTGTTTCACTATCCTTTTGTTTTATGGTGAAAATCTTACTCCAATTTACTACTACTGGAAAATAGATGCCTAAGTGTTTGACATTTTGTTCTATATTTTTTTTCGTTAATCTCATCAGTCAAGGTGTCATCTTCCTCCAACAAACAATCTTTAATAAATTTTTGTATGTCAGTATTGGGAGGAAGACACGCCCTCAACACTACACGCCAATCCTTATTGGTTGGTTCGTGGGCATTTCCTAAGTCTTTAACAAATTTCTGACACTTTGCCAACTCTTTTCTGGGATCGGAGAATTCAGTCATAATGGAACGTAATTCTGATCTAGTCCAGGGACAATGCATTGTAACATTTCTTAAAGGAACTACACCATCCTTATCTGGTTTCCCATTGGGAACTGATATTGTGCGGACTGGGTACGCACCCTCTGGTTCACTGACTTCAGGGGACACTACAGGATTTGCTGGTTCAAGATTTAGAACGCTTTCACTCCTAGTGATCACGCTACTCTCACCTATCTCAGCCATTTTCTCATACTTGCGCTGAGCCTCTAGTACACTAACAGCATGGGCAATGGCCGAAATCACAGTGGGTTCATCTTCATTTTCTGATACACTTGTTTTAAACTGGCTTAAAACAGGATACAACTTAGCAATTGTTCTTTTTTCAGTTTTAACAACGGCTGTACTTACTGCTCCCGCCACATAAGGTGACCCATGCGTCACAATACACAGTTGCGTATGCACCATATTTCTTACACATGAGAAACCTCGCTGAACCAATAGGACCTTCCTTAGGCAGTCCACTGACCATCTCTAACGTATGCTTAGCACCCATGTTGAACAACACCACTCTACACGGAACACAGACACACCGCAATGCTCTGTTCCTTCCGGCCAACAATTTCAAACCTGTTGCTACAATCACCGCTAGATCTCTAATGCTCTTGTGAACGTATTTCCAATAGTCGCGTCCACTCGCTTTCTCTTGTTCCGAACCAGAATCCCTAACACAGAAATAGTTCCTCGATAGCCCGGCTATCTCAAATTCCTGTTGAGTTTATTATCGCTGGGAGCACAAGTTGATAAAATCAACCTGCCTTTCCAGTATAATTCCTCTTAGCTGCTTCACCAATTTGCACTAACGGTGCGGTTAGATCGCACTGCCTACCAATAATATATATTAGTAAACCTTGCGATCTATTGGTAGCGCTTTGCGAAAACCCGGTTTTTGCATTCGGTATACCTGCCCTGTATACAGTCCTTCAGTTGGGCAATCCGCCTCGTCAGACAGCAACTGAGCACAATGAATAATAAACAGTGTATCTACGTTATAAAATCACACACTATACACCTTTTCTGCGCAGAAAATCAAAAGTTCCCAACAACAGTAATAATGTCTCAGAGGCTTTCACAAGTAATTATACTATGCACATATAATAACTATCAAGACGATTGTTTAACCACGTGGCAAATCTACCGGAAGTTCGCGTACGCACAGCAGGAAATACACATACGCTAAGCAATGCAATACAGTTAAAACGCACAATGACAGTAAAAAGAAACAATTTTCTCTTTTGTCCCTAGGTTCTAGTTAGCGTGCCCTAGACAATGCAAAACGGATATTCGGTTTCACAACACAGAGTAAAATTCAGGTTTTGAACACATTGCGTTCCTACCCGTTTATGACGCGTCTCTACCCTTTGTTGAGGAACCGAAATCCGTTGGTCTTGTGTATCATCGGCAACGAAACCTCCAAAGCTCACGAGCCCCCAAATTGTTATGTGCGTATTGTCGCTAACCAATAACGATTGTCGAACCTCTATTTGTTTCCAACGCACAAGTAGAATAATATGCTCAAGCGAAGTGATAATAAATACAGCCATTACTTATCGCAGGCGCTCTGGATCCAGTGTGCAGTCATTCAATCCTGAAGTCTGGGGACAAGATGTCTGAACACTAGATGTGAAGCTGCTGCTTATATACACACAGAAATAAAGTAACACAATGAAGATGGTATAGCTTGCATCTATTGGTCCAGGTCTCAGGAAGGTCCAAGGGGTTGTCAATCATTGGCTAGTTCATCCTAAGGAATCCAAAGGAGGGGGTCTCCTCTCCAGGGGGTATGCTCGGCTCTTCCCGCCAAGATTCCTTAGTCTTAAGTAGTTCATAATTCCCTATCATTCATAACTTGTGTATGCACTCTGCGATTCCTTCGCAGAGTGAACCAAACAGTAGGAAATGTAAAGAGGTTTATTATGATACCACTCATGATATGATTCCTTCAACCTGTTCCGTGTATTTCACTAATATGCATGTAACTCTAATATAACATATAAATACTACTATATTTCGACATAACTGACTATGTGTTGCAACTACCATTAATGTGTACTATTTTATAAGTATGCGTGTTTGTGCGAATGTATGGTAAAAGACCAATTACTGTTGCTGCCACGTGTAGTGGATGCGTACGCATCTTTTCAGACAAAGACAACCAAGTTAGCTTGACTTTAATTGAAATGACTTTATCCAATTTGCTGACTTCGACAAAAGTAATACCCTTCTTTATAATGCTAACGCCATCTGAGGACGGCGTTAGCTACAGAGCCAAAATTCTGACAAATCTTTCACTTCAGACCTTTATGCATAGCTTGCAGATTGCAGTCCCATTTGCTTGTCATGGGACTGCGATGCTGCACGCTATTTGACTCAATGGAGGCGATTTGTGCGATATCTCCTCGTTAGTCATGTGATGAATAGCTTACATACCTAAAAGATGCGGAAACTGTAGTAACTTTTAGCTTGATGTATAGACTCCAACGTGTGGCTAAACAAATGGTGTTATGAGGAGAGATTTGGATTAATAGACCATAGCCATGCCATCTTTCAATATAGGAGCTAATACAAAAGTAACGGCCTGCACTCATGTTTATGGTGAACCAGAATACTAAGGGCGTCAATGTTTTCTGGGAACAACTATGTTACAATGCACGGGGTGCAAATTAGTTTATTATTTTGCACATAAAGAAGATACTGGCTGTTTTTCCATGTAGCACACAAATACTTGATAGGTTTATTTTTACACTGAAATTCAATGTTGATCTACGACAGGCCCTACCCCAACTATAAATCTGTCCCCGCATTTTAAATTTACCTCCCCCTCCAATGCAACATGGTTTTGCCCGTTTGCAAAGTTACCCCTTTGTTATGATTTACTCTCCTTAAGGACTCAGGCCCTAAGTGAGCAGTTTGAATGCTTCATAACAAACTATTTTAACTAGCAAAGGGGGACAGGCAATTAAATAGGAATAAAGCAATCTGCTCCCCCAAACAAGAGGTGTTATTTCTGCTGGCTAATAGAATAGAAACATATCCACAGCAGCAGAAGACAATGCAGATCAAAAGAAAATAAATATAGAGAGATGAACATAATTAAGAACAGGAGATGCACAAACAAAACTCTTAGGGGCATATTAAATTAGCTTCCGAGCTCGCGTCCGCCTTCTTCCCAATAGCGCTACACCACAGATTTCCCTTAGCACCCCATAGGGTTTGCAAAGGAAAATCTGCGATTTGACCTGTGGCTGGCTGGCACACTTTAGCCCGGGAGGCAAGCATATTGCACTTGCCCATAGGTAGCGGCCCATCCTTAAAGGGTGGTCTTCGGTACAATATATATTTATCAATAAAAAAAGAAGCTATTTTAGGGTTGCTTAAGTCAGCGATACTTTATTATTATAAATGATAAATCTAAAAAATTAAAGCAAATAATGCAACAATAAAACCCTCACTTTATATTACAATTTATTTTATATATTCATTCTCCCTACAGCACTTTTTTTACATAACTGGCTGATTATAATGAGTTATAAATCATATTATAGCAATAGATTATATAATAATGTTCTATTACAGTACTGAACACAGGGGCTGATTTATCAGAATGCAAAAAGCCTTGTTTCTGCTTCGCCATATATACTAATCAGGATATTATTTGTTTTAGAGTTAGCCTAAAACAAATAATATGAAGGGTGCTACTGGGAGGAGGAGCAGAACACTACATGGGAATCTGACACCCTGGCCCAGAGCTGGATTAAGGCTCTGAGGGTCCCAGGGTACTTTAGACAGGGGAGGGCCCTATGATGTAACATGGTTATCATTTTAAACAAAAACACAGGCAAAACTGTGTGCACTACTGTACTGCACGCAGCTCTGCCTTCACGAGCATCACAGTGTGAAGCGGGACATATCTCCCAACAGTCCTTGTAGTCGGACCAAATCCTGAATAAGCAAGACAGTCACCTAAATTCAGCACTGTCCCACCAGATTCAGGACAGTTGGCAGACTGTCCTGCTCTCTCCTACCTGTTCTTGTCACTTTCACCACTTGTGTCTGCTGGTGTCTTAAGGGCCGCCATCAGAAATCGTGGGGCCCAGTACAAATGAAGCAGGCAGGGCCCCCTGATGAACAACACCCCCCCTTAATCAGTTAAGTTCAGGTAAGTTAAGGGGGCCCCTAATATATATATATATATATATATACACACACACACACACACACACACACCAAATATTGGCTTTGTCTCTACTAGAATCACAACATTTCACAGACTCTCCTGCTCTCTCCTATCTGTTATTCTCACTTTCCCCACCTGTGGCTGCAGGTGTCTTTAGTTGCAGCTTGTCTGGATCCTGGAATGTTGGGGGCCCTATTTGAAAAAAAATAAAAATGGGTACATTTAGAAAATTACAGCCAGCCCCGGCGTTAAATCATTAGCACCCACGATTAATAATTAGGCCTTTCTCCAACCCCAACATTAAAATAACAGTATTCACATTTAATAAATAAACCTATTTCACTCCCTACAAACAGCCCCAGCAATAAATTAATAGTATTTACATTTCAGAAATATACCTATCACTGACATTAAATAATTCATAGTCACATTTAATAGAGGGACCTCATTCTCCCCCACATTCAGTAGCCACCAAACTACCCCATCTTAAAGTAATAGTCTGCACTATAAAATTGCCCAACCATTACCCCACAAACAAACTTGCACCCATTAATTAGCCACCACCTACCTCACACTACATTGCCACAAGCCCCCTGTACCATCACACACACATTACTGTGACCCTTCATCACCATGTTTTGCCCCCTTATGATCACACTGCACCCTCCATGCTGCTTTTCCCCCTTCACCTGGCCCCCCATTATCACACTGTGCCTTCCTGCCCCCCTCTCCATCACTCGGTGACTTTCTGCTGCCCCCCCCTTTATCCTCATACTGTATTTCTTTTCCCCCACTTTTTCCTAATACTGTCTGTGCCTCTCAACCCCCTTTTTCCTCATAGTGTCTGTGCCTCTCACCCCCCTTTTTCCTCATACTGTCTGTGCCTCTCACCCCCTTTTTCCTTATAGTGTCTGTGCCTCTCCCCCCATTTTTCTTCATACTGTCTGTGCCTCTCCCCCCATTTTTCTTCATACTGTCTGTGCCTCTCACTCCCCTTTTTCCTCTTACTGTCTGTGCCTCTCACCCCCCTTTTTTCTCATACTGTCTGTGCCTCTCACCCCCTTTTTCTAATACTGTGCTTCTCCCCCCACTTTTTCCTCATAGTGTCTGTGCCTTTCACCCCCCTTTTTCCTCATACTGTCTGTGCCTCTCACCCCCCTTTTTCGTAATACTGTCTGTGCCTCTGCCCCCATTTTTCTTCATACTGTCTGTGCCTCTCACCCCATTTTTCTTCATACTGTCTGTGCCACTCACCCCCCTTTTTCCTCATACTGTCTGTGCCTCTCACCCCCCTTTTTCCTCAAACTGTCTGTGCCTCTCTCCCCTACTTTTTCCTCATGGTGTCTGTGCCTCTCCCCCCATTTTTCGTAATACTGTCTGTGCCTCTCACCCCATTTTTCTTCATACTGTCTGTGCCTCTCACCCCCCTTTTTCCTCATACTGTCTGTGCCCATCTCCCCTACTTTTTCCTCAAACTGTCTGTGCCTCTCTCCCCTACTTTTTCCTCAAACTGTCTGTGCCTCTCTCCCCTACTTTTTCCTCATGGTGTCTGTGCCTCTCTTCCCTACTTTTTCCTCATGGTGTCTGTGCCTCTCTCCCCTACTTTTTCCTCATGGTGTGACTTTCTCCCTTACTTACCTTTGTATTAGCTTTTTTCCCACTCTTCTTTTCTCTTTTCTTCTGTCTTCCTGCTTCTGTCTTGTTCCTCTCTGCACAGTTCCTCACTGAGTGTCAGGCGTGACTTGATGATGTCACGCCTGACATTCAGTGTAAATAGTGCAGAGAGGAAGAAGGAGGGACGGCGGTGCTGCGATCAGGTGAGTATCTGGATTTTTTTTCGCCACTACCCTGCTCCCCCCACAAACGAACTACTGAACACCAGCATCAGCGGGCCCCCCCCTCCCCCCTCCTCCCCCCTCCTCCCCACTGCTCCCCCCTACCCCCCCTGCGCGTGAACGCAAAAAAAAGAAAAGTTTGAGAAAAAGAAAAAAGAAATGTGGGCAGTGAGGGCCCGGGCCAGACAGGAGGCCCTGCCCCTGGGCCCCCTGGTGAGCCCCAGGCCCTGATGGCGGCCCTGGGTGTCTTTAGCTCAGATGCTGCTTGACTTGATGCTGAAAGGCCCTATTTGAAAAAAAAATGGGTACATAAGATTTAGAAAACTCCAACCAGCCCTGGCATTAAATCAATAGCACCCACATTTTATAATTAGGACTCGCTCCAGTCCCAATATCAAACTAATAATATTCACATTTGCTAAATAGATCTATTGCCCTCCAACCAGCCCTGACATTAAATTAAATTAATAGCAAACACATTTAATAAATAGACATATTTCCCTCCAATCAGCTCCATCATTAAATTAATAATTATTATGTATTCTCACCTGTACCTCTCATCTACCCCCCTGCACCACCTTCTCCCCTGTCCCTCTAATCTACCCTCCTGTGCCACCATCTCCCCTGTCCCTCTCAACTACTCCCCCTGTGCTATCTTCTCACCTGTCCCTCTCATCTACCTCCCTGCGCCACCTTCTCCCTTGTTCCTCTCATCTAGCCCTGCCTGCGCTATTTTCTCATCTGTCTCTTTCAACTACCCCCCTGCACCATCTTCTCCCCTGTTCCTCTCATCTATCCCCCTAGCACAATCCTACCCTCTTTTGCATTGTCGAACTTGGGCATGAAGAGCCCACAGGGGGAATACAGTGGTAGAGACCCACCAGAGGGGGTGAAACCAAACTACTAGAGGGGGTGTGGCAAGCCCAAGAAGGACAGCTAACACTATAGTGTAGTATATAAAGAATGCAGTGTGTATATAAAGAGTACACAGTCTTGGCGTGCCTCTTAGACTGGGCAGAAAAATCACCAAAAATCGGTATTGTCCCACTAGAATCAGAACAGTTGGCAGACTGTCCTGCTCTCTACTACCTGTTCTTGTCACTTTCACCACCTGTGGCTGCTTGTTTTTTTAGTTGCGGCTTGTCTGGATCCTGGAATGTTGGGGGCCCAATTTGGAAAAAAAAATGGGCACATTTAGAAAATGCCAATCAACCCCAACGTTAAATCAATAGGCCTTCCTCCAGCCCTAACATTAGAATAATAGTATTCCAATTTAACATATAAACCTATTTACCTTACTAGAAACAGCAATAAATTAAATAGCATTTACATTTAATAAATATAACCATTTCCCACAACCATGCCCAGCATTAAATAATTCACATTCACATTTAATAAATAGACCTCCTCCCAAAACTCAGCCCAATATTTAATTAATAGCTTCAAACCACCCCAACATTAAAGGTCCCATCAGCTCACTATTAAATTAAATAGCCCCACCAATAAATTAAATTGCCCCACTTTCACCCCACAAATAAAATTGCACCCATGAAATAGTTTATATTAAAAATAATTATAATTAGCCCCCACCAGCACACCATCATTAAATAGCCTACCTCTCACACTATATTAACATACTGCCCCCCTCAAATACACAAACTATATTTACATACTGCCCCCTCAAACACACACACTATATTTACATACTGCCCTCTCAAGCACACACACTATTATTAAAGTAAGTCTATCATTTTAAAATAAGCATTGCCCAATCAATTGTATGTGTTTCCAAAGCACAAAGTTATTTATTTTTAGCAGATGTAAATAGTCAACAATTCAATACATTATTATGTCATAATAAAGTACAGTACAGCACAGCCAATACCAAAAGTTACATACATACATACCGCTGCAATCGCTGCGCTTTCATGGGTCCCAATGGAACAGTGTATCTGTTAGATAACTGTGGTCAGAGTAGACTGAAAGCCAAAGGAAGCGCAGCTATATTATATACAGTACAGTGTTACATTTGAACAATAGAGATGACGTAGATTGTTTCTATAGGTCCAGACGTTGGGTGGGTCCAGGCCAGACAGGTAATAGGTTGATTAAATCTAAGGAATCCAAAGGTGGGGGTCTTCTCTCCAGGGGGTCTGCTCCTCTCATAGCCAGTATCATACAAAGGTTTACTCTCTAATATCAATAACTAAAGTATGCAATGTACGATCTCTTCGCTGACTACACCGGACAGCTGCTGATGATTAGGGCTTCAATATGATATCAGGCATGACACCTTTCCTATAACCTAAACCTTTAATAACACTACACTGTACATATAATCACTATATATATATATATATATATGTATATATATAGACTAATAATAAACCGAATACTATCTGCTCCTGAATTACAGTGTAACAGAACCAATATGAAATTATATAAATAACTAACTGTTGTAATGCGAGTGTGTGCGTGCGTATTTTACCGTGCGATCGTATCACGCCACGTAACATGTGGCGTACGCTTCACAATTCGCACGGCAAACCAATATTAAACCAATATAATTTCGTTCATCCAATTATACGACTTCAACAGCCCACCCTTTGATAGTATAATAAACTATCACCTTAAAGATGTTATATGCAGGATCTCAGTACCACGTTTCATTGTTATGTAATACAAATCCCCCTTGGTGTATGACCACGCTGTTTGTAGATCTAAACAAGTTATCGTAAGAGAGAATCTCAATCCTCTAAACGATTTCTTCTTTTACTATAAACCGTACACTTCTGGAGCTCGGAGATAACCTTTCGTATGCCCTTCAAGGGTGCAATAAAACACTTAATACATTATTTGGAAAGGTACAAGGTACAGTAGAACATGTATCCGCTATACAGAATTCTCTACTACAGTTCTTCAAGTTTAACAGGTTCTTCTGTCCAACGCATGTCTTTAAGCTCAGAATACATTTAAACACTTCATGTTCATCAATAGCATCATCTTATGTCTATCAATAATGTCATATGCAATCTCCTTCAGCTTGCGTAAATATACACACTTCTAATAATGTCATCAGTTCTTTTCATCAACACTTATGGGCGGGCTATTGTCTGTTCGTTCTTCCCAGTCTCCCAGTACTCAGATTGAACAGTGATCAGTTTGCAAAGCATTGGGAGACTTCAGACTAAGGGACCTAGGTGTCCTACTTTTTCCCCTAGTGACCTCCCACCCATAGTTCGGGTACCTCAAGAATATTTAGTGGAAAGAGAACAAATCCTACTTGATATAATCACTGAGGCAAGTGTGAGCACGCCCAGCACTTTGTTTGGTCTAAAACCCTACCCTCCCAAGAATGATAATCATTCTCAAGGATGCCTGCTCAAGTCCGAATATTACTGGACTGGCATCGCTGGGTGTGTCTCTTTTCTAACCATGGGGTCGCCGTACTTACGGACGTAATACTACTCAGACAATAGCCCCTCGCACTTTCTCCAAGCTCCAAGGTTTCTAAATTTTCCTTTACCCCTGAATTGAATAGAGTAATTGGCTGGACTGATTATGCCACTAACTTCTTCCTCCCCAATACCTCCTTATCATTACCTGAACCAGTCTCTGTCACCTGCTAGTAATCAAAAGAATTAACCGCCCTGAGAAGAGAATGAAATGAGAGAACACAACACAGAAAAAACTACAACTTCATGCTGGACAACAGTCTTAGCCTTTGGCTAAGGTGCTACTAACTGCATTTGAGGCCTTCCAGTACAGACTCATGAGTGCCCTTGGACCCTTCTCTGAGTGTTGGCCCCTCTGCAGTGGGTGGAATGGGCACCAGTGTGTCTCTGCTACCCTTGAAGCCATGATGCTGGTAGCCTACACCTGGTACCTGTCTGTCAAATAACCTAAGCTTAAGAAATTTCTGCTCCACAACTTACTCTCCCGATCCAACATCCTGATTGGTTAGTGTGACCTTTCAGGAAACAGTGCTTTGGACGTTCTTGGTTGCTGTCTCACTATTTACCTTCTCTCAAGATCTAACCTAGCCTCCCAGTTACAATCTCATCTCACGAGGGGTCAAGAACATTTCAAAAACTGACAGGTTAGGAGTCTGCCCAGGAGTTATCTTTTGGTAGCGGGAAAGGACTAGTGGCCGAAGCTATCAGTCACTTCAATCAAGTTCCAACTCTCAATCTATTCAATTCGTTCTACCGAGTACCACTACTTTATGTTCACACTGGTTTATGGCTAACTGAAAGTATGTGATTTGTTACCACTACTCATACATTAAACCTCTATTATCAATAACATGAATACCCCTATCATCTATTATAACTCTAGGACTATCACATTGAATAACAAAAGCTTTGAGTATGATACAGTAATACATTAGACACATTTCAATACACCTTTACCCAGACATATTTAATTGGTACACCAGTGTATACTTGAGGATCCTGCATGGTGGTAATTGGATGACGTGTATTTGTTTTAACTGGAGGAAAACCCATCAGCAGGAGGGATATGGGATGGCTCTATTGGTCTACCTTGTCCATCTCTCCAGAGTCCACCAGACTCCTCACCACATCTCTTCACCTTCCAGACAGTTTATCCCTCAGGTAACACAAATCTTCATATATTAACCAATATGTGTATGCGTGCATGTGTGTGTGTGTTCCTATTTTAAAACTTAAAACAATACTACGAAGAACAAAACAAAACATAGATTTGTTAACTGTCACATAAAACCCTGCTGTCTATTTGACAGCTATGTTCGCCCTGGTGTGACAGCCATGTATGGTCGTGTGTGTAAGTGTGGACCTTACTAGCAGCTACTTTAGTTGTTAACTGTGTCACTGTATAAAGTCCTCTATGTAGTGTCCTAATCATGTGCTGGTATTGCTATAAAACGATTTCTCAGTCACCTCAACATCGCCCCCTTGACTAGAAAAATGCTGAAGACCAATGTATATCAATCGATTTTCCCTCTGCCAACTCACATGTCATTCTCAGTACCTCACATTCAGCTACTTGACTAAGTGGTAAAGGCAAAGGGGTCTATTTCTATAACACTTTCTTCAAATATAACAGTATCCAGTACATGCCTGTCTAACAGTGAAAAAATATAAAACATGAAAATTCTACATTTTCTAGGGTTCCACATTATGTTGTATCTTGTGGCACAAATCCTACTCCAATGTTCTATACAGAGATGCATATCTGTATGCTAAACCTCTAGAATTCTTCTGTCCTCCTGTAATCCCCACCCTTTGTGCATCCATATAAAGGCACATTTTTGTACAGAAGGCAGGAAACAAAACAAAAACAAAAAAAACGAAACAGATATGCATTCTATAAAACATGAATCATATTTCCACAACAGAACCTTTCTACTTAAAATCAGCAGTTTCTATACACATGAAAACAAAACCCCTGACTGTTTCTGTAACTCATGTCAATCTAGAGTGTGTATCTCTGAATTTGTCTTATGTAAAAAAAATAAAAAAATATGTTTTAGCCCTATTGTTGAGACTGTGTCTGATTTTATCTCCACCAGAGCAGAGAGAGAGAGAGTGGGAGAGAGAGAGAGGGAGAGAGAGAGAGAGGTAGAGAGGAAGAGAGAGAGGTAGAGAGAGAAAGAGAGAAGTAGAGAGGGAGAGAGAGAGGTAGAGAGAGAGAGAGAGAGAGGGAGAGAGGGAGAGAGAGAGAGAGAGAGATACTAGCGTTTGTGTAAAGAATGGGAAATAGGAAAGCAATGAATGATGGGAATACAAAGATTTGAATACAAACATACATGTAGAAAGTGAGATTTTTACAACAAAATGACAGCTGGATTTCACTCTGACTGTATGGGGAAATGGCTGTATTCATTCCACTGCTCCCCTTAGCTATTTGCTAACTATGACCCCTCCCCATACTTGACTAGGGGTTCTTAATAGTGCAATCCAGTGTCGTCCGTCATTTGTTCATTAAGAACTCGGTATAACATCGACTACATACCTTTTCAACGGACTTTCCTAACTTATAATAGAGAAATGTAAAAATTTACTCTTATTGACTCATATTTTCTCTGAAATACATAAAACGATATTTTGGAGCAAAGTATGTATATACTTCATGGTTGGATAATGATTCTCAGCCAAACAAATTATCATGAGACACTGCAACCTAACAAAGAGTGTTCCATTTGTCTATTGTTAATTAGTCTTTCAAGAGTAATTCTTCTATTTCTCTATCTCACCCCTTTTAAACAATAGTCTATACTTCTTTTGTCTGCCTTTATCTGTGAAGAAAAGACAAGATAGTTATCTTTAAACAACAAACAAACCAAACATTTCCATTCTTTTCCATCGGCCAGCGATTTAGGAAATCAAACATGTGACAACATAAAACAAACAAACAAAATCAACAAAGATTACCGTTTAAATAAGTTTCTTTCTACACTTTGCACCTTAATACTTACCACAGATTAACTCTAGAGTCGGCTATATTTCTCCCCCAAAATATTAGTTGTTACAGAGTGTGCAATCAATTGTAGGGGAACCTCTGAGAGAAGTGTACGCCTCCTTTGTGGATGTCTATGTCATTTCCAAGCCAGGTATCCATTCTTCTCTCTACACAGTTCCTACTCATGTGTCCCTTCTTACGGTAGTAGAAGCACGTCCCTGTCATGTCTGCACAATGTTCTGCTAGGTGTCCTATTTTATTGCATCGAAAACACTTCCTCAACTCATGTTGTTTCACTTCCTTTTTACAATCTCTCCTAATGTGTCCTTCTTCTCTGCAATTGTAACATCTCACTATTCTGGGTTTCCTGTTATGTGGGTTGTATGCTGGTGGTCGTGTGTGCAGTCCCTCTAGTGCTGGGATACTTACCATCATTACCCTATCACTTAGTGTCTCTTTCTGTTCATTTATACTTTTATCATGTCCTATACCTGACTCCCTGAGAGCACTTACAGTGATTCCTCTCCAGTTTATTAATGAAGTTTGCACCCTTCTTTTCAAGTTTTCCCTGAGGCCATCCATTAGAACTTTAACAGCAACCTCTCTGTAGCGTACATTATCTTTTATGTCGGGTACCCCAGTATATTTGCCCATTGCTATCAGAGCTCTGCAAAAATAGTCTGTTGCATTTTCACTATCTTTTTGCTGGATAGTAAAAATTTTACTCCAGTCCACTATCACTGGAAAATATATGGCCAACTGTGTGATTATATGTCTAATATTGTCCTGATTATCATCCTCGGTTAAGGATTCATCCTCCTCCAACATACAATCCTTAATGAACTTTTGTATATCAGTATTAAGAGAAAGACAGGTCTTCAATAATACTTGCCAATCGTTATTAGTTGGCTCGTACACATTACCATAATATCTAATAAACTGCTGACATTTGGTCAAATCTTTCCTAGGATCAGGGAAATCAGACAAAATTGAAAATGTTTCAGACCTAGTGCATGGATCATGCTTTGCTACATGTTTCAAGGGAACATCACTATCACTGTCCACTTTCACATTGGGAACTGCTGCTGTGCAGACAGGATGCAAGTTTACCAAATCACTAAAACTAGTTGCTGAAATTGCTGCTGCAGTACAATGGATGTCTCCCCCTGTGTTAACCTTTTCATTATTCTCACCACTTTCAGCCGCTGCCCCTGCTGGTGGGACCGTTCCTTTTCTTTGTCCTGAAACATTACTTTTAACATTACTTAAAACAACATACAAGTTACTAGTTACAGTTTTTACATTTTTGGTATTGACTGCACTTCCCGCCCCCACCGAATTTGTCGGGGGCGTGTTTGCGCTCAGTTCGCCACGCTTAGCAACGCACACTTCCGGAATGCTTGTTTCCGGTACGCTTACTTCCGCTGAACACGCGTTTTTTTTCGCTACACTTACTTCCGCTGTGTGTTCGCTGCTCTGCCATGTGTTACCTTCCATTTGCCACAATTTTAAACAGTCATCATGTTCAATTCTCGTTTTTGTTGATTTAATCAACCGCACTTTAACTCTAACATTATTTAACACCTCCGAGTCAAGAGTACCTATGTTTGGGAAAGGTTTCACACACTCCCGGGTCATCTTGACCCATTTGTCGCAATATGCCGTAGCATACGCACCGTATTTATTATACATAACATATTTTGCCAAACCAACCGGCCATTCATTAGGCAGCACAGCATGAACTATCTCTATCGTTTGCTTCGTATCCATCGTGAAAACAACCTATTTCTCAACGCTACACAAAAATACTTTTTACCTGTTCTCCTTTCAAACAGAACTTACTAGAGATTTTTTTTTTATTCATGGACATTTTCAACAGGCACGTCCCCTTAAAGATATCAATGCCCTTCCTAGTTTGAGTACTTTACCACTGTTAGCACCCGATATCAATCAAGAATATCAGTGGTTGCAGCGTATTTCCTCCCACATCTCCCAAGTCGCAATCACGGCTGCACTAAATCAACCATGCTGTCCTATCGCACGGCTTACAGATACTAACTATCAGTAAGCTTTGCGATTAATATTTGGGAATGCCGCGAAAACCTGTTATTTTCGCTTCGAGTATGCCATGCATACTCTGTGGTGTCTCTTTATCACCTGCTCTTATTAGAACAGAACACCACTCACACAAAGGTTTCTTTATATCCTGCTCAGCCCTAGAACACAACCTTTGTTGGCAGGTTACCTTTTTTTAACATGCCCCGTCAGACACATCTGAACTACAGCGCTATGAATTTTAAATAGTACCACACTGCCCTCCCAATATTCAATCACGGCCTTGCCATGCGGTCGATTTGCACAGCTCAATGATTCATTATGCGGACCACAGATAACACCGCAATGCTCTGTCCCTTCCAGCAAACAATACCCTTTATCAGTGAATGTCGTGATTAGTATTGGGCGCTCGTGCAAAAACCTATAGATGCCTATAGTTACCAGTATATTTTTGCCTTTATGTATTTATTCACATACACACACATAACCTTTGTTTTCTGTACAGAAAATAACTTTCCCAAACAATGGCACTATCTTTTCAGAGACTTTACCAAGTGCTTACAGTATGCATATAATAACTATCAAAACGATTGTTCAACCACGTGGAAAATCTACCGGAAGTTCGCGTACGCACAGCGGGAAATACACATACGCTCAGCAATGCAATACACTTTAAAACATAAAACGACAATAAAAAGAAACATTTTTCTTTCTTGTCCCTAGATTCTAATTAGCGTTCCTTTAGTCTATGCAACAACGGACATTCGGTTTTGCAACACACAGTGAACCACAGGTCTTAAATACATTACGTTCTTTCCTGCTTAATGCGACGCGTCCGTCAATCCACCCTTTGTTGAGGAACCGAATATCGTAAGCGTTGCATACCTGCCGGTAACGTAACTCCTAACTCACGAGCCCCGAAATTATTAAAGTAATTCTATCGTTTTAAAATAAGCATTGCCCAATCAATTGTATGTGTTTCCAAAGCACAAAGTTATTTATTTTTAGCAGATGTAAATAGTCAACAATTCAATACATTATTATATCATAATAAAGTACAGTACAGCACAGCCAATACCAAAAGTTACATACATACATACCGCTGCAATCGCTGCGCTTCCATGGGTCCCAATGGAACAGTGTATCTGTTAGATAACTGTGGTCAGAGTGGACTGAGAGCCAAAGGAAGCGCAGCTATATTATATACAGTACAGTGTTACATTTGAACAATAGAGATGACGTAGATTGTTTCTATAGGTCCAGACGTTGGGTGGGTCCAGGCCAAACAGGTAATAGGTTGATTCAATCTAAGGAATCCAAAGGTGGGGGTCTTCTCTCCAGGGGGTCTGCTCCTCTCATAGCCAGTATCATACAAAGGTTTACTCTCTAATATCAATAACTAAAGTATGCAATGTGCGATCTCTTCGCTGACTGCACTGGACAGCTGCTGATGATTAGGGCTTCAATATGATATCAGGCATGACACCTTTCCTATAACCTAAACCTTTAATAACACTGCACTGTACATATAATCACTATATATATATATATATATATATATATATATATATATATATATATATCTATATGTATATATATAGACTAATAATAAACCGAATACTATCTGCTCCTGAATTACAGTGTAACAGAACCAATATGAAATTATATAAATAACTAACTGTTGTAATGCGAGTGTGTGCGTGCGTATTTTACCGTGCGATCGTATCACGCCACATAACACGTGGCGTACGCTTCACAATACGCACGGCAAACCAATATTAAACCAATATACTTTTGTTCATCCAATTATACGACTTCAACACTATATATATACAAAGTGCCATAACTAGACATTTTAGTGCCCTGGGCGAGACAGGGCACCGGCGCCCCCTATCTAGGTGGGAGTGGCATTTGACAAGTGGGTGTGGCCAACCTAATGTAGGGGTGTGGCTAGTACTTTACTGAAAGAATTCTGTTACACATATTTGCAAATGCATGAATATGAATATATATATATATATATATATATATATATATATATATATATATATATATATATTGTGGTGGGATTCAAATAAATTAACTGTATTGATGACTGTATGGAAGGGCAAACCGACCTTCATCAACAATCATTTTGTACCTTGTAAGAATGCTTGGAGAAAAATGTTCCTATATATTCCATGTGCAACAGTGAAGATTAACAAATGCTTCTTATGGATAAGATGAAGTAATCTCAGGCTTTAGCTATGTAAATATGTTTACTATTTGATTAGCAAAGTATCTCAACAACTTATTTACAGTGTACCCCTCCCCCCTTAAAGTCTCTATTAAACCTAACATTGAGTGCTAGAAAATGGCTTCTATTCAGTGTGGGCAAGAAGGATTTCAATATGCAGCACACTTGCTGAGCTATTAAAATATGTTCTGACTGTGTCCATGCTGGTACCAAATATTTTCTTGTATGTTAAAAGAGAGAGAGAGAATTGACAACAAGGTGCAGAGATCTTATGTTATAAGTACATATTTCATAGTTAACAATCTCCCCCTTTCCTATTTTCTCTACCTCATTTTACATTAGTGCCTTACACTAACAAAAATATCTTTATAAAAACATATTTGTATATGGAGAAGGGTTAATTGTGTTACTGAGCCTGTCCCAGTCTCGCTGGTAAGAAGTCTCTGGCTGGACATCCTGCACCCCAGGACCTCATTAACATCAGCGTAATAGATTGTGTTTCTCACAAACATCTGTGATCCATTAAGAACCAGTTGGCAAAAATGACTATCACATACTCGGTGTCACTGGTGATTACCTCCTGGATCTGGCGTGACTGCAGCATTCCATTCAGCTTCTGAAAGGGACTAATACACACGGAAGTGATGAGAGAGAGAGATTAACTTTCCACAGTGGAATGCAAACTTGCATTCCAAATGCCAAACTTCCTGTTGGTGGAACGCACATGCACAGGCAGAAGATAGGGCTAGGTAGTGGGCGGCTGCTGCGCCCCCTTGGGCTTGCGCCCTGGGCGACGGCACCGCCCGCACCACCCTATTTACGGCTCTGTATATACATACTGCCCCCCCTGAGAGGCACACACTATATTTACATACTGCGCCCCCACACATACACTATATTTACATATTGCGCCCAAATGCACACTATATTTACATACTGCGTCCCCACACACACATATATTTACATGCAATATAACACACTATTTTAACATCCCCCCACACTTACCTTGTTCCATCCACACGTGCTACCGCTGTCTCTTCATTTCACACATGGGACGGCACCTGTTACGTGGTGCGCGTCCCATGTGATATCGGCTCAATTACTGATAGGCTGCAGGGAGGGTGGGAGGATCCTCTGCCAGTAATGTAAGGTGTCTGGTCCCGGAGGAGGGGCCAGCCACATATAAATAAAGACAACACCGGCCCGAACCAGACTTATTTCTGACGGCCTAGCCCGCCGCTGGATGTGGCAGTACCGTAATTTAACTTTATGTGCTTGGCTGCCCATAGTCGTGATCTTGGAAGCTAATTAATATGCCCTATACAATTATGTGTGCAAATGCTAGAAGCTTATTTTTGCTCAGTGTTTACTACAGAAAGAGAGGGGAAGGTACCACAGTTACATTGAAAGTATACTCATAAAAATTAGATAGATAAAAGTACATTTACAGAGGAGAAGGAACAGAGTTCTCAAAACTGAAAATGGATAGATCAAAGGGGCCAGACAGGATACATCGAAGGATACTAAAAGAACTTAAAAGGGTGCTGGTAACACCATTAACATAATTATTAAACCAGTCACTAGCTACAGGAGTAATTCCAGAGGACTGGAAAAGATCAACTACAGTCCAACTGCACAAAAGTTAACGCAAGGAAGAGGCAACCAAATGCCAACCAGTGAGTCTTACATCAGTAGTAGGGAAATTCATGGAAACACTCTAAAATGAAATATGTAGATTATCTAAAATCTTATAGGATCCCAAACAGAATAAATTTACTGGGGTTAATCATGTCAAAAAAATCTTATTGAATTTTTTTACATGGTGAATAAAGTAATAGTTCAAGGGGGAAGGGGACGTAGATCTAGCTTTTAGTAAGGATTTTCACACTGTCCCAGATCGCTGATTGTTAAATAAACTTGGAATCTTGGGACTGGATTCTAAGATGGTGTTATGTGCGTATTGTCGCTAACCAATAACAATTGTCGAACCTCGATTTGTGATTCCAAAGCACAGAGATTTATTCGCAATAAGTAGAATAATATGCTCAAGCGAAGTAATAGTAAATACAGCCGTTACTTATCGCAGGCGCTCTGGATCCAGTGCAGTCATTCAATCCTGAAGTCTGGGGACAAGATGTATGCAATCTGGATCACAAGCTGCTGCTTATATACACAATCAAATACAGTAATACGATGAAGATGGTATAGCTTGCATCTATTGGTCCAGGTCTCAGGAATGTCCAAGGGGTTGTCAATCATTGGCTGGTTCATCCTAAGGAATCCAAAGGAGGGGGTCATCTCTGCAGGGGGTATGCTCTGCTCTTCCCGCCAAGATTCCTTAGTCTTAAGTAAATCATAATTCCCTATCATTCATAACTTGCGTATGCACTCTGCGATTCCCTCGCAGAGTGAACCAAACAGTAAGATATGTAACAATGTTCATTATGATACCACTCATGATGTTATTCCTTCAACCCGTTCTGTGTATTTCACTAATATGCATGTAACTCTGATATAACATATAAATACTACTATATTTCGACATAACTGACTATGTGTTGCAACTACCATTAATGTGTACTATTTTATAAGTATGCGTGTTTGTGTGAATGTATGGTAAAAGACCAATTACTGTTGCTGCCACGTGTAGTGGATGCGTTCGCCCTTTCACGCCGTAGCGTGCCCTTGTACGTCGATGCGTACCAGACGCATATTTTCAGACAAAGACAATCAAGTTTGCTAGATTTTAATTGAAATGACTTTATCCAATTTGCTGACTTCAACAGCTCCACCCTTTGATAGTGTAATAAACTATCACCCAATCACCGTTTCAAGTTCAGGATTATACAATACTTCTCCACAGACCAAGATCTCGGTATCTGGTACCACCCTTTCAGTCTCTTTCTCAGTGTTACTCCTATGAGACCGTTTTCCACACTTCAACACAGTAGGAACTCATTTGACAACTAAACCAATTGCTAAGATGACACCCAGTATAAGGAGAAGGAGCTTACCTATACTAGCAACCATTTCCTGTACCCACTCCCCCAGACCGGAGAACCATTTCACAGGGTTCAACCACGAGAACCAACCCGCCACCTTTTCCCCGACCTCATATAACGAAGAATTATGGCTCTTTCGAAATTCCCATTTCAGCTGTAAAATTTCATCCATCTTCCGGTCTATAACCTCTTTAGGGTCATCCGTATTATTAGTAATGTACGTGCAACATTTGACACCGAACTGGGTGGCCAGTGTCACACAGTACCCACCAGTAATAGAGGTGAGATAATTTAGTACCAGTCTATGTTGCACCAACTCCTTCTTGTACGCTTGTAGCTCCCTTCCAGTATACCTGAAAGTGTCATCGTACATCTCGTGATATTATCTATTAATTTAGCTAGGTCTTGGATATATTTAAAGTTTAATGTTCCCCGAGCGGTCCTGGTGAGATCTAGAGCAACCATAACTTGGAAACCAGCAGTTTCACTAATCAATTTTGTAGCTATGGGTTCCTCACCAGGAATCATATTTCTCTTGCCACGGTGTTCATACTGTGTGTGTATGTATGGTGGTGATGTAGTCTTGTGAATATCAACCATTTCTTCATGAGTAATAGTCATAATTTCAGGAACCAGTTTAGCTAAGAAACACAAGCCCTTGGAACTCGGAGTCACCCAGGAATAAGCTTTCCTCCCACAAACAAAATACACATCATCAGGGAGAACATAAGGAGCAGTATGCCCATGAATTATATCAGACAGAGTTTTGATAAAACTACCCATGCCCAGTGTCTCCATTTGTTCTAGACACTTGTCATTTAATTAATGACATTTTTACATTTATCTGTAGAGACTTTTCCAATGGATACCTTCTTATGTTTGGTTATACGCCCTAATTTGTGACCTCCATCAACATTCCTGCCTAGTAGTGACCTTGTTAGTCTCCCTCTAAAATGAGTGTGGCGAGCCATTGTCTGATCAGATAGGTCAGCCTCCCAATTCTCCAGGCGCTTTGCATGAGATATGTTTAGGCACAGCAAAGATCTGCCTTTGGAGTATTGTCGAAGCGTCAGACTAGGGGACCTAGTGTTATTGTACCTCCCGTCTATGGGCCTCCCACCCCTCAATTCGAGTACTTCGGATATGTTTAGAGAGAATGCCACTAGTCCTATATTATATTGCCCTTGCGGCACATGAGAGCACACCCAACACTCGGTTTGGTTTAGCACCTTACCCACCAGGGAGTGATAATCCTCCAAAGGATGCCCGCCTATATTCAGAGTACTGGGGGACTGGCATCGTTGGATGCATCACTCTTCAACTAGGGAGTCGCAGAACTTGCAGATACAATACTCATCAGACAATAGCCCCTCACACTGCCTCCGAGTTCCTGAGCTAGCAGACCTTTTCATAACCCCTGGACCAAGTTTGATAATGGGCTGCTCTGAGTATCCTATTAACTTTTCTTCGGCTTTCGTTTCATCAGTATCACTCCCAGAACTCTCCTCCATCCTCCATCCTCCTTCACAAAAATAGAATGTCCTAGAAAGAGTAAAAACAAGGAAAATCCTGGAACAAAAGAAAAACAAAAACCGCCACTCCATTGCTGGAAAGATAGTTCTGAGGCAACGTCTCTGGTTCAGATGTCTCGACTGCAGGCTTTAGGTCTCCCGGAACAGGCTCACAAGTGACAGCTCTATGTCGTCGGTCTTAGTTTTATCTTGCACTTTCTCCGGATTATGGACTCTCCTGCAGTGGGTGGAATGGACCCAAGTGTCTCTCTCTGCAACCTTCAGTGATGTAGTACTGGTCAGCAGCACTTGGTACGGGCCTTCCCAACGGTCTGTTAAACAACCTGAACGTAAGAAATTGCGGATCATAACATATTTTCCAGGTTCAACATCATGACAGTTCGTCTCTGGCATACCAGGTGACAGCATTTTTAGTTTTTGTTGTTGTTGTTTTAGCTGTCTACTCATTCATATAAGATATTGTACAGTCACTTCATTATTACACTTCAAGTCGTCTTGTGGACTCACGATGAAATGAGGCTGTCGTCCGAACAGTATCTTAAAGGGGGACAGATTAAGAGGAGGTCTAGGAGTGGTTCGAATGCTATGGAGGACCAACGGCAAAGCCTCAGGCCATGCCAACCCAGTTTCAGCCATTATCTTACCCAGCTTGTTCTTTATAGTACCGTTTACTCTCTCCACCTTACCACTGGCTTGTGGTCGGTAAGGGGTGTGAAGTCTGCTACTGATTCCCATGAGTTTACACATATTTTTGAAGATATCACCAGTAAAATGGGTACCCCCATCACTTTCAATGATTCTAGGGATACCGAACCTACACACAAAGTCTTGTACTATTTTCTTTGCAGTGAACACAGCAGTATTAGTGGCTGCCGGATATGCTTCTACCCAACCGGAAAACACATCAATACACACTAACACATACTTTAAATTCCTGCACGGTGGTAATTGGATATAGTCAATTTGTATTACCTGGAAAGGTCCGTCTGTAGGAGGCATGTGGGATGGCTCAGTTGGAATAGTTTTCCCAACATTTTTCCTCAAACAAGTAAGACATGACATTGCTTTCTTACCAGCCTGAGAGGAAAATTCGGGAGCACACCAGTATGCTCTCACCAGTTTGCTTATACCTTCTTTACCCAGGTGAGTCAGGCCGTGTGCTGCTTCAGCCAGGCTTGGATAGTATGTTCGGGGAGCTACAGGCTTACCTTGTCCATCCCTCCAGAGTCCTGAGGACTCTTGACCACATGCCTTCACCTTCCAGACCGCCTTTTCCTGCAGGGAACACAAATCTTGCAATTCAATTAATTTCTGCGTGTCTAATGTCTGAAAAACCATCATAGTCTCGGTCGATACAGTCATAGGTTGCCCTGCTGCCCATTTAGCAGCTTCGTCTGCCCTGTTGTTGCCCAATGACACTGGGTCTTCTTCAAAGGTATGGGCTTTGCACTTTATGACGGCTACTGTTCTGGGTAACTGTATCGCTGTCAGAAGTCCTTTTATGTGTTGTGAGTGTGCCACTGGTGTACCTGTTGCTGTCGTAAAGTTTCTAAGACGCCAAAGGGCCCCAAAATCGTGCACTACCCCGAAGGCGTACCTAGAGTCGGTATATATATTGGCTGATTTACCCTCTGCCAATTCACACGCTCTCCTTAGTGCTACTAGTTCCGCCACCTGGGCTGAGTGAGGTGGACCAAGGGGTTCAGCTTCTACCACATCCTGATCGTCTACAACAGCGTAACCAGTACATAGCTCTCCTGTCTCTGTCTCTCTATGGCAACTTCCGTCTGTATAAAACGTAAAATCTACATTTTCTAAGGGGGTGTCACGTATGTCGGCCCTTGCAGTAAAGGTCTGATTCAGGTATTCCATACAGTCATGCGTGTCAGTATTCTTGCCTTTCTCATCATCAACCAGGGTCTCCTCACCTCCCACCCTTTGTGTCTCTAGAGACACATACGGAAGGTATGTAGCTGGATTTAAGGTGCTACATCGTTTGATGGTGATGTTTGAGGGTGCCATCAGGGCTAGTTCCCACTTTGTGAATCTAGCTGAAGAAACATGTCTGGTTTGGGCTGAATTTAACAGAGCTGATACAGCATGGGGTGTATAGATAGTTGAATTATGTCCTAATACTACGTCCTCGCTCTTACTCACCAGAAGAGCCGTTGCTGCTACACTTCTGAGACATGTTGGGAGTGATCTTGCCACATTGTCTAATTGTGCACTGTAGTATGCTACTGTTCTGCTAGCGTCACCATGTTTCTGTGCGAGGACACCTGCTGCACAACCATCAGCTTCTGTACAAAATAGCTGAAAAGGCTTTTCATAATCAGGTATTCCCAATGCAGGTGCTCTCGTCAGACTATCTTTAAGATTAAAGAACGCTTGCTCTGACTCTTCTGTGTGTACAACACGTTCTGGTTTTGAGGAAGAGACTAGCTCCTGCAATGGTAATGCCAGAATAGAAAAAACTGGGATCCAGGATCTACAGTATCCACACATCCCCAGGAAAGTACGAATCTGCTTTTGGCTCTGCGGCAGAGTCATGTGTTGTATGGCCTCAATTCTGTCAGTTGTCAGGTGTCTTAGCCCCTTAGTGAGGCAGTGTCCTAAGTATTTGACCTTAGTCTGACATGGCTGTAATTTATCCTTTGCCACCTTGTGCCCTGTTTGTGAAAGATGAAGCAACAACAATTTAGTATCATGTAAACATGACATAAAAGAATCAGAGCACAGCAACAAATCGTCCACATATTGAATTAGAACAGACCCATTGTGGGGTTGAAAGGATTGCAAACAGTCATGTAAGGCTTGGGAGAAAATACTGGGGCTGTCAATGAACCCCTGGGGTAGTCTGGTCCATGTGTATTGCACTCCCCTGTAGGAGAATGCAAAAAGGTATTGGCAGTCAGGGTGAAGAGGGACTGAGAAGAAAGCAGAACATAGATCAATGACAGTAAAATGACTGGCAGACGGTGGAATCTGCATGAGGAGGACAGCTGGATTTGGCACTACGGGGAATTGGCTCTCAACAACTTTGTTAATTCCCCTTAAGTCCTGGACTAATCTATAGCCCCTCACCCCATTCTTCTTCAAAGGGAAAATGGGACTATTTGCTGTACTGGCTGTACGAATTAAAATCCCTTGTTGCTACAGCCTCTCAATAACAGGATATACCCCTAGTTCCACCTCCGGTTTTAATGGATACTGTGGGATTTTTGGAGCTATCCTACCACTTTTTAGATTGACTATGAGAGGGGCTACGTTTGCTATCAGTCCAGTGTCCTGTCCATCTCTGGTCCATAGGAAACCTGGTATTTCCAGCAACATCCCCTTTACTTGAGATGGACTTTGTTCTATAACAGGAGAGTGTAACATTAACCTTTGAGGGGTGTCCAATATATCCTGTACCTCATGTGCGACCTTCTCCGGTATATCTAAGAACACACCATCAGAAGTACAGTATATGACACATCCCATTTTACATAACAAGTCTCTCCCTAGCAAGTTAGTAGGAGCCGCTGCAGCCAAGAGAAACGAATGCTTAGTATGCAGAGGCCCAATAGTAACTTCAGCAGGTTTAGTTAGAGGATAATGTAACACTTTTCCCGTTACCCCCATAGCTGGAATAGTTTTACTGGTCACCTGTAGATTGAAAGGAGAGGTTATCACAGATCGGGCCGCCCCTGTATCTACAAGAAAAGTTTGTTTCCTACCAGCTATGTCAACTATCATTTTTGGTTCTTCTTTCTGACTCTTAGTTAACCTCACTGGCTGTAGACTACAGGTATGACCTGACCCCTAGCGCTGACTATTGATTTCCCGCGCAGCATTTGCTGCTGTAATAAGCGCGGGTAAATGTGAGTCTTCTAGTCTATGTGAATCCCTCCTTGGAGGATATCTATGTGACCCTTCATTAGGATTATTCCTTCCCTTTGTACAATCTTTTCTCATATGTCCTTCTTCTTTGCAATTGTAACATCTCAACATTCTGCGTTTCCCGTTATGTGGGTTATATGCTGGTGGTCGTGTATGCATTTCCCCTAATGCCTGTATACTCACCGTCATCAACTTGTCACTCTTTTCTTCCCTTTTCCTAAAGATATTTTTGTCATGTTCTACAGCAACTTCTCTAAGAGAATCTACTGTGTTGCCTCTCCAACCAGGGGTTGAGGTTTGTACTCTTGTTTTTAGATTTTCCTTTAAACCATCCATCAGTACTGTTACCGCTACTTCCCTATGATGTGGGTTCTCCCTTATATCTGATATCCCCGTAAACTGTGTCATTGATGCAAGAGCTCTACCAAAATAATCCGCTGCAGTTTCACTGTCTTTTTGTTTTATGTTGAAAATCTTACTCCAATTTACCACTACTGGAAAATATATGGCTAAGTGTTTGACAATTCTTTCTATATTCTTTTGGTTAATCTCATCAGTCAAGGTGTCATCTTCCTCCAACAAACAATCTTCAATAAATTTTTGTATGTTAGTATTGGGAGAAAGACATGCCCTCAACACTAAACGCCAATCCTTATTGGTTGGTTCGTGGGCATTTCCTAAGTCTTTAACAAATTTCTGACATTAAGCTAACTCCTTTCTAGGATCTGGGAATTCAGTCATAATGGAGCGTAATTCTGATCTAGTCCAGGGACAATGCATTGCAACATTTCTTAAAGGAACTAGACCATCCTTATCCGGTTTCCCATTGGGAACTGATATTGTGCGGACTGGAAACGCACCCTCTGGTACACTGACTTCAGGGGACACTACAGGATTTGCTGGTTCTAGATTTAGAACGCTTTCACTCCTAGTGATCACGCTACTCTCACCTATCTCAGCCATTTTCTCATACTTGCGCTGAGCCTCTAGTACACTAACGGCATGGGCAATGGCCGAAATCACAGTGGGTTCATCTTCATTTTCAGATACACTTGATTTAAACTGGCTTAAAACGGGATACAACTTAGCAATTTTTCTATTTTCAGTTTTAACAACGGCTGTACTTACCCCTCCCGCCACATAAGGTGGCGGGGTTGTGCTTGCGCTGAGTTCGCCACGCTTCTCGATGGTTACTTCCGTTGTGCGCGCGCTTTTAGCCACTCTTACTTCCGCTTTGCATTCGCTGCTCTGCCACGTGTTACCTTCCATTTGCCACAATTTTAAACAATCATTATGTTTATTCCTCACTTTTGTTGAGGTAATCAACCATACTTTATCTTTTACAGTATTTAGTACCTCTGCTTTAAAACTCCCTATTGTTGGGAAAGGCCTATCACAACCTTTGGTCATCTTGACCCACGTGTCGCAATACGCAGTTGCGTATGCACCATATTTCTTATACATGAGAAATCTTGCTGAACCAATAGGACCTTCCTTAGGCAGTACCTTGGCCTTCTCTAGCGTTTGCTTAGCACCCATATTGAACAATAGGGTCCCAGAAATATCACAATATCCTGCCACAAAATAGGGTTCCAGATATAACACAATATTCAGCCACTAATTTTCAACACTACCGCTAGAGATATTTTAACATCTACCATGTTTCATATATTTGTGCCATCTGCAGGTTATGTTACAGAGTATCTTGGCACCGCTATATAAGCATGCATCAAGTAATATAGGGGCACATTGATCAATATTCACATAAAGTGAAAAGTTGAACTATTTCTCACATTTATGTACAACCCTGCCTATAAGATGTGTAAATCTTGACATGGCAAGATTTCAAAGCACCCAGATAATAATGTGCTTAAGCACCCAGATATTGTATAAATAATTTATAGGCTGAGTCTGATCTATGTTATATAACAGTCAGAAGGAAAATCATTAGCAGATAGTGTTAAACATCGTAGAATCCCTTTCCGATATACAACTGTATACTATTCAGAGGCATGTTACGTTAGCCTTATTTATTAGTTACAGCTGTACCTACTCTTTTTAATACAGGCACATAATGTTTGGCACTGTGATTATAAAACACATATACAGGGACTACTGAACTATATTACTTGATGCATGCTTATATAGCGGTGCCAAGATACTCTGTAACATAACCTCCGCTTTATAACAGTCAGAGGGGAAATCCCCTCTAGACAATGATACACTATCAGAGAATTTGCTGAATATATAACTGCTCTCTGTTAATAGCGAGTCACGGTAATCTCGCTTATCGGCTGCAGCCGTGCCTACTCCTATCTTTGTAGGATTATAGTACTTGACCCTGATACATCATATATAAGTTATTTGAGATTAAGTTCTTCTTGGTTTTATACCAAGTTATAACAAATTTCATTCATGTTAAAGAAAGTTATTTATAGAGCTCCTTGCTAGAATGACACATACACTGAACAATATCTGAAATATTAGACATGTATCAGTGTATTACTATCGGATTCGTGATTTAATCTAATGTATGGCATTTTTTAAGCACCCTTATTTCCTACACCTATCTCTGAAGATCAATTCTATTGATATTATATTGTGGAGGTAGAGTTGACTATACGGTGTTACTATATAAACCATTTCTGATAGACCTATACTTATTTGAAGGAGAGACGGCACGTTCTGGCAGTATTCTGCCAGTCTTAACAGTTATTATTTTTGGTTATTCATTTCATAAACAAGTTTTAATACTTCACTACTCTAAATATGATATTATGTGTTATTATTTTAATGTATACCAATAAAACATGGATATGTTTTAAAATCACTTTATTATCCTTTGAGTGCCCTGAACACACAAACTGTGCCCTTTGTTAATCTTTAGACTTGATATTTTGTGTGGGTGCACCATTCCCTAGGATGCTGTATGATATGATAAACCAATATTAATAATCACCATAATCCATCATCTAGGGATTATAGGACTATTCTGGTGCGGTATGGTTAGTACTTACTAAATTGTTATTAGGATTACTCTAATACTGTACTAGCCACACTCTTTTGTTCCTTATTGTCTGAATTGGGAACAGAGGCTATGGTAGAAACAATAGCAGACTGTTTTAATGCATGTTAGGTTGTTTAAACTGTTTAGCTTGGTTGCCTTGGTAGTCTGACTTCATGACATTATTATCAGTGTGGAGAGAGCAAATTATTCCACTGTGAGGATTGGTCAGTGCTGGTTTGAAAGGCACCATTGACTCATTGCCTGTTATATCATTTGCTCACTTAAGCATGGTGCTCTTTATCAGTTTGAGGTCTGCTAGTTGTTTGACCCTGCGTGTTCTGACTGTTCTGTGTCTGCCATGGTTTGTGACCACAACAATTCTGTTTGCCGCCTTTCACGATTATTGGATTGTTTGTTCTACACCAGATATATTACTAGTTAGTTTGTTCGTTAACCTGATATTTTCCCTGTAGCTGCATAGAGATCTAGGGGTAAATGTATTATACGCAGATTTTTTTCAAGTCGCTGGAAATCGGCAACTTTGCAGCTAAAATTTAAAGCGGCGATGGCTTGTAAAGGCAAGTTTGCCTTTACACCATTATACTTACATGTTCATATCATGTGCTCATTACATCTATTCACTATATATACTTGAGGTGTTTCGGACTTATGGATATTTCTTATATGGATGATACTCACTTGATGTAGTTTTATTATCTTATAAAAACTTCAGTATATGTTATATGTTTGATGTAACTTTTATATTAACGTTTTGATAAGAGCACCTTTGTTTATCTGGTTGTTTGATGCACACTCAGCACATCGTTTTTAGTTCTGTAACACAATTTTGTTAGCTATTTTCTGTATATACAGACAGTACCACCCTCTTTGAGAGAGAATGCATTATAGTGACAATAAAAGCTGAGATTGTAGAACTGATATACACTAGTTCAAATACCCATTTATCACATTCACATAAGTGACTAAAAATCTAACTAATTTGAAATACAATATTTAAAAATAAATAGGAAACCTTTTTATAGACTGTACGTTGTGCACCTGATATTACCCATCTTTTTCTGTTGGATAATTAGGGTTTACTGTTTTATTTATAAGTCAACAATCTTTGCAATTTGATAATTACACCTCATGACTTGTGTAAATCAAATACTGTCTAACTACACTAGATAATAAACTATAAACATATGTAATTGTAGGTATAATTACATTATTCTGGTACAATGGTAATTTTAAGTGACGTATTGGAAATTACTGAAAGGTAGTCCAATTAGTCACACTGTTCTTTCACCATCTCCAAGTCAATTTAGCTTAGGGGCATTTGTGTGCTGTGCTCTTTCCCAATATGCAGTTTGACAATGCACAACAATTTAGGTGAGTTGCTGTGATCTGTAATGAATTTATATTGCAGTTTCTGCACAGGAATCTTTTTGTCCTCTACCTGAGTGTCTGAAGATAGTTTAAGAAATGCCATCCCTTTTAGCAAAAGTCTTAATTCAGTAGACTTTGGCTCAGTGATTTTCCTGTATCTGTGCAGTGCTATGGAGAGGTGGGTTCAAACAGACAATGCAAGATAGGCAAAAATCTAGATACGGATGTGTTTTAGTGGACATGGGCAATATATTAATATGTATATGTGTGCCACAAAAAATTGACATAACTGGCGACAATTATCTTCAGCATAAAACAATAACAGACAATATTGTTGTTTATCATTTCACAAAGAGTGTGTGTAGCTGGATTCCAGATTGTGATTGAGGTATCCCAACAAAGGTGTGAGATCAAAATAAGATACACCTAGTGGCAGGAGAGAGAAAATGTATCATTTGATGAGATTTGGTCTGCATAGCCATCACTGAATAATTATTGATATTCAGAGGTTTCAGATAGTCCCTGACATTTTGCACCAACCTCCTTCTTATTCATTTCAATGTAAATGCATAATAAACTGAGAATGTTGCCTCACTTCTCTATCTTACCTGTAACTATATTTACACAGTGATGACTGCAGTGTGCTGCTAGTAGAGTTTGGCTACTGCTATTGCTGATCTCTCCAGCGGAGGTGGGGAATGTCGGAGTGGGAGGTTAGAGACAAATATACATAGTCCAAGCTACTTTATTATTTTGGTAATAAATTGGAAACCCCTCTGTTAGAAAATCCCTGGATTACACACGAATTACACAGAGAGGCTATGGTTTGCTATCAAATAATATAAATTGTGTTATTTTATTGTACTTTTTGTCTTTGTTTTTCTGACTTTTGGCTGACATGACTGTTAATAATACATTTTTCAGTTCACGTTTATGACCTGGTGGGAGTCCTGCTGTATTACCTTACTTGGCTTTACTCCAGAGTGATTGCTCCTCAGCTACTCGAACTCTTCCGGAGGCAGGGAATGTTTGGGTGGGAGGGGCGCATCGCTGTGCCATTGCTTGCTGAAAAAGAAACTGTCAGAGCTCAGTCTGACTTCACAGTTAGTGGTGTAATGTCCATATTGTCACTACCAAATAAATATTGTCCGATGCGATTAATTTGCAAACTTTACCAGAACACAATAATAATATAAAGTATAACCAATATATATGCTATGCAGTCCTGGATCCAGGAACAGCCCTTCTAAAAAGGCAAGTTTGCCTTTACAAGCCAGCGCCGCTTTAAATTTTAGCTGTAAACTCGCCGATTTCTGGCGAGTTGAAAATACCGGACCATAATACATTTACCCCTCGATGTCTGTTGGCAAAGAGAGAATCTGTTCCTGAATCAGAGCTACGTTTATATTGTTAAGTTTAGAAAAATCTACTGATGATGTCACAAAATATACACAAATGACACTAAAAGAGGTCTTCATTGGTCCAGGGTTAACGATGTTCCAGTAGACTGTTGGTCATAGGTCAGTTCATTTGATCTTCTTCCAAAGGAGGGGGCAACTCACTCCAACTGTTGCCTACGAGTCTTCCTGCCGAAGAACCAGATTAAATTAACCCATAAGAATAGTGCTTTTGAGTATTAATCTAATAACTAGTGATCGCTAGATACGATCGCTACTCTGACTAAACTGGGTTACTGCTGGTGAAAAATGCTTTAATATGACATCAAACTATTTACATTTTAGTGAACCTGTATATAAGTAACCTTTATTTAATTTATTAAATCAAGTGTGAAATGGAACTTTTAGAAAGTGTGTGCTATTTACAAGTGAGAGTGTGAATGTAAGTGTGCGATTGCTTCAGTACACATGTGGTGTTGATTGCAATCGCACGGTAGACCAATATTAACTAATTTAGCAGACATCAAATAATTATTTGACTTCCACAGTGGCCTGATCACAGTTAACCAGCAGTGGAGTGACCGGCAGCTGTGAAAGATAATATAATTAAACTTAGCGTTTGCCACCAGCATTACATGGAATAAGTATGTCTCATTCAGGGACATTCTTGATTTTAGTAGCCAACCTCAGTTGCGCTCCAGAGCCCGGTTCCAAAGGCAGCTGCCTAATGGTGGCTCCGGGGCTGAGTTTTATGCATCCTAGGATTTTATTAGCTCTTACAGCAGTAGTCTGACACAGGGTATCCTTTTCATGTCACCTGAGTAAGATTTATCTAATCTTCTCTGTAATAATTGAGATGAGCAGGTTTTCAAAATACAATATTTTTATGCTTTGTTAAAAGATATGATACATAGATACAGCCCTTACTGGACAAAGCAGACATATGCCCAGGGTCTCAAATTCCAATTGACAATGTATCTTTAGTTAACTTATTCTTTTATAGAAAATGTAACTTATCATTGCAAATACCAGACCCTCCAAACTTACGGCACTTACATTGGACCTTATTCTTGAAATAAAAATGGTCATGTGTTCCTTATCCGTTATATAATGTGTTTTTATCTGTATTGTGCAATATGTGTTTGTCCATTCTCTTAAAAGCACAGACACATAAAATTCAAGGTCATTAGTTCATTCATATAGGCTGTGTAATTGGTAATATAGACTTTTGCTAATTATTACTTCCACATACCTCTCCCAAGTTGTATTCCACTTAATATATAGGTTCTAGCAGCAAGCAAAATATAACAGAGTAGCAATAAACCATTAAATACACAGTCATTAATAAATTAATAATGTTGGTGATTGTTTAAGATAACATTACATTTAGGGTCTAAGGATGGATTTACCCATTTACCTAAATTTATTTCTAGACTAGTCCTAATTTCGATACATAATTGCTCTAACATATTCTAGATCATAACCTACCTTACATTATCCAAAGTCTAGACTCGGTTACTAAAATGATTTTGATCTTGCGTTCAAATTCCAAACATTTGTTAGACAGCGGAATCTGTACAACTGTATGCTTTATCTGATTTAAATATGGCTAATTTCTGCATCTTACATTCTATAGGAACCTTTAATTGACTAAAAAATATTAAAATAATTGTAATTAAAAAAAAAACCAGTGTAGCTTCCCAGCAGAACATTTCCCAGAGAATCACACTGCCGCCCCACAGCCTGCCCACTTCCCATAGTGTATCCTGGTGCACTGTCTTCCCCAGGTAAACGATGCACATGCACCCGGCCATCCACATGATGTAAAACAAAACATCATTCATCAGACCAGGTCACCTTCTTCCATTGCTCCATGCTCCAGTTCTCATTTGCCCATTGTAGGCGCTTTCGGCGACAGGAGTCAGCATGGGCACTCTGACCAGTCCGCGGATATGCAACCACATACACAGCACGCTGCGATGCACTGTATATTCTGGTAGTTTTCTATCATACAAAAGCAGAAAGAAATCCGCACAAGGTTAAGACTATCCTCATCCCTTTAATACTATTCATGTTATTCATGTAGGTGAGGGGGTGCTCTTTCAACTTTTAAGCATTGAAAGGAAAAAAGAAAAGACCAGAAATGAAAATATGAGAAGGCACTACAATCCAAATACAATATAACTGCTAATTAAGGATACCATTCCACTTACAGACCATTCAAGCTGGCCCTACCTAGGGGTTAACAAGAGTATGTTAATGCACACATTTTCTTTCTCTATACACACTTGTTGTCTATATCTTTAATAATATTTCACCACTATGGACCAGGGTTCATGCTTAACTGTTTAGGGATAGTTATATTTTATAAGACATATTTTAGGAAATAATAATAAAGCCAAAGTTTTTAAGATAACCAAAAAAAAAATATTTTTGTTCTGCTTGGACTGTAGTGCCTTCTCATATTTTCAATTCTGGTCTTTTCCTTTAACCTTTCTATCATAGCCAGAACTAACTTTTTAAGCAATTTGTGCCACGGTAGCTCTTCTGTGGGATTGGACCAGGTGGGCTAGCCTATTCTCCCCACGCGCATCAATGAGTCTTGAGAACCCATAATGTCACCTGTTCAATGGTTGTCTTTTGTTGGACCACTTTTGGTAATTACTAACTACTGCATACCGGGAACATCCCACAAGACCTGCCGTTTTGGAGATGTTCTGACTAAGTTGACTAACCATTACAATTTGATGCTTTTCAAAGCCGCTCAGATCCTTACGCTTGCCCATTTTTCCTGCTTCCAACACATCAACTTCAAGAACTGACTGTTCACTTACTGCCTAATATATCCCACTCCTTGACAGGTGCCATTGTAATGAGATAATCAATGTTATTCACTTCACTTGGCAGTTGTTTTAATGTTGTGGCTGACAAGTGTATGTTTAGCTTGACTTGTATCATGTTGGAAATATGGTCATACGCCACTGACACGATATAACAAAGTGGCCTAACCTTTTCTAAATCCATACACAGTATACAAGAATAAACAACATTGCTGTACAAAAGAGAAAACCTCTAGATGTACCTTCTTATACAATTTTTCTTAGAAAAAGAGCACTTCACGTTTCTTTAATGCATCCTAGAACATATTTATTACTGATATACAGCCAACTTTCTTTCAAGTGAAGGTATTGTAATATTTCATTTGAAAGGTAATTATCTAGCTATTGTGCAATTGTATTGAAAAACATCCATTCACTTTTCTAATAACCTAATGTACTATAGAGGTTACCTAAAAAAATAGTCTGCATGGTTAAATAATCCTTTCAGTGTACACCCTGTGTGACGAAATTTAAACAGAATTAGCTGTGTACTGTTGACATAATATATGTGCGCACATCCTCATTCCAAATCTGTTCCACTCTAGATGTTACCTGTTCAAAGAAGAGGTTTCTCCTAATCAACAGAAGGGTTATTTTTCTTTCTCACCTGTCTTCTGGAGGAAACAATAGGTATGTTTAATTACACAAAAAATATATTTTTTATATTTTATGAAACACTGGAAGTTTCCTGCCAAATAGAGCTTAAAGTAAGGTGTATACATTCATTATATGTGTCTTTATTTATACTAAAAATATATTAAAATAGTAATATACAATATTTCCTCTCTTATAATTCCAGGTTGAATTTTACTGTTTTAGTAGAAATGTCTGACTGTGAATTGATTCTTTGAGAAAGGCAGAGATTATCTTTTTTCATAAAGCATCACCCTGACTCTTTTAGGGGCCTATTTATGAAGCAATTTAATGCATTTCTATTTGTTTTCTTTGAAGTCTCCATAAAAGAGTATGGGACTGTTCCTTAATTCGACAAGTTCCGAAAAATATACACTTTCGAAATCTCTGAAGAGCAGAGCTGCACAGCGCATGTGTGGAGGAATCATGTGATCCCTCCCTGTCACGTTAGTCAGTCCTCGGTCAGTGCAGTCTTTGTGCGCATGGCCGATATTTCAGGTCGGCACATGCGCACTAGGGGCCTGAGTCATTAAGGAGAGTAAAACATAAAAAAGGAGTAACTTTGTATCTGGGCAAAATGATGTTGCATTGGGGGGAAAGGTAAATGTAAAATGTGGGGACAGATTTATAATTAGGGTAGGGCATGTCCTAGATCAACTTGAAATTTCAGTGTACAAATAAAGCTATTAAGTATTTGTGTGCTAGATGAAAAAACAGCCAGTATTTAACTTATGTGCAAAATAATAAACTGATTTGCACCCCTTGCATAATAACATGGTTTGTCCCATAGAACATTTACTCCTTTTTTTTGCCTTAATGACTCAGGCCCTAGGTGTTCAGAGGAAACTGCTGTCTTCGAAAGTTTTTTTGCAGTGATCAGCCAGTGTAAAGGTATGTGATAAACTTCACAGGGACAGCAGTTTATCATAACTGCTCTCCCAGCTAAAGTTTTTTAATAAATATGAAAGATAGTTCAATCCTTATCAATGCGATATGGATTGAATACTATCTTTCATATTATACAGTGCTACATAAATATGTCCCTTAGACTGTTAATATATTTTTCTATTTTATGCCTATTCCAAATAGAATATAAGTATGTTAGCAGCAATTATTGTGGATTTTAGTGCATGGTTAAAGTTGTGACTTTTAGAGTAAGTTTTGCCTTATTTTAATCTAATACACAAGTGATGCTAAGATATCTGTGTAAGTGATGGGTTCAGATGTCATCACATATAACTAGTGAGTTTTGATGACAATACTTAAAATATCTTTAGAATTTACAGTTGGGGGAGATTCCCCCATATTAATTACCAAAAGTTTACTGATGTGTGTATGTGTCTATAGCTGAAATCCATGTAAATTGTGTCATACTAATCATATGAATATTAACAATGTTGGGAAGTATGATTTAATTTAGATTTAATATAATTTTCATATGTTGTCTTGGAAGAACAATGTCAAATGTCTCATTAAACAATATTTGTTTCCCAAACTACAAAAACTGTTTTAGGTTTTTGTTTTAATCGATCGGAGATAGGTAAAAAAAACTAATATATTGCGTAGTAGCAAAAGCATGGGATGAATTCTGGAGTATTTAATCACCAATTTGATTATTGAGTAAAATTGGCAGTGATCGAAGTGGAAAATTAGAAGTGGTTGTATAGAAATTTAGAAGTGTCAGTATGGAAAATGTAATGGGAATGCAAGTGGATGGAATTTGACATTTTTACAACTTTAGGAAAAGTGGCGGTATGGTATAACACCATATACCAGCCCACTACATGCACTGAAAATGGTCAATTCCTTTTGTTCGCTTTCAGTGTTTATAGCCAATTTTCAAATACAAGCTAGATTTAAACTTTAAAACTAATCATCCAGTTTGAAGGCAGCACATTTTTTTCCAAATAAACTTTAGTTATAATCAGTTTACTCAAACTCCTTAAACAGGTTGCACAAAATAATAGCGTTAAATGTTGATCACTGGTTTTGGCAGCGATTTGCCGATCAGGAGATTGAAAGGGAGGGGAAACAGTACAAGCCAGAGGCACATGCAGATGTATTGTGGAGGTTTCTTTACTTAAGGGCAAACAATTATTAGACCCATTAAGTCATATACCTGTATAATAGCAGGATTTGCCTACGCCTTGGCAAGTACAGAATTAGCAAATTATTTGTTTGTGAAACCTATACTTCTCTACAGATACAACACACTAAAATATAGCACTATATTATTAAATCAAGATACTTACATTCTTCCTCAGGGCATGGGATGGGCTCCCCGCTGCTCACTTGGACTCCTTGACTGTCTCCTCCCTGGCCTCCTGACTAGCCTCCTTCCCCGCCTCCTGTTGGTGGCAGCGATGTTGGCATTCTATTTGAAGAAATATGTCACACATTATTACTAGATTAAATATAAGCTCTCTCCTAGATAAATACATAGATTTTTTTTTTCCAAAGAAAATTAGTTTTAGTATGTTTAGTATATATTTAGTATGTTTTGAAATATGCTTTTCTTATACCAATTGACCTATGATTACATGGTTACAAACAAACATTACACATGGAGCATTACTCCACTATTGCACAATCTATTACAAACACTTCTATTCTACTTGTATATGCATTGTATTGAATGTAATTACACATGCAAACATTAAACTGACACATCACTATTTAATGTGATGTCTTGTACTTTGTAGTATGAAGGGTCTCATAAGCAGGGCCGGATTTACCGCTAGGCAACCTAGGCACCTGCCTAGGGCCTAGCGGCTCTCGGAGGGCCCAGCTGGGGGGGACAGGATCAATTTAAAAAAAAATGAAAAAAAAAAATATTCGGCCCCTCCCCCGACTCGCGGCACCCCCCCCCCCCCCCGCGACTCGTGCGGGGGGGGGGGGGTGCCGCGAGTCGGGGGAGGGGGGGTCGGGTGCCGCGAGTCGGGTCCCGGCAGCCTCTTCTCCTCTCAGTGTCTCAGTGATAGAGAGAGAGGAGGAGAGGCTGCCGGGACCCGACGAGCGATCACGTGACTCTTTCTTTTTTTTTTTTTTTACATCTGGACTGACCAAGGAGGAGCAGCGCGCAATAGAAAGGTAAGTAAAACAAGGGACAGAAGTGGTGATGGTGAAGGGGCACAGAAGTGGTGATGGTGATGGGCACAGAGGTGGTGAAGGGCACAGAGATGGTGATTGGCACAGAAGTGCTGATGGTGATTGGCACAGAAGTGGTGATGGTGAAGGGCACAGAGGTGGTGATGGTTATGGGCACAGAGGTGGTGATGGTGAAGGGCACAGAGATGGTGATTGGCACAGAAGTGGTGATGGTGATTGGCACAGAAGTGGTGATGGGCACAGAGGTGGTGATGGTGAAGGGCACAGAGGTGGTGATGGTGATTGGCACAGAGGTGGTGATGGTGAAGGGGCACAGAATTGGTGATGGTAATTGGCACAGAGGTGGTGAAGGGCACAGAGGTGGTGATGGTGAAGGGCACAGAGGTGGTGATGGTGAAGGGCACAGAGGTGGTGATGGTGAAGGGGCACAGAATTGGTGATGGTGATTGGCACAGAGGTGGTGATGGTGATTGGCACAGAGGTGGTGATGGTGATTGGCACAGAGGTGGTGATGGTAAAGGGCACAGAGGTGGTGATGGTGAAGGGCACAGAGGTGGTGATGGTGAAGAGGCACAGAGGTGGTGATGGGCACAGAGGTGGTGATGGTGAAGAGGCACAGAGGTGGTGATGGTGATTGGCACAGAAGTGGTGATGGTGAAGGGCACAGAGGTGGTAATGGGCACAGAGGTGGTGATGGTGATTGGCACAGTGGTGGTGATGGTGATGGGCACAGAGGTGATGGTGAAAGGGCACATGTGATATTGTGAAGGGGCAAAAGTGACAATGAAGGGGCACAGTGTGATGATAGAGGGACAAAAGTGACAAGAGCACATACTTGGATTTATGCGTATTATTTTTGCAAACACCTTAAGTAAGTATTTCTGCCCTGACTTCAATATTTATTATGTTGTTTTGACCCAACTACTTAAAAAAACAGGACTGCTTGGTAATTATTTAGGGGTGCCTTTTTCTGCAGCAGGGTGGCCTTGCTCTTTTCACATGTTAGGTACGCCCCCAAAGATGCAAGCCACACCCTCACCTTCTTTGGCGGCGGCACATGCTTTCATATCTACTTAACTATAAGGGTATATGGTAGACATGCGGCGGCACATGCTTTCACTTCTGCGTAACTATAGGGATATATGGTAGGCTGCAAAAATATAGTGCTATGGATTGTTTCAGGGAGGGGGCCCAAAAACAGTATCCTGCCTAGGGCCCTATGAGGTCTAAATCCGGCTCTGCTCATAAGCCACACTACTATCTAATATATAAATGTCTAGTGGCGTGTGTTAGTCTGTCTGTCTGTGTGTGTGTGTGTGGAAAAAATAAAACCAAACTGCAGCGCCACCTGCTGGGCGGAGTTATACACTGACCTACTAAATTCTTAGTGTGTGTGGAAAAAAAAATTCAGAAAGGGCTGAAATTTGGTATACTAAGATGTTTTTAATTTGTTAATTTAATTTGTTAATTGTTAAAAGTGTTTATAAAGATTTTAAAAAAAATATATATATTTCTTGAAGGAGAAGTGACAGGTGGGAGTGGTTGGTGGTTGCCGGTGGTGACAGTGGGGAGTGGTTGGTGGTTGCCGGGGGTGACAGAGTGAGAGGAGTGTGATATTCAGGACCGCTGAGAGAGATCCCTGTGTCTGGATAGACATCTGGATAGATGTGGCGATGAAAATGAAGGATAAGGTGATGGAGAAAAATGATGAGGTGGTGACATGTGGACAAAACCACGTTAAAAAAGGGCGCTTACGTCGGGAAGTAACGCTTTTCCCCTGAGGAGGCCTGGGCTATGGCCCAAATGCATGACAAGAACCTTTTTAACACCTTAAGTAGCTTGATTTGACTAGAATGCATGAGTATCATGCACGGGTTAACTTGTATATAATACTTTCTCTTCTACACTGGGATGTAACTACAGATAAAACTATAATGATATGTATTTATTTGTAATAGTGATCTTATGCTCGGAAATGTCTGTCCTAATTGTGCAAGGACCTGCAGCAGTCTTCTGTGGAGGTCACTCCACTATCACATTGCAGCCCTATTGGCCCTATAGTACAAAAAGTGAAAACACTTTAGATTTTAGGGGGTTTTTTTGGGTGGGGGGGGCTGCTACACTGTTACTCACAGTCAAAAACCTGTTTTTTACACACTTAATAAAGAGGTCACTGACACTGCCCCTCAGTGCCGTAAATAGACATTTTAGTGCCCTGGGCGAGAGAGGGCACCGGCGTTCCCCATCTAAATGGTAGTGACATTTGCCAAGTGGATGTGGCTAACCTAATGTGGGGGTGTGGCTAGCACTTTACTGAAAGAATTCTGTTACACATACAATGAAGTTCATTGTTTCCCTGTAAGGAAGTATGTCAATGTTTACATTTAGTTGTGAAATACAAGCAGGTTGACAGTGTACAGCCTAGATTTATTATGTTACTGAATTATATTATAATATAAACAGGCTTGCATGTATAGAACAAACAATTATCACCTGAGTTTGAACTGTATAGCATACATATAATACATATAAATAAATACATTGGTCCTTAGCTAGAGTTAGATGTAAGTCCAAAACAAAAGATCAAAATGTGCTTTTCAATACAAAAATACTAAAAAAAGGAGTATGTATTAATACTAAAAAGGAGTATGTATCATTCCATATACATACGAGAGAGGGTGACATTCACAGGACACGGTGGCATGCTCCTCAAGGTGAAGAGGCAGCATGGTATCAGAAGCCGACTGCCCCAGAGCATTGTACCTTTAACCTTTCCACTGCTGGACAAGCTATATTGAGACAATCATACAGATTAGCTGGATGCAGCAGCCACTCGCAGTAATAAAAGGCTGGATTCTTCAGTCTTTTAGTTTTACAGTGAAACGCATGTGCGTTCCACTGACAGGAAGTTCGGCATTTGGAACGCAAATGCGTTCCACTGTGAAACTAAATGACTGAAGAATCAATCCAGCCTTTTATTACTGCGCGTGGCTGCTGCATCCAGCTAATTTGTATGATTGTCTCAAGATAACTTGTCCAGCAGCGGAGAGGTTAAAGGTGCAATGCTCTGGGGCAGGTAGCGGACGGCTGCTGTGCCCCCTTGGGCTTGCGCCCTGGGCGACGACACCGCTCACACCACCCTCATTACGGTTTTGCTGCCCCTCACCAAATTTAAAATTAGTTTGACTAGGAAAGAGAAAAGTAAAATAAGATGTTTATTGGTGGATGCTGCTCACAGACAAACCCTGAATTTTGCCTCCTTATAATGAGGTGACTAAGACTGACCCTTATAAAATTGCTTCTTTCATTAGAAAAACTTTGGATTATAAATAAAGTAAATCTAATTATTTTCCGGGGTGTGCTGCTCAGAGTCATACAGCAACAGCACCTTGCTATTCTCCACTAAATAGAACTGTAAAGAAAGAAAGAAATACTTGGCCAGAATGACATGCCACAAAATAGAAATACTAGTTCAGAATGATGTCTGTATAATATCTATAGTACCATTGTATGTACATATATATATATATATATATAATATATATATATATATATATATATATAGTGCTCTATCTTGATGTTCTGACACTCAAGTGATCAGCAAAATTTTCTAGTTGACCGATCGCTTCAGGAATCATCTGCATTAAAAATAATCACAGCAATTTTACTATGTAAAATTCCCTATTTCAACCTGTCTAATTCTGTAGTCAATCTCTGCACTCTATTTTAGGAGCACAGCCTGCAAACCACCTTCCTCCATACATGCTGTCTGTTCTAAATTTACAGATGAGAGTAGGGGAAGGGCGCTATGCAATATGTGATGATTATGTAGTATATCTAATGACTGATTGTTATTTTCTGTTGACTTCATGTATGACAATTTATATCATACTTGCCAACTCACCCGGAATGTCCGGGAGACTGCCGGATTCTAGGTGGGTCTCCCAGACTCCTGGGAGAGTATGGCAGCCTCCTGCATCTGACCACTTCCTAGTGAAGTGGGCAGAATTAAATCCAAAATGCAGCGATTCCCTGAAAATCGCGGCTTTTGCCCACGTGATGTAATGACGCATCATTTTACAACAGGAGAGGGGCCAAAGTGACATGATATTCTGAGCCCTGCCCCCTGCACACCAACCTTCCCGGCAGCTCCCGGACACCGACTGTCATAAGTTGGCAAGTATGATTTATATTAGTATGATTGTAGACGGGGAGGCTGCTGAGCGCCGTGCAGACAGGGAGGCTGCCGAGCACCGTGTTGCTGCAGACAGGGAGGCTGCTGCTGCAGAGTGTCAAGCTGAACGCAAACACCAGCAGGAACTAACTAGGCTCAACAACCAGTCAGCGGACCGAGGTCCGGGTAGGAAAAATACCAGGCACGACCAATTCACTGTGTTGGAAAAGGACGGCGACCTTGATACATTCCTGAGGGGATTTGAAAGGACTTGCCGACAGTTTGAACTGGACCCCAGTAAATGGGCCAGCTGTTTAACCCCTGGGGGTAAATGTATCAAGCTGAGAGTTTTCCGGCGGGTTTGAAAAACCAATCAGATTCTATCTATCATTTATTTAGTACATTCTACAAAATGAAAGCTAGAATCTGATTGGTTGCTATAGGCAACATCTCCACTTTTCAAACCTGCCGGAAAACTCTCAGCTTGATACATTTACCCCCTGGACTGAGAGGGAAAGCTTTGCAAGCTTTTGTAGACCTTCCACAGGAACTGGACTGCGATGATGTCGCAATTAAGAAAGCCTTGTTTCTTAGTTTCAACATAACTCCTGAGGCTTACAGGCGGGAGTTCCGAGACTCTAGGCGCAGTCCCTCTGATACCTATGCCGGACTGTTAGCACAATTATCATCCATGATGCATCAATGGATTGAGGGATTGCAGGTACTGGACTATGAAAATTTAAAGGATCTTATTCTCCAGGAGCAGTTCCTCACACAGTGCCCAGAAGAGGTAAGGTACTGGGTTGTGGATCGTGACCCTAAGACAGCGCAAGCGGCTGCTAGCCAGGCTGACAAGTACACAGTTACCAGGGCTCTTGTGATGAAGAAGAGTGGGGGAGCACCAGGGCAACCTACATGTAAAGAGAGGCAACCTGGAGAACCACCCCTGAGTTCCCCGTCAATCAAACCAGCTGTTGCTGCACCTTTTGGGGGGCGGAGGGAAAACCTGTTTTTGCAACTGGCAGCAGGTGTTTTACATGTGATGAAGTGGGGCACATCAGTGTCAATTGCTAAAATAAAGAAGAAAACTCCTCCTCCTGTGGGGGGCTTGGCAGGAAAGCCAGTGCCGACCGTCCTATGTGCAGGAGGACCCTATGAGCGCCCCAGAGACAATCTGCAAGCAGTTAAGGTAAAACACCAAGTCACATTTGGGTTATTAGACTCTGGCGCAGACCTGACTCTTGTATATCCAGCTCTAGTGAGCCCTGAGATCAATATTCCGGTGAAGACTATTGCTGTGCGAGCAGTGGGAGCCTACATTCTGCAGTACCCCTAGCCAGTGTACGGTACTGTTCGGGACTGATTTGGGAATGATACACGCTGCTTATATAAATAAAAGTGATGTAATTTCTAATGCACTGATGCAAACTAACTAACCTTAATCTTTCCCAGGGCAACTTTGCTGACCAGCATAAAATAAGTGCAAAAATATGTAATGAAATTTCATGTGCTGCTGAAAATTCTCATGCAGATTTGCAGGTACCTGTGATGCAGAAGGAGGGCTCATGTGTCAATGTGTTTGATGGTAATACTCTTGTTGGAGGGACTAACACGTTAAATCCCCTAGGTTGTGAATTTGATCAGGGCAAAATGTGTGAGATTGTGCCTAAATGTGATACCATGTCTGCTAATGTTTTAGGTAGTCAGATCGATTTACATGTGCCCAGTTCTGAAGGTGACCCAAAGTGTGAAAATGTATCCAATGTCTTAGCAGTAGTGACCCAGAGAGCGGCACAGAGGAGCTGTGCATTAAACCCTGAAAGTCGGAGGGAAGTTCACTAGAAGCTAATCCCTCCACACTCCTCCCTCACTGTAGAAGCTGCAGATTCAGGCAGTGATTTGAATGAGCGATCTCCTACTGTGGGCAATACTGACAAGCTCAGGAGTGACACTTTTAAAACTGAACAAAACACTGATCCCAGTCTATCAGCAGTGAGGGGGAGGGTCAGTCAGGCCTGTTTGGAAAGTAAGGAAGACAGAATTTTTTGGGGAAAATGGCCTTTTATACAGAGAGAAAAATGTCACAAGTATGCATCCATATGTAATTGCTGATAGGCAACTAGTTGTACCTTAAACCTACAGGGAAGGGTTGCTGAAAGTAGCCCATGAGATACCCTTAGCAGGACATTTGGGTGTTGCCAGAACTATGGTTCATTTGGTACATCATTTTTACTAGAGTGCATGCTATCTGACATAGCCAAGTACTGCCGCTCATGCCATGTGTGCCAGGTTGTTGGGAAATCTGGTGATGTGGGGAGGGCCTCTCTCATTTCCCTGCCATATCTTATCAGAACCCTTTGAAGGGGGTGCTGTGGATATTGTGGGTCCTCTAGCCATTCCCAGTAGCTCAGGGAAAGAGTACATTCTGACTGTAGTGAATTATGCTTCTAGGTACCCAGAAGCAGTAACTCTTTCGTCCATTCTCTCAAAGTAGCAGATGCTCTTATAACTATTTTCTCAAGGGTGAGGTTCCCAAAAGAAATGTTAACTGATCAAGGTACCCAGTTCATGTCTAACCTCATGCTGTTGTTCTGAGCTACCATCTACGGATTGGATCAGCTATAATTCCACCTCTCCATTATCTCCATTGAACGGCCGCTGTACCAGTGACACACCTGCTGTTGCTCTGAGTTGCCATCTTCGGATCAGCTATAGTTCCACCTCTCCATTATCTCCATTGAATGGCCGCTGTACCAGTGACACACCTGCTGTTGCTCTGAGTTGCCATCTTCGGATCAGCTATAGTTCCACCTCTCCATTATCTCCATTGAACGGCCCCTGTACCAGTGACTCACCTGCTGTTGCTCTGAGTTGCCATCTTCGGATCAGCTATAGTTCCACCTCTCCATTATCTCCATTGAACGGCCGCTGTACCAGTGACTCACCTGCTGTTGCTCTGAGTTGCCATCTTCGGATCAGCTATAGTTCCACCTCTCCATTATCTCCATTGAATGGCCGCTGTACCAGAGACTCACTTGCTGTTGCTCTGAGTTGCCGTCTTCGGATCAGCTAAAGTTTCATCTCTCCATTATCTCCATTGAACTGCCGCTGTACCAGTGACTCACTTGCTGTTGCTCTGAGTTACCATCTAAGGATCAGCTATAGTTCTACCTCACCATAATCTCCATTGAACTGCCGCTGTACCAGTGACTCACCTGCTGTTGCTCTGAGTTACCATCTACGAGTCTGCTACAGTTCCACCTCTCCATTATCTCCATTGAACTGCCGCTGTACCAGTGAATCACCTGCTGTTGCTCTATTTTCCAATCATCGAGACAGCCATAGTTCTTCTCATCCACTTCCCCCCTGAGCTGCCGGCATCTCTCCTCTGTGTCTGGCTCCGCCTACTACTCTGCCCTGCACTCATCCAGGGGACCGCGACCTGCGGGTTAGGGGCATCTATGTCCATACCTCCTTGCGGGGTTCCCTGGCGAACACCACCTTCCCATTAGACTACATGCCCCTGAATGAGCGATATCACCTGGCAGTCGCAAGGGATCCACTACATATCTGCGGGCTTTCATGACTTAGCAAAATAGAAGTTATCACTGGTGGTCAATTGGACAGAGGATTGTGAGAATGCATTTACAGCTCTGAAATCTGCTCTGGCCCAGTCTCTTGTGCTACAGGCCTCAGATTTAAAACGGAGATTTATAGTACAGACCGGCGCGTCTAACTATTGACATGTAGCTGTCATTAGCCAGGTGACAGGGCAGGGGAAGGAGCACCCTATCATTTTCCTAAGTAGACTACTACTCCCCCGGGAGGTGGCGTAAACCATTGAACTAGAGTGCTTAGCCATCATATGGGCACGTCAAAAGCTACAGCCCTACATGTATGGACGGGATTTCACCATTATTACAGACCATAATCCTCTAAGCTGGCTAAATAGAGTTTCTGGGGATAATGGTAAGCTTTTAAAATGGAGTTTAATTTTTCAGCAATATAACTTCACCATGCAGCACCGGAAGGGTGCAGAACATGTAAACGCAGATGGCCCCTCGCACCAAGGGCCAGAAGTGGTAAATGGGCAGAAGAGATAGTGACAGGTCACAGGTTTCCGTGCCCTAGGTTTAGGGGGAGGTGTGATGATTATGTAGTATATCTAATGACTGATTGTTATTTTCTGTTGAATTCATATATGACTGTTAAGTCTAGCGGTTAATATCATGAACTTGCAGAACAAGATGGAGAGGTCTTCACCTATAGCAGCCGCCTTTCTCATAGAGCTTGTTAGCTCACAGGTACTCAGATGCCCCCAGGTCTTACACTCAGAGTAGTACAAGTTTATGAATGAACCGCAGCGCAGAGTAGCGGGTGATAGCAACCAAAGCTTGGTCAGAAAGCAGGCCGAGGTATAAGGTCTGAAACAGGTTCCGTTGTCCGAAACAGGCAAGATGTCAGGGCTTGCAGCAAACAAGGAAGGTCCAGAAAGAAGCAGAGGTCAGGGAAACAGGCAAGGAATCAAAGTCCAGTAAACAAAGCCACGGGTCATACACAAGCAATACAATACAGAGAACAGGTACAAGGCACAGGAGCAAGTTAGTAAACAGGAACTGAGAACTATAACCAGCAGGGAGGTTAAGCCCTCCATGCCTTTTATACACAGATGGGCCAATCAAAATAGAGGAACACATATGTACTAATCAGACCATAAGGCTGTTAATTAACCAGTGCGCACGTGTTCAGCTGTCGGTTTAGCCGGGCTGCGGCGGTGAAGGAGAGCAGCGGCCCGGCTGTTGCCTTGGTGACAGCCGGGATGTGTGGGAGGAAGTAACATCCCGGTTGTCATGGTGATGGCTGGAACCCCAGAGGCAGCCGGAAGCAAGCCGCGGCAGCCTGCATTGGCTCGTGAGAGTACATCCAGGTTTCCCAGAAAATCTTCTAAAGAACTCTTCAATAAGTGTGTCAGCATTGAGCCCCCCCCCTTCCCGCGGAACCCAAGATCGTTCTTTCGGGCTATAGCCCTTCCAAAGTACTAGAAACTGAATTTGCCCTTGAATTCTCCTGGAGTTGAGGATTTTTTCCACAATGAATTCACGGTCTCCATCAATAGAGACTGCCCATGGTCTGTGTGACCTGTGCCAATTACACTTACTTGAAGTGACAACAGAGAGAGCAGAGGAAGGTGTTTGGAATTTTTAGAGATGGAGACATTTTAAGTCTAAGGGGTAAATGTATCAAGGTGCAATTTTGCAAAATCACAGATTTTCTTGGGATAGTTGACACTTGCACATGTATGAACCGGAGATTTCATGTAAAATCGCCAGAGATGTGTTTCTGCCAAAAGCGCTATTTCCAAAATCGATAGAGATCAAACTCCAGACTGTTTGCCACTCTAGCTATACAAGTCTCAAATGTATGAAGCTGCAATTAAGCAAACTCTTCTGAGTTTGCTATAAAACATGCCAGAGACAACACGCTGCATCCTAGCAGCATGTTCAATAAACACATCATTGTTACACTGTCCCTGCCTATAGAGCCAGAGGTCCGGCAGCTGTCAAAACTGTTAAAAATAGATAAAAGTGGAAAAAAAAAAAAAGCATGGGGTCACCCCACCCAGCCAATTTTAACCGTAGCGCTGTCAGCCTGCTGCTGGTTATGTGAAAATCTGGGTAGAAATTTGTGTGGGGTCCCCACGATTTTCACTTAACCAGCACTAGGCAAACCAGCCGGGGTGGGTGGCACTATAACAGTGTAAAAAACAAACAGGTGCCATTTTGTTTTGTGGAACCACAAGTCCCAGCCAGCCAGGGTGCCATAAACAGTGTGGGCATGCTGATACTTGTATAACTACAAGCACCAGAATACCCATAGCAGCCAGGGCATGTTGGCACTTGGAGAACCACAAGTACCAACAGGCCCTGACACCCACGGCTGGCTGGGACCTGTAGTTCCACAAAAGAAAATGTTTAAAAAACCACAACACCCTCATTAAAACCACATACTTTTAATAAAAATAATAAAACCCCAATATACTCACCACTGATGTTTTCATCTGTTGTCAGCAGCTTTTAATACAATCATGAGTGTAAACCAAGTCCAAAAGAAAATTTGTATCCAAAGTCCGGCTTAACCAAGTCCAAAATAAATTTGTAATTACAATAGTCCAGCATGTAAATGTCGCAATAAATTGTGTATCCAAAAGTCCGGCTTGAAATGTCCCAAAATAATTTGTAAATCCAAAGTCCCTGCTTGGGCAAAAAGTCCACCTGTCATGGGAAACCCCTAATACTATAAGTAGGCTTCTACACCATAGAAGCTGTTTGCGGCGTTTCTCATCATTTTTTTTTTTTTTAAACAAGCATATTCTGGATTGAATATTACAAATATGGGGCCCTTCTGGCTAAAGATAAGAAGACTTCAAGCAACAAGGGGGCCCTCCTGGCCAAGAAGAAAAGGAGACTTGAAGCAACAAGGGGGCTTTTGTCAACCGTGGGTGTCAGGGCCTGGTGGCACTTGTGGTTCTCCAAGTGCCAACATGCCCTGGCTGCCATGGGTATGCTGGTGCTTGTAGTTATTCAAGTATCAGCATGCCCACACTGTTTATAGCACCCTGGCTGGCTGGAATTTGTAGCTCCAAAAAAATATATGGCGTCTATTTGTTTTTTTTACATTAATATCGCCTTTATGACCCTACTACCCACAGCCCACGGGGGTAGGAAGAGCCCTAGTGCTTTCAGCACTGGGCTGGTTGTCCTTAGAGGTTGAGCTCGCTTGTTTTTTTTCAGCGGATCCCACTCCCTAGGGAATCCAGCCCAGCACTGAACAGCCTTGGGTTGGTTGTCATTATGGCAGGGGGTGTCACAGTTACATACAGGAGTACAGCTAGGAGCCACGAATATGGTGAAAACACTCTGTTTATTTGCAGAAAAGTATAAATAGCAGGTAATCAAGAGTAGTAGTAAATACCAGGTGCAAGCTGATGCAGGAAGAAATATGAATGTTCAGAAACCATTCATACCATTCACAGCTAATGCAGGGAAGCAGGAGGTATGAACAGATTCCAAGCAGCATGTAACCAGAGGAGCAAGGCAGGAGGAAGAATCCACAGGGTGCAACAACAGGATATTACATCAATAACCAGCAAATGTGTGCTGGGAGTGACAGGTATAAATAAGGAAAATGAGACCACACCCAGGTGCATGGGATAATTAGTGAACATAAAAGGTTAACCCCTAAAGCACAAGAAATGCACAATAGCAGCACCTCTGGACATCAGAGGTACTGCTGCAAACACATAAAAAGAAAAAATACAAATAATAGAGTCCAAAAGGTAGGAGCTGCCAGGCGGATTGTGACAGGGGGCCCCTGCCATGTGTCCACCTGCTATAGTGCCAACTACCACGGCTAGTTTGCCTAGTGCTGGTTAAGTGAAAATTGGGAGGACCCCACGCAAATGTTTTCCCCGATTTTCATGCAGCCCCATCCATCTAGAGCCGCCACTCTTCAAAGGCCCATTTGATGGCCAGTAGCTCACGATTACCCACAACATAGTTGATCTCAGCAGGTGAGAATCTGCAGGAGAGATATGCACAGGTGTGCAATTTCTGGCTCCTACGTCCGAGGCATCTACTTCCACAATAAAAGTAAGTTCTGTGTTTGGATGTTTAAGTACTGGTGCAGAGGTGAAAGCATTTTTTAGAGCTGAGAAACTCGCCAATGCGGCTAGATACCTGTGACAGGATGGACCGCCTATGCCACCCTGTCTGTTGTTGCTGGGATCCGGTTGGGCTTACTTTGCCACAGTCCCCTTTTGTTATTCCGAATACACCCCTCCTGCCACAGTGGGAGGGGCCTGCTGCCACCACTGGGCTCCTATACCGGCATACAGAACCGGGTTCCTAATGGGTAACTGACGCTGCTAGCGTATCTCGTTGCTGGTGTACCTGGTCTGGTACTCCTGTCCTCTTACTATGGATCAGGGAAGTTGTGGATGGATGCCCCCCTGGCCTATCACACTGACCAGGGCTGTATGGGTATCAGGCAGAGCGGTGGTACCGGAAAGCTTGGGTCCAAACCTCAAAACAGCCGGATTTGATTTTAGGTCTAACCTACAGGTCACAGGAATACAGCAATATTGAAGATGTTTTCAAGCAGGTCTTTGAAGCAATATGTTTATTTGCTCTCACTTGTTAGAGGTACCAGTGATCAGGTCAGATGTTGAATTTAGAAGAATTCATTACATGCTCAAACAGTTCACCTTTTATACAATTCTGACATAACTCCTAACAGGAGTAAGTCAGCCCCTTGGACCTATCTGGCTCCAACCCATCTACAATATTCCCTCAGATCTCAGGATGTAATCTAATTTTGCATCTAACAATTGAACTTCCATATCAGCTTGATCCCATCAGATCTCAGGATGTAATCTAGTTTTGCATCTAACACAATTTAAATTCCACTTCACTCTGATTTCTTCAGATGTTCTGTCTCCATTGTTTAGAGTCCTTGCCTGTCTAACAGGAGCTGCATTCAGGTAAAGGCCCCCTGTTGTGCATTCAAGTGTTGGTCACTCACATTGAATAGACTTAATTAGCCTTAATGAGGACATCCTCTAGACTACACAACAGACTTACAATTGCTTATCAGATACCAAACATATACCTCAGACATGAATGAATTCCCTCTAACAAGGTTACAAACAAACGCAAATCCCTTTCCTGGTCAATACATTTCCTACTAAAAAAGTGGAATACAATATCAAACATAAGTACATTTGCAATTATATAAATAAGCGCCCTGTGCTATTTTCTTTAAATAAATTTATACCAAAAGTTATTTATCAGTGATCCAGTCACAATACCAATTAGTAGTGTCAGCACCTTTACGAGTGAGAGCAGTAATGGGTGCTACTAAGGTTGAAAATAAACGTTTAAACCTCTGGACGATTTTCAAATTTGTGGGGAGCACCCAATCCAGAACTGTTTGGACTTTGTCAGGATCGATAGAAAATCCTGGGGAGGGGATTATATATTCCAGGAAGGTCACATTGGAAACCTCAAACTCACATTTCTCAGGTTTTGCATACGGCTAATGCTGGTGCAGTTTCTGCAGTACCTCTTGAACATGCTGAAAGTGCTGAGCCAGAGACTGTGAATAAATTAAAATGTCATCCAGATAAACCACAACCATCTTGCCTAGGAATTCCATCAGGACATAATTGATGAGATCCTGAAACACTGCCGAAGCATTGCAGAGGCCGAATGGCATAACTAAATACTCATAATGCCCAGAGTGGGTATTAAAAGCTGTCTTCCATTCATCTCCTTTACTTATCCGCACCAAGTTATAGGCACCCCCGATGTCGATTTTAGAAAAGATAGTGTCTGATTTGAGTTGTTCGAAGAGTACAGAAATCAAGGGAAGCGGATATGGGTCTTTGACCGTGATTTTGTTCAGAATGATAGTCAGTGCAGGGCCTCAAGCTACCATCTTTTTTAGCTACGAAGAAGCATCCGACTCCACCGGAGACTTGGAAGGACGAATAAATTCTTTATGGAGATTCTCCTTCACATATTGCTCCACTGCTTGGGTTTCGGGAATAGAGAGGGAATACAAATGTCCTTAAAGCAACTTAGAGCCAGGGATAAGGTCAATTGCGCAGTCATACTCCCGATGAGAAGGGAGAGAATCTTCCTTCTTCTTAGAAAATACATCACGTAATTCTTGATATGATGCTGGAATGGGTTCCAAATCAGGCTGCAGATCTCGGAGAGGCAAAGTCAAGCAAGTAGATAATAAATAGCATAAAACAGCGCTGAGTGTGATATGGAAATAGTTCATCAATAACAAAAAGCTTGGATTGATATTTAAAATGCGATTTAATTTTTCATGTGCATAACATGTAAATAACACAATATCCCTAAAATGACCAGCTGATCACAGTAAAAAACATATATAATAATAACTCAAATGAGCAGGCGTCGGCGTTCAGTAGTAGTCTCAAAGGCAGTAAATAAATAAACAGATTATGGCCAATATAAAACCCCTTGAGAGACTGGAGATAGATAATGTCTCAAATGCTCAAGTGAGAGCTAGTTGTAACGCAAACACCTTAAATTCTGTGAAGCAGGTGTAACTGTAAGATTTGTAAGTCCTCATACAATCATTGAATCTGCGGGGTGTCTGAATGAGCTGAATGTATTGCTCAATCAAACCCGTATGTTCAAACTGGTGTTTCTCTGTGCATAGAGATGGTTTGTCACTGTTCCGGTATTGTTGATAGAAACAATCAAGTCTCAATTAGATGAACCAAAGAGTGAATCTCGTGGAGAAAACGGATCAATTTCTGCACATTCCGGTAATGCGATATATCAGTAATGTAAACAAATGGATAGAAACATTCAAGCTTCGATTGAATAAACCAGATAGTACATATCCTGGAGAAAGCAGATAAATCTCTAAACAGGGAGATAGTATAATACTTCATCCGGTAATTAGCAAACATGCAATACGATACCGTATCGTGAAGATTCCCCGGATTAATCTTATTCCGTTCAGCATATAATTCACCCACGGATAAACCACGCACAGATATCTCAATAACGGACGTCTTCTTAAGGGAAATGGAGGTCCAGAGGAGAATCAATGATTGTTTGTTAAATGACACCTCCAAGGTGCTATATAAAAGGACTGAGTTTCTTAGAGTTAGCAGTGCACCACTCAATCTCCACTTTGCAAATGAATGGATCAATACTGCTAGTCACGTGAACTGACGCGTTTCATCACCAATTGGTGATTTCATCAGAGGTACTGAGTGGTTTTTCTATGAGTCGTTCTTAAATACCATCTGATTAATTAATCAGTCAACTGGTGATCCAAATTTCTCCTAGAATCAATCTAGGTAACGCATTCTGACTACACAATTCGATAGATTTGTAATCTTATTCATATTAGCGGCACTGTCAGTTGTATTTATATATAGCACTTCTTCTTTTAGAAAACATATATATATATATATATATATATATATATATATATATATATATATATATATATATATATATATATATGTAGATACAACCCATAAATATAAAAAGATATAAAAAGACAAAAACCTTTTATCTATATGCTAACAATATAACCACTAAATGTATAAGCATAAAAATACACACAAGTAATGAATAAATTATAAAAATATATAAAATTATATATGCATATGCAAGTGTGCACGCAAACACACAAATAAATGTGCGTACATGCACACCCATATATACACATAAACTGTCATATAAATCCAAGCATATAAAATAAGCCCTTAAATTGGAATTTAAATAATTAACCGTCTGGTTCAGAATAAGACTACATGGGAAACACAGATCAAAAACTTCCTATATATTTTTTAATTATTTATTATTTTTTATACATTTTTTATTTTTTATTTTTACATAATATAAGAAAAACTTAATTACTCTCACACTGACAATGAGAATTATCTGATTAATATAAAATAAAATATGTCTATACAGATAACATATAGAATGTGGATTCACCCTCAGGTGTGTTTAAATTATTACAATGGTAAGTCCAAAATAGTGACCACCAATAGTGTATAAGGATCCACAGTTATATACAAGTATAATACGTTAACCTGTCAATACTTGGAGACTAGGTGATTATAGATTAATATTATAACAGAACCTCATTCAATTTTAAAGCTTCATTTAATCCTACAGGACTTAGGGCATTCAGCTGATGTATCCAGAAAACCTCTTGTGTACATAACTGTTTGAATCGGTCCTCTTGCGGTCTGTGTAATGTGTTCAATTCCACAGACCGTGAGACCTTCATCTTTACCATTATGCACTAAATCAAAATGACGTGAAACACTATGATTGCTCTTACGATTCAGAATGTTTCTTTCGATGTTCCATAAATCTTACTTTAAGGGCTCTTTTGGTTCTACCCACATAAATTAAGTCACAACTACATTTCAAAATATATATAACAAGGGAGTAGTACAATTAATCAAACCTCTAACTTTATATCTTTTGTCCCCATGATTAAATTCTGTCAATTTGTTGTTTATAAACAAACATGTAGATGAACACTCAAGACTTCAACAAATGATCTCCCCTTTCTTCCAATCAAGCCATAGATGTCCGAGAATTAAAGGAGCGGAGGGACACGAGATCAAGAAGAATGGAAGCATCTCAGTATGGAGGGCACCCACTGACAACTGAATAGGAGGAGTTTTGCCGAGAATTCTGCCCCAATTAGGGGGTTACTATCCAATCCGCAGACGGTGATGCTTGAATCCAACTTAATGGAAGGAATACAGAGAATCTGTAACACAGGAGATCCAGAAAATTGCCGGCTGCACCACTGTCAAGAAACGCGGAGACGTTGGTGGATTGAAGACCAAAAACTAAGTGTACAGGGAGCAAGACAGAAGTATTTGAAGAGATTATTTGAAGACCTAGGCGCAGCTCTTCTCCATCGTCTAGGCTTGGCCGTTTCCCGGCTTGTTAGGACAAGTGCGGAGCAGGTGGCCCTTATTGTCACAGTACATACAAAGACCCAAGGTGCGTCGTCTAGAGAGTTCTTCAGAGGAAAGACGGTAAGCTCCTAGATGCATGGGCTCAGCAACCTCCAAGGATGCATTAGAGGAAGTCAGGAGAGAGTAGGAAGAAACTGATGTATCCTTCTCAGTTTTTATCTCTTTGAATCAAATGTTCATCTTGTCTTCTGCAAAAAGAGGATGAGAATGGTTTTATGAATGGAAACCTGCTGTTTGGAACATACTGCAGCGTTGTAACCAGGGCATCGTGATATGTGCTCACGCTCAGGGTTTAAAACCAAAAAGGATTCTGGTTCTATTTTCCCACCCCAGATACCTGACTGGCTCAGTTCCTTGTCATATGGAGTAGGTTTGCTCCTGATGGCTGTCTGCTGCCTTCTCCACTTCTAAAGCTAGGTGCAGCAAGACATAGAGCTGTAACTTCAAATTTTAAAGTCTGGGAGGAGAAACAAAAATGTTGGCCCCCTAACCCACAATTTTAACCAAATGAACCTACAGTATGGATAAACCTCTCCCCCCTTCAGCATTGCGCCCTGTGCTATCGCCCTTATCCCCAAACCCCTATTTACAGCCGTGGCAAGACAGTCAAAGGCAGGTTGCAAACATCCTGAAATGTGCACTCCACTCCAAGTGTGCAGGCAGCAAAATCAGCAAGGGAGGAAGTCAGATGAGTGCATTCTCCACCGTGCATTTCAGTGTAGTTAAAGCCAAGTGTAGAGGATTCTTAATGTAATGATGTTGAGGGGTCACTATTATCATCAACATTTATTTATATAGCACCAGCAGATTCTGTAGCACTTTACATTTGAGAACAAACAGTAATAAAACAATACTGGGTAATACATACAGAGAGGTAAGAGGGCCCTGCTCGCAAGCTTACAATCTATAAGACAATGGTTTGATACACAAGGGTGGGGGCATTAAGGCTTATAATACTGGTCATAAATTCCATTCGGTTAACCTATCAAATCCTGGAGACCACAGTGGAGATAGGGGAGGGAAAGACTTGCTTCCAGTCGGAGGCATGTGGCGGCAGAGAGGATGTGGCGAACCAATTTGTTTTGATGTTTAGTTGCTGAAAGGAATCCAAGGAAGACAAGAAAGAATTTGGGTTCAAAGGGAAGAAAGATTTGAATTATGGATTTCATCAGGGACTTAATCTCATACCAGAACGGAGGTAGTTTCGTACAAGACCACCATATATGTAGAAAAGTGACTGCGCCAAAGTATGAACGCCAACATCTGTCCGAGGAATCAGGCAATATCTTATGGAGACGGGTAGGGACATAGCACCAGCTATATAGAAGCTTATAGGCATTTTCTTTTATTTGTACACAAATTGAGGTACAAGCGGCATTGTCACGAATTTTAGACCATCATTGAGAGGTTCTCCCAGGTCTCGTTCCCCTGCTACGTCATAAGGGACACAGAAAGGCAGGGCCTGATTAATGGTTCTGGCCGCTCTAGGCTAACACTCCCGTAACACACCCGCCCCCCAAATAATTAAAGGAAAATTCAGGATTACAAACCCTCAATGCTTAGGCTCTTTAGAGTGCATCCTCATGAATGCCACACAATACAGAAATCATACCCCCCCACAAACAGCTAATTCATGAACCCCCAGAACACACTCTGTCCCCCTTTCTGCCTTTCTGCACACACACTCTGTCCCCCTTTCTGTACACACACTCTGTCCCCTTCAAAAAAGAGGATTTGCACTTACGATATATTGGTTTGTCTGATTCCATCTGGGGGACACTGCTAACCATGGGGTTGAGTTTGGCACCTAAATAGTTAACTTTTTTTTTTTAGCTGCTGACAGACCATCCCCCTGCCAACTCCCAACAGAACTCAGTTTGATTAAAAAAGCCCCAATAAAATAGGCAATCAACCAAGAACACATAGAAGCAAGCAGAAGGTAGGGAACGCAGTGTCCCCCAGATGGAATCAGAGAAACCGATTTATCGTAAGTATAAATCTTCTTTTCTCTTTCATCCATCTGGGGGACACTGCTAACCATGGGGACTTACTAAAGCAGCCCCCTTGAAGGGTGGGACCGCTCTGATCTCCCAGCACGTAGAGTACTACGGCCAAATGAGGCGTCCATAGACGCAAGAAATTGAATTGGTAAAATCTTGTGAAAATATGGACCGAGGACCCGGTAACTGCTATGCATAGCTGGTCCGCTGAGGTCCGATTCAGTGAAACCCAGGACGTCCCCACAGAACGGGTAGAATAGGCAACAATACACTCTGGTACTGGATGGTTAGTACTAACATAAGCTTGCTTTATAGTCAGAGTAAGCCACCTAGCAATAGATTGTTTAGACGCTGATCATCCACGTCCAAAATAATCGAACAAGATAAATAAGGAACCTGTCCTACGAATCATTGCATTTCTTTTGACATAAATTCGTAGAGCCTTGACCACATCCAAAATTTCATGTTCCCTGTTCCAGATCCCTGAGGATCCTCTGTGAACACAGGAACCACCAATTCCTGGTTTACATTAAAACCAGACACCACCTTAGGAAGAATGATGAATTGTCCCCTAGGACTGCTCTATCATCCTGAAAAACCAGATAAGGTTCATGACAAAGCCCCCAGCTCAGATACCCTTCGAGCTGAGGCAATAGCAAGAAGGAAAACCACCTTTCAAGTTAAAAAACCGTAACTCTGCTGACTGTAACGGTATGTACTGAAGCTCCTGCAGCATATAAAGGACTACACAAAGATCACAATCAAAGATTTGTTGGTGGAACATAGAGAGGTTGTATATGAAGCACTCCCTGTAAGAAAGTCTTAACATCCAAACCATCTTGTATAAAAACAAGATAAAAAGACTCTGAACTGCAGGTCTTATTCCTACACCATGTATGTATAAACGCCAAATACGGCGATAATTTGAGCCGAATCGGCTTTCTAGCCTAGATAAGGGTATCAATTACCCTGGAAGAAAACCCTCTGGATTTCCACAGAATGGCTTCAAAAGCCATGCTGTTAAATTCAATTGGGCTAGAATCTGATGCAAGAAAGGTCCCTGAATCAGCAGAAGTTTCCAAAGGGGTAACGGAATACCCAGGTCCAATGTCATAAGAAGAACCTCTGGACACCAGACTCTTAATGTCCAAGCTGGCGCCACGAGAATGACTGACCGATCTCCCTGCTTGATTCTCCAAAGGACCATGGGAATCATTGATATAGAAGGAAACAGGTAACCTAACCTGAAGTCCCCTGGCATTGTGAACACATACAGTGCCATTATCAGACCGCTTCTGGTCTTGCACTAAATTTTGTAACCTTCCTGTTGTGACTCAACAACATCTGAGAGACTGTCTCGTCTCCAGAGATAACACCATCTGACGATCTAGCTTCAGATGGGACCCCCCTTGAAAACACAGAGAGTGGATCCTGTCATAAGGGAGAGTTTCAAAAGACGCTACCATGTTTCCTCATACACAGAAGGACCTACGGCCTCCTACAGGACAGAATCCTGTTTATCCCCTCTTCCAGAGGATCTTGTCCTCTGGAAGAAAAACCTTCTGACACACCATGTGCATAATTAGCTCCAGGAATAACCTCCTTTTGAAAAGGTATCAACTGTGACTTCGGCGGTTCAGTCGTCATGTCTCTCCTGAACCAGAACGGTAAATTGCAGATGCAGCTTTAATAACCAACGTCCAGATAGGGTACTACTTGCACACTTCTGGCAAAAGGCCGCCATTACCGCCCTTATCTCTGTAAACACCCTTGGTGCTATAGGAGATTTAATTGCTTGATTTTCAATCCTGGCCTGAACGAGCCATCCTGCTCCTGGACCAAAAAAGAGGTTGGAGTAAAACCCCAGCTTCTTTTGCTCTTCGAGAATCTTTACAATAATTCTCTGTGAAAAGTAGAGAATATCCACAGTGGAGCATTGCCTGTCTTTTGAGTGGGAGACGGGGCAAAACTGGTTTCCAAAAAAAACCTGTGAGGCGCTGGCCCCACCACATCTATCATGGAACCTCTTGTAACCCCTGATGACTCTGTCCACTGATCTGTGGACAGCAGCAAACATATCCCCACCCACCCCTACCTCCAACAGAAGAGGGAGAGCATCATGCTGCCGGTCTATCCGGAAGCTGGGAGGAGGAACGCCCAGAAGAGGAGGATGAGGCTGATCTTCCCCGAAGACTATCTCCTACCTCCAGAAGATTTTGATCTAAACGGCTGACCTCTGCCAGACATGCCCCCCCAAAAGGGCTGCCTGAAGGAACCAAGCCTCGGAATCCTAGATCTTGGAGTATTAACTCCACTAGCGTAAGGAAGGGATACTGACAATCTCTCAGATTCCACATCCGCATCCATATCTTAACCATAATGTTCTTCTTGTCGCTACAGTTGTAGCTGAAATAGAAGAAGAATGGATGCTGAATTATGGTCTGCTTAATACACCTAACCCGTGTCTTCCCTCAGGTGTATAGCCAAGGAAAAAAGCTCAGAATCCTGCAAAGCAGATGCCAAGTGGCCAGCCCATGCTTCCATCTTCCTGGCAACCCAGGTCGATAAAAATGATGGTCAAAAAAAATAATTTTTTTTTTACATAGCAAACCCTATGTCTGGATGTTTCCAAGAAGCCGCTGCAATCTCTCTCAACTTTGCTGAGTGAGGGAATATGAATTGCCTCTCTTGCAACCTTGTTAAAAAAGAGACCAGTCCAGACCTAGTTCACAAATCCCAAGGTCTGACGTACTACTACCTAGAACCCTCCTATGATCCTACTAATGAGGAATCACAGTCGTCTAACCATTCACCTTCTTTCTCAGAGGATCCCTCTGAGTCAGATAATAGAAACAGCAAATTTGCTGATCTATGTCTCTTATTTTTAGGTAAATGTTTCGGGTTCTTTAGTCACTGGTTTAACCAATATAAACCTGCCATTTCTGAATTCCTGGCCTACTATCACTGCAAACCCTTCAGGCTTCCCGCAGGGGAATATACCCGATAGAGAAAGATTGTCCTACTACCGAGGGTAAAAGACTTGTTCTCTTTGTAGACATGCCTAACTAACAAAGGCTACCATTTTCAGAGGCAGAAGGTCACACCTCAGCTACCACTGGAACCCTCCAATGGGTTAGATAATAGTTTGACCAGGGTCCAAACCCTTGTGTCCAAAACAGTACCCACTCAGGAGGATTGCAACCTGAATGGAGCTGTCTTCACATTGCACCACAACTGACGCCACGGCGCAATTAGTACAGAGCGCCCCTGGGTCCTAATGTTCACCCGCTATTTAGCATTACATTTGGACCCCAGTGGCACACGCAGGGGGAATTTCTGAGTCTCCAAAAACCCCCCCTGCGCTAACTTAGTGCCCACCATAGCGGCACTGTCCTATACAGCAGCCGCGGCGCTGTCAAAGAAGCGTCCGCGGCGGTGCTGTATTGTATACAGCACCGCCGTGGACGCTTCTTTGACAGCGCCGCGGCTGCTGTATAGGACAGCGCTCCCGAAATGGAGCTGCTGTCTACTTTTCTCAGACATTTTTAGTAGAAAATAAAACAACCACAGAGCAAAAACAGACACGTACACACCAGATAATTACACAGAAAATACTAACTAATGTATGAACAGGTCAAAAAGATAGTATTTCTGTCAATGAGAGAGCAATAATTTATTATAAATATTATGCTATTCCCCCCAAAATGTGCTCACAATCTTATACCTCCCTATCTCCTATAGAGAGTATAAAACATACTTAGCCAAGGGCAGGCCGCAAGTAGCTGCAGACCTTCCAGATTGGCTGCAATCAGCACAGATCCTGATGCTCACCAGCTAATTTGGCCTAAAATTTGGAACAGGGAAAAACACTTGTTGCCTTACTTTTCTCACATTCTTAGTAGAAAATAAAGCTACCACACAGCACAATACAGGTATATATACAGAAGATATTTACACAGAAAACACTAATCAATCTATGAACAAGTCAAAAGATAGTATTTCTGTTCATGAGAGAGCAATAATCTCTTATAAATATTATGCTCTTCCCTCAAAATGTGGTCAGAATCTATACTTCCCTATCAGTAGAATCCACTATATAGAGAGTATAAAATATACTTAGCCAAGAGAAGGCTGTCAGCTGCAGCAGATTTTCCAGAATGGCTGCAATCAGCCCAGAGCACCTGGGTCCCAATGCTCACTAGCTAATTTAGCATTACATTTGGAATAGACAATATATTTGGCACGTGTTGCTTTACTTTTATCAGCCATCATAAGCAAAAAAATAAAGTCACGTACAGACAGAATAGGCACAAACACACAAGATATTTTTCAGAAGGGAGAGCTATAATCTCTTTAACATTAACCTCTACCCAGTATATGTGCCCACAATACTTATACTTCTCTATCCAGCATATATAGAGAGAATAAATGATACTTAGCAGGGAGATGTGTGTCAGCAGCTGCATTTCCTCCGAATGGCTGCTGTGTCCTTTCCTCCCTTTGTATTTTGGCGCTAGAAGGAATCTACCATGTGCTCCCTCAGCATTTCCTGCACAGAATATCAGTGATTTCCACTTCTCCAGTAAGTGGAATCGTGTGATATCTGCTACTCTGTCCCCTGAAAAGCACGCCCATTACCCCAAGTTCCCCCTCCTCTTTTAACTGAGGAGGGGACTTGGTACGCTCCACTCCTTGTCATGGCCCTGGGAAACAGCAAGAGTACCGGCGCTCTTTGCCTGTGGCAGCGCCTGACCCTGCTAGCAGTGTGAGAGCAGTTTGTGTAGCCACTTATCACACTGTGAGAAGTCTCACTGCTCCATGTGAAAAAACTGTCAGCGGGAGCCGCGGCTCCCCTGCTGACAGCTGCTTCTCTGTTCACGAGTCTGCTCTGTATTACAGAGCCAGTCGTGTGCTAGTCAACAGAAAAAAACTCTATAAAGAAAAGAAAAAGCCTAATTACAGTGAACCCTGTTCACTGTGCAGCTCTTCAACTTCAGCCCATACTCCTTGGGCACCTACTTCAAACTGAGTTCTGTTGGGAGTTGGCGGGGGGATGGTCTGTCAGCAGCTAAAAAAGTTAACTATTTAGGTGCCAAACTCCTCCCTACCCTACTCAACCCCATGGTTAGCAGTGTCCCCCAGATGGATGAAAGAGAAACACAAGTCTACTTACCTATCTTCTTCTCTTCCACCGGCAGTCAGCTCCTCTCACTGCAGCTCCTCACTGACACAGTCGGATATGTGATGATGACATCATGCACCACAGCCAGCGAGGAGGGAGGAGAGGGGAGGAGAGGAATGGGGAGGAGAGGAGTGGGAAGGAGTGGGTAGGAGGAGACAGGAGGAGGGAGGGTCAGTGTGGTGGAGGGGAGAGGGGCGCCTCTGTGTCCACATAATAGTGAAAACAAAAATGTAAAAAAAAAATCTTAAATGCTGCCGGCGTTGCACCCAGTCCCCCAGGTCCCAGCGCCCCAGGCTGCAGCCTGATCAGCCTATTGGTTGATCAGGCCCTGTGGGAAGGTGCAATAGAGGAGATCAGTTCAGAGTAAATAGTGGAAATAATACCCGGCTTAGATGCCCGGCGCAGGCACAGTGACTCAATGGTGGTAAGTGGCCAGGAAGTGAAGCGGGATTTAACGAAAGAGTGGAGATTGCGAATTTGTAGGTATTGATAGAAGCATTGAGTGGGTAAGCCAGTTTTCACTTTTATGTCATCAAACTGGGAGAATAGTGCATTATAAATTATGTCATTCAAGAACTGGATCCTTCGGATATGCCAAAGGGAGAAAGAGAAGGAGAGCAATCCAGGGGGAAAATCTGGTGAATTCAAGAGAAGGATTACCGGGGGAGGGGTGAGGGAAGAAAATGTTGAGTCGGGAGGCCGAGTCCCAAATAGACAGAGAGTGGGAGACCGTGGAGTGGTTCAGGGCCTTTTTAGGGCGACGTGCTCTTGGAAGCCAGAGGAATTTAGGAATGACGGAAATGTTAGTGAGAGTTGTGGGTCAAAGGATGTCCCCTCGAAAATTTGATTGTTATAGGATGTTAGGTGTGGGGCAAGGTCTGCTGCACAATTCTTATAGTACTGCGCAGTGAATCCATCTGGGTCAGGGGCCAAAGAGGGTTTGAGAGATTTTATTGCCACAGATACCTTGTTGTCAGAAATATCCGCATTCAAGCATGAGAGCTGGGATTGGGAGTTGTGTGGGAGGGGGGTATTGGCTAAAATACATCTCCAGAGTATATGACAATATGTCCCCCATGAAGGGGAGTCAGAAATGTTATATAAAGAGGCATAAATGTCTCTGAATCCATTGACAATGTCTAAGGGGTCGTATGTCACAGAGTCAATGGATTTTATATGGAGTTTGTCAATGAGGCCTCGGGCACACTTCTGGCTGAGTTTTCAGGCTAATAAGGAGTCATCCTTGTTTGCCTTATCGCAAAAGCATTGCTAAAGTTTCTGCAGGAGGAAAGCTGCTCAGCAAGACAAAAAAGTGTTAAGTTGTCCCTTCAGGGAATTTATTCATGATAGTAGGGCTGGGTCAGGGGGTTGCTTGTGTTGGGCTAGAAGGGAGGAAGGCGCTGCTCCAAGGAGAAGATCCTTATGGCTGCCTGGCGTTTAGCTTGTGAAGCAGCGCTGAAAAGCCAGCCACTAATAGTGGCTTTGTAGGCTTCCCAGATGATACCTGAAGCAATCTCCTGCAAAGCATTTTCTTGAAAATAATCAGAGATGGCCATCTTAATCTCATAAAAGGTAGAAGTGTTTAGTAGGAGGGAATCATCTAGACATCACCTGAAAGGGTGTAGATACTGATGTAGGAAATCAAGAAGAACGTATACTCCCGCATGGTCAGTACATGAAAACGGGGTGATGCATGTGTTTATGGTCATGGGCAATAATGATTGGGAGACATGTATCACGTTGATGCGGGAGTATATCTGGTCATTGCCAAATAGTGGGTGTAATCCCGTGCAGTGAAAGTTTTGAGGCGCCAAGTGTTGTGTAGGGAGTGCTATTTTAACAAGTCAGACAAGGCGGAGGCCTCGCTTGATAGTGGTGTTGTCATGTTTTGAGAGGGGGGGAGGATTTGTCAAGTTGTGGGTCTAATACCACGCTGAAATCACCCACTATTATATTTTGACCCTGTGCCCTTCGCTCAATGTGTCGAACAGTGTAGAGAAAAACAGACCCTGACCTTGATTTGGAGCATATATTGAGGCCAATGTGACCGGAGAGGAGTGGAGGGTGCCCATGACTAGAAGAAAGCGACCTTCTGGGTCTGAGTAGGATGAGGAAGGTTGGAATGGAACTTTATTATGAGTTTGCTGAGGCAAAGAAAATCTGAAAGAATTGATTACCCTGAAGCTGTGTTTGGGTACCTGTGAGATAAGTCTCTTGAAAAAAGACTACGTTCATCCGTTCCCTTCTGTAGATTCCCAAGATTATGGTCCACTTGCATGGGAAATTGAGGCCATTCACGTTGACAGAGAGGAATTTCAAAGCCATAGTGTTTGAGGTGGAGTGGTCGCAGGCAAATGGGAAGTCCAGGTGCTACAATTAGAATGAGGTTTAATCTGGCAAAGTGTGCTCATGGAGGTGAAGAAAGGGGAGTGGGAAGGAGGAGGAGGGGGAAGGAGCCACAAGAGAAAGAGAGAAAGAGAAATGAGAAGAAGAGAGGAAAGAAGAGGCCCCATTGGGCGAGTACTCTTTAACGGAGGGATCCAGAAGCGCTCCAGGTTTAATACAAGTAAACATAATAAAACAGAACAATATTCATATAGGGAGCATGGGTGGTGGTATGGTGACATTGGACCTTGTCACCCTCTATTCTATAAGAATAGAGACACAAAAAAACAATATAAGGTTATCCAGATACAAAGAGGGAAGTGCAGTAAGAAGGAGGGGGGGCTGGACAAGGAGAGGGGGGTGGGAGACGAGAGGGTGTGAGTTGGGAGAAGGGGATTAAAAGAAGGTCAGAGGGGGAAAAGGGAGTGAAGGGGAAGTGGGAAAAGGAGAATGGAGGAGAAAGGGGAAAAAAACATGGGGAAAGAGGGAAGAAAAATAGGGGGGGAATGGGTCTATGCCTTGGGCTAGGAAGTGGCCAGCCTTATTTAGTAGTATTTAAAACTAAAATGTGATAACAAAGAACAAGTAGATTGTTAAAAGTACATGTACAAATTGTAAACAGCGACCAGAAGGTCTATCTTTGTAAGTTCAAGACAGTTGTAGAAGGAGTGTCCATTTCAATAAAAGTACGGACAAAGCTGTGTGGGGTCATTGGGTGATTCAGGTAAGGGATGTGTCATGAGCTCAACTCCGGGAGACTCTGGACCACTTGGGAGCAGGGGGGACTGTGTGTCCATGGTTTGGTGAGCCATGTTGTAGTTGAGCAGAATCAGGGAGGATGTCTAGCTTGGCCAGGATGCTCTGTCCTTGGTCCAAGGTTTTGCCGTGATGAGTAGCATTAGCAGCAAGAATTTGAAGGAGAAAAGTAAAGCCCCAGCGGTAGCAAACGTTATGCTGGTGAAGAATCCTAGTGTTAGGCTGGAGAGTTCTATGTTTTTGTATAGTTGAGGGGGCCATGCCTTGAAATAATTGTAAGTCCATGTTCTTGTAAGAGATTGATGAGGTGTTCCTTGTGAACGATAAGATCCTCTTGTTGTAGTAGTGGAGGAGGACAATGACGTCCCATGGTGGGTGGTCGGGTGATGGCCTAGCTCTGAAAGCTTGAAGAGCACGGTCCAAGTCTGTAAGGTCTGGGAGCACTTGCATGAAGAGGCCTTTGAGGAAAGGTTGTATCTGAGAGAGGGAGACATCCCTGAGCACATTTTAGACACGGATGTTGTTACGCTAGGAGTGGTTTTCGGCGTCTGTCGGCTTTTCTTTCAAGCTCTCAACTTCCTCGTATAAACTCCTTGTCAAAGGTAGATCGAGAATGGCAAAGATCATCCGTTTTTAGCTTCGAGTGTGTCGGTGCAAGTCACCAAATAAACTATCTCAGCTTTAAAATCCTCGACAGCCTTTGAGAGTTCCTGTTTGAATGTCTCTTTACTCCTTTAACAAGATTCAACATGACAGCTTGGATCTGAGGATCTATATCAGGCACTTTAGAAGGGGATGACGGTGAAGTCTCTGAAAGGTCAGCTTGTGGCAGTGATGCTTTACTTTTGCCATCCAAGAAGTTAGTGGTGGAGCTGTTAGAGGGTTTATTATTCTTCTGAGACATGGTAGTACGAATGTAAAAAAGACTTGAGAGTACATAGCAAAAATAAGTAAGGGAGGAGGAGGAATTAGTGGGGTTGAAAGGACAAATGGAAAACTGCACAATAGTAGGTGAAGAGTTTAGACGGGGCTCATCAGGTCCCAGGCAGTGCGTGAGAGATCACAACAGTATGGACCCAGGGTTCTTGTAGGCTGAAGGATTTAGTGTGCTTTTAAGGATGGTTTTCCCTTCTTCTCCCTCCACTGTTTTATTGGGTTTACTTTTTGTTCTATTAGCCGGTGATATATCACCTAATCCTGGTCCCCCACACTTAACACACACACATACATCAGAACACTACCACTCTATAGCAAACCTCAAACACATTACCTGCCTCTTCTCTTTTCCAAAGTCCTTTAAATGTGCCCTTTGGAATGCACGCTCTGTTTGTAACAAATTTACCTCCATTCATGATCTCTTCCTCTCAAAAAACCTTAACCTTCTGGCAATAACTGAAACATGGCTCATGCAATCAGACACTGCCTCACCTGCAGCACTTTCACATGGTGGCCTCCAACTCACCCACACCTCTAGACCTGAAGGCAGACAAGGGGGTGGGGTTGGACTACTTCTCTCCTCACAGTGCACATTCACAGTTCTAACAGATGTCCCATCACTCACGTTCACATCTTTTGAAGTACATGCTGTTAGGATTTTTAATCCATTCTCTATGCGTGTTGCGGTGATCTATCGTCCCCCTGGAGCACACCAACAATTTATTGAGGGTTTCTCTGCATGGCTCTCTCACTTCTTATCTTCAGTCATCCACACCCTCATCCTGGGTGATTTCAACATCCCCAAAGCTGCTTCCAAACTACTCTTTCCAACCTCCTCACTTGACCTCTTGCAGTGGATTGAATCATCTACTCATCAGGATGGCCATTGCCTTGATCTTGTTTTCTCTAGACCCTAGGTTCCCAAACTGCGCCACGGCTCCCAGGGGTGCCGTGGCGCTGTCACAGGGGTGCCGTGGACAGGAAGAAGAAAAAGAAGGAAAAAAAAAAAAACTACTTACCAATGCAGCGGTGCCTGGGACCCAGCATCCTCCTCCCTCCTCGCTTCTCACTGAATGTGACGTCATCATGGCCAACATATTCACTGAGAAGCGGCAGGAGAAAGGATGCTGGGTCCCGGGCGCTGCAGGATTGGCAAGTTTCTCTTTTTTTTTCTTCCTCCTGTCCACGACGGGACACAGATAGGGCACAGCGCAAATGCAGAGGGGGCACAGCGCGGATGCAAAGGGGCACAGCGCGGATGCAAAGGGGGCACAGCGCGAATGCAGAGGGGGCACAGCGAGGGGGCAGCGCGCAGATGCAGAGGGGGCACAGCGCGGATGCAGAGGGGGCACAGAGAGGGGGCACAGCGAGGGGGCAGAGCGCGTATGCAGAGGGGCACAGCACGGATGCAAAGGTGGCACAGCGAGGGGGCAGAGCGCAGATGCAGAGGGGGCACAGCGCGGATGCAGAGGGGGGCACAAAGTGTGTGTGGATGCAGAGAGGGCACAGACTGTGTGAATGCAGAGGGGACACAGAGTGTGTGGATGCAGGGGCAAAGTGTGAGGTAGCTGTAAATTATTCTTTGACAGAAATATAATTGAAAAAAATATATATAAAAATATTCTTTTCCCTTGGATTTATGTGTATTATTTTTGCATACAACTAAATAAGTATTTCTGTCCTGACCTAAATACTTATTACTTTTTTTTGACTACTGATAAAACGGGACTGATCAGTAATTATTTTGGAGGGGTGCCTTGAAAAAAATATGGAGACTCTAAGGGTGCCGCGAACTGCAAAAGTTTGGGAACCACTGCTCTAGACTATGCTCACTTTCTAACTTTCTTAACACACTCTTCCCCCTCTCGGATCATCACCTTATCAGCTACATGCTCACCCCCACTGCTCTAACCTCTCTACTGTCTAACTCTACCAAGTCTCCTCATACCCGTAGAAATCTTAATTCTATTAATATTCAACAATTTTCCACCTCTCTCCAACACCTTTTCTCTCCTATCTCTACATTCTCCTCCCCTGAGATGAAAGTACCTCATTTTTACCAAACCTTAGCAACAGCCATTGATCAAGTGGCTCCAGCGACACTACATACTACACGTCGACTTCTATGTCAGCCGTGGCACACTACAGCAATGCGAAATCTTCAAAAACTTTCCCGTAAAGCAGAACGTCACTGGTGTAAAACTCGCACCTCTAATGACTTCTTCATATATACTTCTATCTACCGCTCCTATCGAAATGCTCTGGACACTACAAAACAAACATACTTCCAATCTCTCATCTATGCTCAGGCTTCCAACCCCAAAAGCCTTTTTAAGACATGTAAAGCTCTTCTCAATCCTCCCACCCCAAACCCTCCATCTACTATCAGTGCCCAGGATCTTGCTTCCTATTTCAAGGACAAGATTGATAAGATCAGACTAGAATTGGTATCCTCTTCCTTGACAAGCAATTGGCTCAATTCCTTCCCACCAACCTCTGACACCCTCTCTTCATTTGATCCCACAAATGAAGAGGACATTTCTACGCTCTTCTTATCCTCCTACTCTACCTCCTGTCCTCTTGACCCTATTCCCTCGCAAATTGGTAGATCCCTGTCTCCTGTGCTCATATCACCTCTAACTAAAATCTGTAATCTCTCGCTCTCTACTGGCATCTTTCCGTCACTATACAAGCATGCAGTGATTACTCCTATTCTAAAAAACAAAATTCCGACCCAAACTCTCTCTCAAATTACCGTCCCATCTCTCAGCTGCCGTGCCCCTCCAAGCTTCTAGAGAGACTTGCCTACACTCACCTCACATGCTTCCTTTCCGCAAACAACCTTTTGGATCCTTTTCAGTTTGGCTTTCATTCTCAACATTCCACAGAGACTGCGTTGACTAAGGTTGTCAATGATCTGATCACTGGTAAAATGAAACGCCATTACTCTCTCCTAATTCTCCTGGATCTCTCGTTCGTTGACTACTCTCTTCTCATACAAACGCTACAATCCCTAGGGCTTCAAGACACTGTTCTATCCTGGTTCTCATCCTACCTTTATAATTGCTCTTTCACTGTTAATTTCTCTGGGGCCACCTCTGCTCCGCTTCCTTTATGTCACGGTTCTCAAACAGAAGTACAGCTAGGAGTCATGAATTCGGTGAAAACACTCTTTGTTTATTTGCAGAGAGGTGATAATAACAGGTAATAAGGTGCAGTGATAAATACCAGGTTCCAGCTGATGCAGCAAGTAGCATGAATGTCCAGAAACAATCAGGTAAGGACAACAGGAAATGACATCAGGATTAGGACAACAGGAAAGGACATCACATGATGGGACAACAATAACCAGCAATGACTGCTGGGAGGAACAGGTATATATAAGGGGAATGAGACACACCCAGGTGCATGAGATAATTAGTGAACATACAGGTTAACTCCTAAAGCACAGGAATAATGCACAATAGCAGCACCTCTGGTGAAAAGAGGTACTGCTGGAACATAAAATAGCAATACAAATAATAGAGTCCAAAAGTCCAGGAGGCAGGTTGTTACAGTACCCCCTCCCTAAAGGGCGGATTCCAGACGCCCATATCACCAAAAGTGTTTGAAAGTGTCCGAGTCATAGTCCACTATCGGGCATGTGGTGGAGAAATCCTCATCCATGGACAGAGAAGGTACGGAAACCATGTCCAAGGAATGCGGGAATCCCGAAGTCTCACCTCTCTTCTTTTTACATTTCTTTGCTTTCTTTTTAGGGACACAGGATTGCTCAAACTGAATAGAACATGCAGGTAGCCTCATGGTTGGGCAACTGGAGACAACGAAGTTGGCACAACAGACATGTAAGGAGTAAAACTGACAAGTGCTGGAACAAATTCTTTGCACACTGCCTCACAAAAAAGTTGTAAATCGGAAAGGATGGGATCTCTGGTCTCAACAAAGGGGCTGGCCCATTCCAGAGCTTTCCCTGTAAAATTGGACAACAGGTAATATACTTGCTTCTGTTGGCTATCTAGGAGGTCAGGTACTGATGGTAAATAGGATATAAAAAATTTAATCAGAGCATTAAATTGCTGTATATCCCCATTGAAGGTAGGTGGTAGTTCAGACTTGGTGGCAGGCCCGGACTGGGCAGCAGGCTTGGCAGCAGGCCCGGACTGGGCGGCAGACTTGGGAGCAGGCCCGGACTGGGCGGCAGACTTGGGAGCAGGCCCGGACTGGGCGGCAGACTTGGGAGCAGGCCCGGACTGGGCGGCAGACTTGGGAGCAGGCCCGGACTGGGCGGCAGACTTGGGAGCAGGCCCGGACTGGGCGGCAGACTTGGGAGCAGGCCCGGACTGGGCGGCAGACTTGACAGGAGACCCAGAATGGGCAGCCGGCTTAGCAGCAGGCCCGGACTTGGTGGCAGGCTTGGGAGCTGGCCCGGACTGGGCGGCAGACTTGATAGCACTTTGAGAAGCCTGAGGGCAGACAGCACTTTGAGAAGCCTGAGGGCAGACAGCACTTTGAGAAGCCTGAGGGCAGACAGCACTTTGAGAAGCCTGAGGGCAGACAGCACTTTGAGAAGCCTGAGGGCAGACAGCACTTTGAGAAGCCTGAGGGCAGACAGCACTTTGAGAAGCCTGAGGGCAGACAGCACCAAGTGGTAACTCGGGCTGGACCGCATGGACTGGCAACTCGGGCTGGACCGCATGAACTGGCAACTCGGGCTGGACCGCATGAACTGGCAACTCGGGCTGGACCGCATGGACTGGCAACTCGGGCTGGACCGCATGGACTGGCAACTCGGGCTGGACCGCATGGACTGGCAACTCGGGCTGGACCGCATGGACTGGCAACTCGGGCTGGACCGCATGGACTGGCAACTCGGGCTGGACCGCATGGACTGGCAACTCGGGCTGGACCGCATGGACTGGCAACTCTTCTGGAGCAGACTGGAGGGACAGGACCCCCTCTGGAGAAGTCTTTAAGGGCAGCGCCCCCTCTGGAGCCAACTGGAAGGGCAGCGCCCCCTCTGGAGCCAACTGGAAGGGCAGCGCCCCCCTCTGGAGCCGACTGGAAGGGCAGCGCCCCCTCTGGAGCCGACTGGAAGGGCAGCGTCCCCTCTGGAGCAGACTGGAAGGGCAGCGCCCCCTCTGGAGCAGACTGGAAGGGCAGCGCCCCCTCTGGAGAAGACTGGAAGGGCAGCGCCCCCTCTGGAGAAGACTGGAAGGGCAGCGCCCCCTCTGGAGCAGACTGGAAGGGCAGCGCCCCCTCTGGAGCAGACTGGAAGGGCAGCGCCCCCTCTGGAGAAGACTGGAAGGGCAGCGCCCCCTCTGGAGAAGACTGGAAGGGCAGCGCCCCCTCTGGAGCCGACTGGAAGGGCAGCGCCCCCTCTGGAGCAGACTGGATGGGCAGCGCCCCCTCTGGAGCAGACTGGAAGGGCAGCGCCCCCTCTGGAGAAGACTGGAAGGGCAGCGCCCCCTCTGGAGAAGACTGGAAGGGCAGCGCCCCCTCTGGAGAAGACTGGAAGGGCAGCGCCCCCTCTGGAGCAGACTGGAAGGGCAGCGCCCCCTCTGGAGAAGACTGGAAGGGCAGCGCCCCCTCTGGAGAAGACTGGAAGGGCAGCGCCCCCTCTGGAGAAGACTGGAAGGGCAGCGCCCCCTCTGGAGAAGACTGGAAGGGCAGCGCCCCCTCTGGAGAGGACTGGAAGGGCAGCGCCCCCTCTGGAGAAGACTGGAAGGGCAGCGCCCCCTCTGGAGAAGACTGGAAGGGCAGCGCCCCCTCTGGAGAAGACTGGAAGGGCAGCGCCCCCTCTGGAGAAGACTGGAAGGGCAGCGCCCCCTCTGGAGCAGACTGGAGCTCAGGAACAGAGACAGCGGCTGAAGACTCAAAACTGGACACAGTGGCAGGAGACTCGGAACCGGACACAGTGGCAGGAGACTCGGAACCGGACACAGTGGCAGGAGACTCGGAACCGGACACAGTGGCAGCAGGCTCCAAGCTGGAGGCAGATGATGTGACCTCAGAGCTGGAGGCAGATGATGTGACCTCAGAGCTGGAGGCAGATGATGTGACCTCAGAGCTGGAGGCAGATGATGTGACCTCAGAGCTGGAGGCAGATGATGTGACCTCAGAGCTGGAGGCAGATGATGTGACCTCAGAGCTGGAGGCAGATGATGTGACCTCAGAGCTGGAGGCAGAGGCTGGCACCTCGGCACAGGAGACAGAGGCTGGCACCTCGGCACAGGAGACAGAGGCTGGCACCTTGGCACAGGAGACTGAGGCTGGCACCTCGGCACAGGAGACTGAGGCTGGCACCTCGGCACAGGAGACTGAGGCTGGCACCTCGGCACAGGAGACTGAGGCTGGCACCTCGGCACAGGAGACAGAGGCTGGCACCTCGGCACAGGAGACAGAGGAAATGGGTGCCTCAGGACAGGCGGCTGGAGCTGGCAGATTGGGTCTCTTCGCAGAGAACAGGAATGCTGGAGCATAAACAGATTTGGAGTGCCGAGAGGAAACAACAGGAGATGGTTCAGTAAGCTGACGTGGTCTACGGACAGGACAGTCCTGCAAGAAATGTGCATTGCTGGCACAGTAGAGACACAGTTTGTTGGTTACTCTGCGCTGTCGCTCCACTTCGGTCAGATGGGGGCGTGGCCCACTTGTGAACCGGGCATTAGTTAAACTGCAGTTGTTAGTTAAATGCAAATTTGACATGGTATTATTGCAAGGTGTTGGCGGCACGGATTCAGCAGCAGACAGAGTTGGCTGGGTCAAATCAACAGCATTAGATTTCAGTGAAACCGTCTCTGATAGTCTCCTGAGTGGGTCCAAAAGCAAAGTGGAAAATTTGGCCAGCTGGGAGCGTAACAATATAATGTCCATTTGTAAGGTTTGTAGCAGGGGTAATTCCATGATTGGTAAAACAGACATGTTGCAAAAGACAACTGAAAACTTGATTGCAGCAAAAGAAGTCCCAGAATAAAACAAAACTTTCACCTGACTCCAAAGCTGTTTTTTGGGCTGGTTATACTGTCACGGTTCTCAAACAGAAGTACAGCTAGGAGTCATGAATTCGGTGAAAACACTCTTTGTTTATTTGCAGAGAGGTGATAATAACAGGTAATAAGGTGCAGTGATAAATACCAGGTTCCAGCTGATGCAGCAAGTAGCATGAATGTCCAGAAACAATCAGGTAAGGACAACAGGAAATGACATCAGGATTAGGACAACAGGAAAGGACATCACATGATGGGACAACAATAACCAGCAATGACTGCTGGGAGGAACAGGTATATATAAGGGGAATGAGACACACCCAGGTGCATGAGATAATTAGTGAACATACAGGTTAACTCCTAAAGCACAGGAATAATGCACAATAGCAGCACCTCTGGTGAAAAGAGGTACTGCTGGAACATAAAATAGCAATACAAATAATAGAGTCCAAAAGTCCAGGAGGCAGGTTGTTACACTTTATCAGTTGGAGTAGCGCAAGGCTCAGTGCTAGGTCCTCTGCTGTTCTTTATCTATACCGCTTCTCTTGAAAATCTAATAAGTTCCTTTGGATTTCAGTATCATCTCTATTCGGATGATAGCCAAATTTATCTATCCTCTCCTGATCTCTTGCCATCTGTGTTGTCCCGTGTAACTGACTGTCTTTCTGCCATTTCATCTTGGATGTCATCTTGCCAACTCAACTTAATCTTTCTAAAACAGAGGTAATAATATTCCCACCCACCAACAAGAGCATACCTGACATTTCTATCTCTGTTGATAACATGACCATAAATCCCACCCCACAAGCTTGCTGCCTAGGTGTAATCCTTGACGCACACCTATCCTTTGTTCCCCACATTGGCTTTATATCTAAATCATGTTACATACATCTAAAAAACATTTCCAGAATTCCCACATATCTCACACAAGACACTGCAAAAAACTTAATTCATGCACTTATTATCTCCCACATTGACTATTGCAATTCCCTCCTTACAGGTCTTTCCCTTTTCCCCATTACCCTTTCTTTCCTTTATATATAACCTACAAGGCCATCAACAAAGCTGCACCAACATACATCTCCTCTCTTGTCACAAAATATCTCCCAACTCGGCAACTCCGTTCTGCACAAGATTTGTTTCTCTCATCCACACTCATTACATCCTCCCATTCCTGATTACAAGACTTTTTCCGGGCTGCACCCAATCTATGGAATTCTCTCCCTCGCACAATAAGACTCTCCTCTAGTCTACAAGCTATCAAGCGTTCTCTGAAAACCCACCTCTTCAGACAAGCTTATAATATTCCCCAACCACCCTCTTAACCTCACTACATTACCCTATTACCACATGTTATACAACTACCCCTTGACCAACATTGTTGTGTGACAGGATCATTTAGCTTATGAGTCACTTTTACCTTTGCAGTCTGGCTGGGCTGACTGCAAATGTAGACTTAACCTCATGTGTCAAACTCCCATTGTCCAATAGATTGTAAGCTTGCGAGCAGGGCCTTCTCACCTCTTTATCTGTTTTACCCAGTTTGTTTATTAATTTACTATGTTTGTCCCCAATTGTAAAGCGCTACGGAATATGTTGGCACTATATAATTAAATGATGATGATGTTTGCAGAATACATAGCTTGTGGTAATAACAAACGCCCACTAAATGGCAGCAGAGCTGCGTTTGGGAATGCAAAGAGTGATGTCTCTGAGGTGTAACCACTAGATGGCAGGCATTTTCTAGTTTAGCTCTGAGCAGAGAAAGGTATTAGTGACTTAGTCACCAGTAAGTGGCCTCCTTGTAGAATAGAATATCGGGGCCTAAAGCACAAGGTGTGCTGCCATAGGGAGCCCACTTAGTTGCTGAAGCTATCCCACTATTTTCTTAGCAGTTTGGAGTCGGGGAGTCCCTGCAAATAGAGGTGTTTTTGCTCTGTGATGGAGGAGCTCAGCTAAGAAGCATCCACCATCGTCGTGCACATTCTTGACTTCATGCTTCATACTACATACCACCTTGGTTATTTCCAGATTAGCCTTATGCATTTTTGCATACATCTATCTGCTGCACTTTCTGCTCTTAATGTCAGGGATTGGCAGAATCGAGCTGTAAAAAGCTCCCTTCTGCAAGTCTGTGAACACTTTAGTCAAATTGATGTCCGAGAAGGCCATGCACATGGGCCAGTTTTACAGATTCTCAGAAATTAAATGTGTATAATCAGGATGTATTGATTCTCTTCTGCATTTTAAATACACTACACCATTTATTATTATTGTTATTATTATTAGAGTTAGAGGCATGTTTGACCCTACTAATTCATTTAACCAAAGTTATTTCAATTTGAAAATTAGTGGGGAAAGCAGGAAGAGATTACAATATAACTTGGAACATAGTTAGGGTGGCTGGGATGCAAAAGAAGGCAAATAAGAGCAAGGTCCTTTTTTTATGCAATAGTTCAATATTTTTTGTAAAACACAAAATCAGAATTCACATTTTATATTCTGCTTTCACAAGTAAATATAATTACAGGATTAGTTTGATCATAGTGAATGTGTACTGTATATGTTAATAACAAATCACTTAATGAGTCAATTAGTTTAATTTGTGTAATATTATAATGTCTGCATAAAAATCCACCAAACCACACGTCAAAATTAGAAACCCACATTAGGCCACATATTACAAGAGGATTATATTTATTCGGTGAGTTAAATGTATAAGCAAGATTTAGAAAATATAAACTCTGTAAATGGAAAGATTAAAATATATAAGTATTCCCTTTTACATCAGTTCAGTTAACAACTGGCATGAGAAACAGTGACATACTATTGATTGTACAGCATATGTGTTAGACCACATATCCACTGCCGCAACAAAATACATGCTTCTAGTAGATTTTTTTTAAGGTTAATAGGTATGGGAATGAAACTCATTCATATCAATGACTAGCATTTTAATTTGTGCTCAGGAATGCTTGCAACCCTGTTTTACAGTTCCTAGTGCGAACACAAAGCAAGGCAATGTGTCTTTATTAAGGCAGAGCTACACGGAAGCCAATTGTTACAGACAATATTAAACAGTAACTCAGTTTATAGGAATTGCAGGGTTAAAGAGAGGAAATAGCAGGTATACTCTGATAATACAATGAGGCATAGATGCAGTGAATGGCAAGATTTAATCCATAAAGGCTGCAGGTTCCATGGTATAAAGGGTAAACTGCAAGATAGGGTAACATGTTAAGTCCTGGTACAGGATGGCAGGATGGCCAGATAAAGCAGTGGAGCTGAGGACTCTTGCTTCCAGGCAGGTGAGATGATCTGCAGGCACAGATAGCACGGAGAACCAGGTAAACTGGGAAGCTTACAGTGTAGAGTTGAGGATGGATGTAATGCCAGTTGTGGCCTGTGTGAAGATAGAGCTGGAGAGCAGCACAGTACAAGGAATTGTGCAGAAGTAAGATTGAGCTCTAAATCTGGATGGTGGAACACAGCTAACATAGGTGAGTCCAATGGAGCAGATAGCGGGCACCATGAACCCAAGGATGGGAAGTGGTAACACAAATGATAGGCGGAGTCAAACACCAGGCAAAAATTGTCAGTCCAGCCAGCGATATATGTAGTTGGGGTAACAAGCAATAAGATCAGGCAGCAAGCAGGAGTGGTCAGGTCACAGGCAGAGCTAAAAACTGAGTATCAGTCTGAAGCAGAATATTCACAGGGTTTGCAGACAAACAGCAGCAGCAAGGACAATCTATGAACTGTTATGGTTGCAGGGAAAGGCAGTCTCTTAAAGGCCAGCCACAGATGACTAGCATCTAGATGTTAATGAAATTAACTCCTGCAATTTAGGAGAGTGGTCTGAGTACAACAGCAGCTCCTCTGGTAATACAGAGATACTGCAGGTTAAATACAATATAATGACAGAGTCTTAACACACTGCTTCCTCCATACACTTGCATTCACATCAACCGAACACATTGGTGTCAATGGAGGTTCATCCAATAACGCCCCCACCATGACCAAGTGCAATTGCCCTGTGCTACCCCTCCACCTTCGGTTGCAGCACATGCTCCTCCACAAAACTAAGTGACCCACCCCAAAAAATGTTTGGCCCTAGGTGTAAGCATGGCCAAAACATCAGAATAGATTTCAGTAGATTTCAATGTGTGGTTTGGTTTGTCACTTTTTGTTGTTTTCTGTTTGCACAAAATACACAAATTTGAAAACTTATTTTTGTCCGTTGACTTTAAGTATTACATTTGAAGCAAATACCAAAAGGCACTTACATGTAAAGAATGAAAAAATCACCTATTCTTTATACCCAGAATAGTCTTGGTAAAATCTGGAGTACTATCCACCACCTGGTCAGCAACATCTGCTCTTCTACCCATGGAACCCCACTCCTGATAGTGATGTCATGGAGTAACACACAGAGAAATTATGTTGCATACAATGTCAAGGCAGCGGAATCTGACTTTTAAAAGTCTAAAAGTCTACTCCATATGTGCCGAATTGTATGTAAATTCTTGTTCCGTGTGGGAATTTTAAATGGGAGTAAGGAGCCAAAGACAGAAAGGATAGGTGTTGTCTCCTAAAAACACTAACAAGAAAAAAAAAAAGAATAAGTAACTAAGAATGCAAACAATTAGGGAGAAATGTTAACATGATATGGCGCTTTTGTAATGCTACAATACTTGACAATTAGTTGATAAGCACACCATAATGCAAAGAATGATGATATTTTGCAACCTGCTAGACCTACCATTTACAACTACAATATATACCAATATATTTAGGCCAGCAAAGGGTCACTTGTAAATAATGATGTGATTGAAAATAATACCTAATATGCACACATCACCGTGTAGGCTATAGCGATAGACCACCTCAGAATCAGACATCACAAAAAGGCTAGCACCTAGGCACTATACAACACACACATAACATTTTAAAATGGACAAGCAATGGTAATGTTCACACATGACTACATTAAAAATGTCTCAAATAATTTGAAAACATTCGCACAAGAATAAAATAAGGCATCTACATTTTTGATAGATATATCACTATCCTAGAATCTTCAGCAAACATAATAATATAATATAATCCGTTTGACAAAATGGCACTATAGTAAATTTCCATTGTTGCCTCTATACAGGGGAAGAGGGGAGGAGAGCTGATTGCAACCTAACAATTATGAAGCTGTAGCCACACCAAAAGAGAGCATACCCCAATGTGATGTACCACACCCTAATCCTGACATGTTCATGCCCCATTTTTGACATTGCATATCCTGATTTCTATATATTATTCACACCTCCCAAAATTACCGTCAATCAGGAAAAAGTTCTGGCTGTTAGAACAGTCTTCTAGAATCGGGACTGTCCTAAATTGGGAGATATGGTATAATGCCAAACTTGGTACTTCATACACAAGAAAAAATATATTTCTATGAAAATTAATAAATATGTTGAGTAAATAGTTTAGATGTGTTTGAAATCTATTTGAACTCATTTTATATTAGTAAATGTCTTTGTGTCAACTGTCAGTAAGCACATTGTTTCTACATGCAGTATAAACATTTAAAGTAATTGTTTTCTAACCCCTCATTACCCTTGTTCCAGATTTTCTAACTAGAGTCTGAACAGGTGTTTTTTTATTAATAACTCACTAACAGTGATCTACTTTTCCTACCTAATGTCCATGATATTGTAAAAATAATTATATCATACTGAAAACGAAACTCTACATTTTCAGCCAAAACAAATTGGTCATGTTATAAGCTTTAGCCATGTCTATAATTTTCTTTTAAGCTAAACCTCAAAATATTAAAATGTAATTAATTTAAAATCTCTATATCATAGAGGTTAAAACTGTGCAATACATACTGGTTTACATCAATTCAACAGTATCAGGCTTTTCTGTCTATATGCTATTGCTTGATTTTTCACTATGATTTTTAAATAACAAAGGTAAACATACGAAAAGAACAAATTGTTCATTGATGCAGGTCATCTGTCAGACAGACTTAACACAAAATATGTCAGTGTGCATCTTATGTATCTAAGCTGATGACATTCAAGAAAAAAAAATACTGTTTATATTGTTTTTAGGATTAAACATCAAGTGGCCCATTTAAGGTTGCATCACACAGGTGCTGTGTGTGTAAGTCTATTATACTTGGCATTCACACACAACAGGCATTGCAGACACTGATTTCCAGTCACACAAAGCTGCCAATAGAGCTTATTAGAGCTATTGTGCAAGGGACTTGACATTTACACTTCCTACTATGTGCAGACAAACAATGTGATAATGCAGTTCAATTCAATTCCCAGCCCTCAATATAATATGTTTGATATACCATAGTGTTTATATAATGGACTGGTGAAAAGTCCCACATAGTTGGTGTTAATCATAGGTAATTGAATGGATGAGAATATTAGTATAATCTAAATTAATAGCTTGTTAATTATGTGGTGTAATGGCTGCTATGTAGAGTATCTGAACTCAAATGCTGAACTGAAATGTAACTTGCACTACAATTTAGTATAATTTAGTATAGGCAATTATGTGCACAATATACTTCAGGGATCAGGATATATAGTTGTATTACTGTTTTTATTAGTCCAATTAATTCAGAATGTAATTGATAGGATTGTCTCATGGTGCATCAATGTGATAAAAAGGAGATATTGCGAAAAAGTAATTGCAGCATCTGAGGAATAATTAAATCCTGATTTCACTTATTAAAAACGTTTATTTAAACCCGACTGTGGGTTTCACGTCAGCTGGTGATGTAATGGTACTCCTTGTCAAGAAAAACCCGCATGACAGTGTGTGGGATGATTATGGCTTGTTATACAGTCCTTATTGATGTTCTCTTTTTCTCTCTAAGTTAACACTCAACAGAATACCTGTGAGAGGTACACTGCTGCTGCATGGAGCTGTCGATTCTTTATTTGATGATCAGATTATTATACATTTGTTGTACAAATTATATTTACTCTTTACAACAGGCAACATCGTCCCATTGGCATCATGCTGGCATTTCACTAGCACGATACAATACCATTTTTAATTGCTGCACATTTATCCTTTGCTTTGCAGTCAAGCCTTGTCACAAAAAATAATGGCAACATTTAAAAGCAGCACTACAACTTATATATAAATATGACAACACTAAGGGCGGTATTCAATTGACGGCGGGATCGCCAAAAATCCCGCGCTCGAAAAATATTACCATTATTACAGTAATCCTGCGCGGGAAAACCGTTAATACGGTAATTTACTCGCTGGATTTCAGGAGCTGCGAGCTGAAATCCAGTGAGATATTACTGCATTAAAGGTGATATTTTCAAGCGCGGGGATTTTCGGCGATCCCGCCGTCAATTGAATACCCCCCCTAAGAGTGCTGCTTGAAATACAATGTAAAAAGTATGAGGCAACAAGCGTTTTTTGAGTAATAAAATTGCCCCCCTCATCTCTTAAGTATTTTACAATTATTGTAAACATTTTTATAATACCAGGGTGAGTTGCTAGCATCAACACTTAATGGACTATGTGGCAAATAAATCTTCACATGTTATCCTCAAAGTCTATGGAATACCTAGATACCCCTATTACACTTAAATAGGCAGAGTAGTCACTTTTTTCACCAGCAACAAAGCACCATCTTTAGATGGGATTAGATTAAAATTATAGAACAAGTTCAAATCCTTTATATTTCCAAACTCAAAAGCTTGAAAATGTTGACACCTTATTGGCCAATGAAACACTTCCCTCCTCTATGTCTAAGCATTGATTATTGTCATTCCAAAAATTGTGAAATACTTCATCCAGAATCATAATGCCCTATTTCACTATTAACTACACACATCAAAATATTAGCTAAAGTCCGGTGCTTTGGCTAAATAAAAATATAGCTCAGATATTTTACCCAGACCAGACAGGATTTAGCCACCACCACTAATATTAGGTGTTCATTTTGTTGCTATTCTGTTCCAAAACTAGATTCTTGCAATGACAGCATGAAATTCAAAAAAGAGAGAGAAGAAAACGTTGCACAAAAATAGCTTGGAGTTGAAAACCCCTATCAAGATATATCAGTATAATTATATGCCATTATAATATATATAATGATCTTTATATATTTTGGGGGTGCAACCTTAAACTTAATACAAGCAATAAAGAGAAGAAAGAAGTTGGTTGTCAATACTCCTTTTACAATAGTTTCAGCAGGAAATACATCGAAAATAAAACTTACATTTTATTAATTAATTGAATGACAGCATGAAGCCAGAAGTAAAATGAAAACATAAAAGTATTTATTGCTGCGAGAACACAAACCAGGTAATAGTTGAGACAAAAAATTATGAGTAAATAGACGAGAATTTTGGATGCATCCTGAGAGAGAAAGGCATTAAATTTGCGTGATGTTATGGAGGTGGAGGTGGCAGGATTTGGTTAAGGACTGGATATGAGTGGTAAAGTTGAGGGCAGAGTCATGGGTGATTCTCATGGCAGTGGGCTTGGGTGACAGGAGAGAGAGTTATGTTGTCAACCAAGAAGGAGATATTTTGAGGAGGAAAGATTATGAGCTCGGATTTGGAGATTTTGAGTTTGAAGAAGCGCTGTGGCATCCAGGTAGCTACAGCCAAGAGACAGCTAGATACTTGGGTTAGAAAGGTGGGACAGAAGTCAGGGGATGAACAATAGATTTGCATGTCATCAGCATAGAGATAGAGATAGGTATTGGAGGCCAAATTATTTAATAAGTTCACCGACAGAGGGGGTGTAGAGAGAGAAGAGCAGAGAGCCAAGGACAGAGACTTGGGGGATTTCAATAGAAAGAGGAAGAGGAAAAGGGGGGGTCAGAAGCAGAGACACTAAAAGAGTAGCCAGAGAGGAACAAGGCAAACAAGGAGAGAGATATTTCATGAAGACCTAGGGAGTGAAGGGTAGAGAGGAGAGAAGCATGATCAACAGTGTCAAAGGAGCAGAGAGTTTGAGGAGTACGAGAAGGGAGAAGTGCCCTTTAGACCTAATTGAGAGTAAGTCGTTTGTTACTTTAGTGAGGGCGGTTTCAGATGAGTGAAGTAAACGAAGTCAGACCGGAGAGGGTCAAGAAGAGAGTGGGAAGAGAGAAAGTGGGTCAGACAATTGAAGACAATTTTAGAAGCAGAGATATGTGGTGATAGTTATAGGAGCGGATGGGTCAAGGGAGGATTTCTTGAGAATAGGGGAGAGGAGAGCATGCTTGAAGGAAAAGGGGAAGATATCAATGGAGAGAGAGAGGTTAAAGAAGTGAGCAGAGTGACAACAGGTATTGGAATAGAGGAAGCAAATTAAAATGGAGGAGACTGGGAAAAGAGGATAGGTTGTAGAAGAAGAATAGGAGAGAAGAGAGAGGATCTCAGGCACAATTAAAGGAGGGTAGGAGCCAAGGGTGGCAGAGTGAGTTATAAAGAGGACAGGTGAGGGGAGGCGAGTCTGTCGAGAACAGATATCATTGTGGATAGTCAATTTTATCTTTGAAGTAGGTGTAAGTCAAGAGCAGTGATGGATGAGGTAGATGGAGTTAGGGGAGCACACAGTATAGAATTAATGTAGCAAAGAGGTGTCAGGTTTATTGGACAGAGAGGAGATGAGGTATGTGAAGTATGTATGTTTGGCAAAAAAGAGTGCTGAATAGTAGGAGGAAAGGATGAATTTAAAGTGGATGAAGTCAGCAAGGGAGCATGATTTCTTCCATTGGGGCGTTCAGAGGAGACAAAAAAAAGGGGAGTGCCAGGGTTGGGTTTACGTTGGCAGACATGAAGTGGGGTGGCTGGTGCTGCATTATCAAGGACAACAGAGTTTGTAGTTATAAAGAAAGACAGCAGTGTTGGGGACCAATAGGGAAGAAATGGTAGTGAGGAGGGGTTTGAGGGAGGACACAAAGATGATGGAGACAATGCTGTTGAAGAGACGCTTATGCAGGTGACTTTGGGTGGGAGGGGGGTTCAAGAGGTAAAAAAGGGGGAAAGGACAAGAGATTGTGGTCAGAGAGGAGGAAGACAGAATTGGAGAAGTTGGAGATGTCACAGAGATGGGAGAAAACTAGGTCCAGGGAGTGGTAGAAGTTGTCAAGGTGGGTGGTAGAAGTTGTCCATTGGGAGAGGCCATAGGAGGAAGTGAGAGTTAGGAGTTTGGAGGCAGCGGTAGTAATAGGAGAGTCAGTAGGGATGTTAAAAACACCGATAATAGTAGTGGGAAGATCGGAAATGGGAAAGCCATGCAGCAAAGTTATCACAAAATTGTGAGGAAGCGCCAGGTGGATGACAGATGACAGCACCATGAAGGTGGAGAGGGGAGAAGAGGCGGATGGAGTGAACTTCATAGCAGCAGACGATGAGGTAGGGTTCAGGAGTGATAACACTGAAGGTGTAGCTGGGAGACAGTGGGATACCTACACCACCTCCTTAGCGGTCTCCAGGTAGGGGAATGTGGGAGAAGGAGAGATCCACATGGGAGAGTGCAGCAGGGGAAGCAATATTAGAGGGGGAGATCCATATTTCAGTAAGGGCCAGGAAGCCAAAGGAATGGGAGAGGAAAAGGTCATGAATGGGAGTGAGATATTGCAGACAGATCTTTCATTCCATAGTGTGCAGGGCAGGTGAAGGTGTGTGTCCAGGAGAAACAAGGTGATATGTGGTGGAGGGGTGAGTGACAGTGGATAGAGGGACTAGACTTGGACATGTAGTATGGAGTGATGATGTGGGGAGCCATCTGGTGGAGTGGGTAGAAGTGTTTAATAAATATGGTAATTGAGATTTTGCAGAGTCATGAAATGGGAGTGGGCCAATGTCTGGTCCAAATCCAATTCAAACTCAGTTTCAATGCTTTATACTTGTGATGGCAGGCAAAGGCTTCAGTAGCCTTGAAAATGCAATTATTAGATAGAAAGGCTGGAATTATCTGGCGCAAAGATGACAGAGTGTAGGTTCAGTGCAAAAAACATTTATTAATGTAACATGAGATCCAACTTTAGTTGGAACCAGCAGAAAAAAGGTCAAAAAGGTAGTTCACAGACCCAATAGGGAAAAGAACTAATGCTAAAAATGTTAATAAGTATGTCCAGAGTGAAGAGCACACAAAACAGCAGATGGGAAACCAAAAAACAAGAAAAAATACAAAAGTACAAAACAAAAACAAAGGAAAAACAAAGGAATGATCATAGAAAAAATTCCGTTCATCACTAAGTATAGTGCAAATGCTTTTAAGATTGAAAAAATCATAAAGAAACACTGGGGGGTTCTTCTAGGCGACGATACCCTTAAAAGTATCCTTCCCCCGAGACCCAGCTTCATTTACAAGAAAGTGGGAAACTTGAGGAATCAACTAGTAAAAAGCACAATCCCTCCGGAGAGAAAGGACACCAAAAATACCTGGCTCAATGCGAATAAACATGACTTTTACTATTGCAATCGATGTGCGGCCTGTAAGACCTATGGACATAGAGACACTAAGCCTGTGACTGATTTCAAGTCAAATACCAAGGGTGTCAGATATGACATTAAAGAAAAAATGTCCTGCGATCATCTACTTGTTGGAATGTCCCTGCGGAAAAACAATATGTCGGGAGGACGATTACAAAATTGAGCACTAGGATCCAAGAACATCAGAGGAATATTAGGGACCAAATGACTTCACATAATGTCCCTGATCATTTTCTTCAATGCCATCAACATGACCCTCTAAACTGAAATTTATTGGGATCCATAATATAAAGAAACCATGGCGGGGAGGGGATTATATTAAACTCATCTCCCAAGAAGAAACTAAATGGATCTACTACCTTAAAACTTTGACTCCTAATGGTCTCAATGTTGATTTTGACTTAAACACCTTTCTTTAGGCACTTTATTTTCATTCCCTTTAGAATTTATTAGGTAGACCCCATCTTTATTCATACTCTCCCATACACCTATAATTTAAGCCTCCTTCTAGTGCTATATATATATATATATATATATATATATATATATATTGATAATTATTTTCTACAGGTTTCTTATAGGTCTTTTACCCGTAGTTTACCTGTACTATATTTGGACTTTTATAAAATGGCTCTATTATTATTATTATTATTATTATTATTATTATTATAGTTTATTTGTTAGGCGCCACAAGGTTTCCGCAGCGCCGTACACGGCACAAACAGTACACTATACAGGGTATAACAATACAGAACAATAAACACAAAGTACCAGAACTTCAGAAACTCCAGGCAGGCAAATACTGTAAAGACGGAGCGGAAGAACAGGTGTGGAGACAGGAGGGGAGAGGGGCCCTGCTCATACGAGCTTACATCCTAAGGGAGGGCAAACAAAATCAGGCACAAGAGGGAGCCAGTGAAGCAAAGGGGAGAGAAGAGGAGCCAGGGGAGAAACAGAAGAGGTGAGAGGTTAAGTGGATGGTTGGTAGGCCTTAAGGAACAGGTGAGTTTTTAGTGCCTGCTTGAAGGAGCACAGATTGAGTGAGAGACGGATGGAGCGAGGGAGGTCGTTCCAGTGAAGGGGGGCAGCTCGGGAGAAGTCTTGTATTCTAGAGTGGGAAGAGGTGATCAGAGTGGAGGAGAGGTGGCGATCATTGGCCGAGCGCAGGGAGCGGGCGGGAGTGTGAATGGAGAGGAGGTTAGAAATATAAGGGGCAGTAGACTGGGAAAGAGCCTTGTAAGTGGTGGTGAGGAGTTTGAAAAGGATTCTGTAGGGGAAGGGGAGCCAGTGTAAGGCAAGACAGAGAGGGTAGGCAGAGGAGGAGCGGCGTGAGAGGAAGATGAGTCTCGCAGCCGCATTAAGTATAGAGCGGAGGGGGGCGAGGTGGGAGCAGGGGAGGCCAGTAAGGAGGAGGTTGCAGTAGTCGAGGCGGGAAATGATGAGAGCATGGATGACAGTTTTGGTGGCATCTTGAGAGAGGAAGGGACGGATGTGGGCAATGTTACGGAGTTGAAAGCGACAGGCTTGGGTAAGGGATTGAATGTGGGGGGCAAAAGAGAGAGAGGAGTCAAGAGTGACTCCTAGGCAGCGGAGTTGGGTGACAGAGGAGATAGTGGAGTTGTTAACGATTATAGAGAGGTCATGATGGGAAGGGAGTCTGGGTGGGGGAAAGACAATGAGTTCAGTTTTGGAGATGTTAATTTTAAGAAAGCGTGAAGACATCCAGGATGAGATGGCTGAGAGGCAGTCAGTTACACGAGAGAGGATGGAGGAGGAAAGATCAGGAGAAGAGATGTAGAGTTTAATATCATTAGCATATAGGTGATACTGAAGACCGAATGAAGAGATGAGAGCTCCAAGGGAGGAGGTATAGAGCAAAAAGAGTAAAGGGCCAAGAACAGAGCCCTGAGGGACTCCAACAGGGAGAGGGGTGGGGGTGGAGGAAGAACCAGACGTGAATACAGAGAAGGAGTGGTTAGCAAGGTAGGAGGTGAACCAGGCATGGACAGAGCCAGAGAGGCCGAGAGAGAGTAGAGTTTGCAACAGGAGGGGGTGGTCCACGGTGTCGAAGGCCGTGGAGAGGTCGAGGAGGATGAGTATGGAGTAGTGACCCTTGGATTTGGCTGATAGGAGATCATTAGTAACTTTAGCCAGGGCTGTTTCGGTGGAGTGGAGGGGGTGGTAGCTGAATTGGAGAGGGTCAAGGAGGGAGTTGTCAGAGAGGTGTTTGGTGAGGCGGCTGCAGACAATCCGCTCAAGTAATTTGGAGGCATATGGGAGAAGAGAGATAGGGCGGTAGTTAGTAAGAGAGGTGGGGTCAAGATTGGGTTCCTTGAGGATAGGGGAGAAAAGAGCGTGTTTGAATGAGGATGGGACAACGCCAGAGAAGAGTGATAGGTTGAAGAGGTGAGCGAGGTAGGAGCAGGCAGTGGGAGAGAGAGAGCGAAGAAGGTGGGAGGGGATGGGATCAAGAGGACAGGTAGAGGGTGGAGAGGAAAGAATAGGGGATCGAACTTCTTCACCTGAAGTGGGGATGAAGGAGGACCACAGCTGGTTAATGGCGGGAGGTGAAGTGGAGAGGGGGGCGGGAGAGCAGTGGGAGGAGGAGATGTTCTGTCTGATGGCTTAAATTTTGGAAGAGAAAAAAGGAGGCGAAGTCAGAAGCAGAGAGGGAAGGTTGGACAGTGGGAGGGGGGGAGAGGAGTGAGTTGAATGTGGCAAAGAGGCGGCGGGGATTAGAGGACTGAGAAGAGATAAGGGACTTAAAGAAGGATTGTTTAGCGAGGGACAGGGCAGAGCAGAAAGAGGAGAGGATGAATTTGAAGTTAAGCCAGTATAAGTTTCTCGACCCTCTGTCGGCCTGCGGCCAAGTCTACAAAGAAGACAAGGCAACAATATGATTCCTACACCTCTTGTGTTTTTTACTTGAGCCTTTGATAGAGCTGCCTATGGTGATTTGAGCTCTCCAATTGGTCAATCAAGACATGACCTTCTAAACAAGCTCTGATTGGACCTAAGACTGACCGCCTTTGCTATAAGTTTCACTATAGCTAAGGTTTGACCCCATTGATATCCCTGAGGAAGCCCATCTTTGGGAGAAACACGTTGGTTACTTGTCTACTCCCACACTGCCACTCCTTACATTTTATTCTACCTTTTGACTTTCTCCCGCTGTTCCTGCCGCACATCGGACTCTGGAAAGTGGGGTGCATGCGCGAACACCACTAGGACGTAGAAGACCCGGCACAGGTACCTGTCTGCATCTGTTACATCAAGTTGTTTTCAGAGGACGGAGTAGACGTACTCCTTCTCCTCCCCCACACTACCGCACTCGGACCCTACGTTTTTCTGCCTGGAACCAGGATTTTCACCAACAGTGAGTGATTTTTTTTCTTTGCCTCCTTTTTCCCTTCCCTCTTTTTGTATTTTGGACTTATGTTTTCTGCGATTTCTGGACATTTGTATTGGACTTTGTATTGGACTCTCTTTTTTGTTTTTGTTTTTGTTTTGTATTTCTTCTTGTTTTTTGGTTTCCCTTCTGCTATTTTGTGTGCTCTTCACTCTGGACATACTTATTAACATTTTTAGCATTAGTTCTTTTCCCTACATGTTACATTAATAAATGTTTTTTGCACTGAACCTACACTCTGTCATCTTTGCGCCAGGTAATTCCAGCCTTTTTGTATACTTCTATTAGGGGTAGGATCCCTCCCCTTATCACTATTACCTAGAGGCTGCATCTAATATATGGGAAGCGTGGTCTGTCCCCTTTCTATTCTATTTCTGAATTATTATTAGATAGAAGACTGAAACAGCTGTTGCAGGGGGAGGTAGTGACTGAGCAAGTAGTACAGCAGTCAGAGTAAACAGAGTTTATGCTGCAGGGAAATAAACTGACAGATAAAATCAAACTTTCTTGATGTGAGAATGAAATGTTCTCCCTCATATTGTGCTTGAGACAAAAATGGTAGGACATTGAATAGCTAACGGATGAGGAATGTGGCTTTAAGTTGGGCTGTGCTAAAATAGTTATATCCTCTGTTAGATTTAGCAAAAAAAATTGTACATACTGCACAAAGTGTATTTATGACCCCTCTGATTAAAGAAAATGGAAAGAAGAAACAGTTGTAACTATATGTGGAAAAATATTGGGTTCCTTTTCGCATTTATTGTAGGATTGCCCTGAAGTTCAAACATTTTGGTTAGCTGTGGGTGTATGCATCTCTGAAACAGGAGTGGATAATCTTCATATCACTACTATGATATGTATATTTGGACATTCCTAAGTAAGCCAGTATCTCAATATGTAATTAATATGATGGCCTTGGCTAAGTTCATCATTGCAATAATGTGGATGGCAGGAGAGGTTTTAATAAATGAGTGGCCTTAGTGAATGACACTGTGGCACATGAAAGGTCGACTAAATCAAGACATGTTCTACATTCATTAACAGAAATAGTCTGAGGAAATGCTTGCCTATATACACAGTCCTAACCCAGTCCTAATTCAATAATTATGCTTAAAATCAGAATTGTGGTTGTTCATGAATTCAGGAAACAATGGGCCTGGTTCATTAAGGAAAGTTAAGAAAAAAACTGAGTAACTTTTCTTGCTCAAATTTTCTGGACAAAACCATGCTGCAATGCAAGGGGTGCAAATGAGTTTATTATTTTGCACATAAGAAAAATACTGGGTGTTTTTTCATGTAGCACACAAATACTTGATAGCTTATTTGTACACTGAAATTTAAAGTTGATCTAGGACAAGTCCTACCACAAATATAAATCTGCCATCACATTTTTTTAAATAAAACTTACCTCCCCCTCCAATGCAATATGGTTTTGTCCTACTTGCTTACATTTGCTTAACTTTCCTTAATGAATCAGGCCCAGTGTCTTTAAAATCATTACAGTTAAGTTCCAATTATCAGCTATACACTGGAAGTAGGAATTCTGTGACTAGCTTAAGTTGGTACTCCCATGTCCAGGGCGCAGAATTTAATATGAAGCCAGTGTTCACCAGGGATCCGCGCAAGGAGGTATCTGCTTTGTGATGTGCGCCACACAGATCACGGCCACTGGCGTATTTCTAAGCGTAGTCTGAGTATGAGGGTGAAAGGATTGGCAACACATGCTAGAACAGGAACCACTGCAATAAAGAGAACAATATAATACTGGATATCTAGGCAAGAACACTGAAGCGGAATAAAGTTCCCAACATGATTAGGCAGATTTCCTGGAGGAGTTCAGGAGATGGATACAATCTCTCAAACTGTCAGGGAAATACAGCAAGGAGAAAAACTAGACAAATTTTATGTATATGTAAATATCCCTTAAGTATCACAGAGCGCAGAACATGTATAAGTAAAGTGGCAAAAAAAACACTGGGGGTGGGCAGGAGACGTGAACGGTCATGTGATCACATCTATATGAGATTGGTATGCACATCTAAGGGGATGGCTTTGGAGAGGTTGCTGCGGTGGTGCCACAAAGAACTACCAGAGAAGTGTGCTGGGAGCCATCTCAGCAAGTCTAGTACATGACACCAATGTTATCTTGTATACGCCTTTGAACCTGATAGATACATCTTATTATATACTATGCAAGACTATATACTATTTTCAAGTTTTTTTATTCTTCATGTTTATAATAAGTTTTAACAAATATGAGTAAGTAGCTGCATTGGTTTATTGTTAAACTGTATCACCCAAAAAGTGACTACAGCTGGATAATAATTGATTCTCAAGCTTAATTTACACCTTTTCTTAATAAAGTATATTATGTAGTTGAAGAAGTGCACCAGATTTCCACTATACATACTTTATGGGTAAAAAAACAGAATAAATCCAGTGTCAAATATTGAGCTATATTGATTGAATAAAGTATAATAGTGATACTGTTATTTATTTTTACAGGTTTGTCCACCTCAAGAGAATATGGTGTCAGCTGTTTTGGAACCATGGGCTATTGTATTTCTCATCTTGCTCACTGCGCTAGTAATGTTTTTCTTGGTGCTACTGCCTTTGGGTATTGTCATCTTATGGAGGAAGAAACACATGCCGATACTATCGTTAGATGGAACTGTGTAACGAAGACAAACTATTTCACTGTTATATGTGACAATAGTATAATGCGTTAAACAATGAGATCAAACTCCACAATATGATATCATATTCCAAAGAACATATTGCAAAGAAAAAATAAAACATGCAAAGTTATCAACTGAAATAAATGAAACACTGGGATACAGAAGAGATGCAAAACATATTGAAAGCAAATCCTCCTATACCTGTATGGTCCCTGAGTTAATTAAACAATTAACAACTCAATGTCTCGAACCATGCATAAAAATGTTGGGCAGGTCCTATTACACAACATTTTGTACATAACATTAAGATGAAGACAATGCAGTGATTATAATAGACGGGTGACTGTTGGAGAATACATGACAGTGATAAAGACTTCACAACTTACTGGAATTGTTCAAAGAATCAGTCATGTTTTCATGGAAGCCTTAAAAATGTCTATATCTACAGCTCACTGTACAATAACGATATTTCTGAGACCATTGTCTGAGACAGCTTTATCAAACCAGCCAATGAATGTTCTCATGGTGGCAAGGTGCTGCACCCCTCCAAATAGACTTCAGACCCTTACAATATCTGTGCTGACACATTGAAGAGGTTGTAGCCTAACACCCCATTTAGTTTATTTATTCTTTTAATGTGTTACTACCTTGGAAAAGGTTTTAATAGCTTGGGAATGCAAATTTCATACTCCCTGACTATACGTTGTTTAGAGCATAATACTCTTACAGCTAACAAAGATTTAAAGAGTGATCATACAAAGCAGTTGAAACTTCGGACATTACCACCAATAGTTATGAAAACATTTTGGCCTCTTGCACATGAGTGAAAAAGCGGCCCATTCATTTCAGTGCACATAGATTGAGAAATTTTAACCCACATACGTCTAAGAAATATGGATGAATAAGACGTACATGTGAGTTGTGCCAGGGATTATTATATTACAATAAAGAGTGGCTCAGTAATGGAAGCTAAGGGAAGAGGCATGTAATATTAGTTACTGCTGTGAATCTAGAAAATATTTGTGAAATGGTACATTATTTCCAATTAACAAGGATTTTGTATAATTAATGATGCACACATTAAGTAAATGTAGTGTAAGTTCTGCAAGCAAAACTTATATTGTGTGTACAACAATGTCCTTGACTCACAAATGCCCCAAAACAGACTCTCCACCAGTGCCCATTATACATTTTATTTGCAGATCTAGTATATGTCAGAAAGTCCCTAGAACAAATTCTGACTACTAGCCTCTGCAATCGTAACTTGGGTCCTGCCTATTTTCATTTACTCACTTGGCAGTGGAGTAGTGACTGGTGAGTCAGTGACACCTAAACAGCACCTTTATACCTCTTGCAAAAATGTTAACTCGTCTGTTAGAAACTGACATTTGGACTTCAGTAAATAAATGCATGATGTCTGTATGGTCACTGACCGAGAATGTCTAGGAATATGATCCTATCTAGAGATGTGCGCATACCCTCGTGTTTTGGTTCTAAAACCATCTTTGTATTTTGGTTTTGGCTAAAAATCCTCATGTGTTTTGGTTTTGGTTTTGAATCTGGCTTTCATTAAAAATTGTGAAAAACATGTAAGGTCATGTGATTTTGAGCTCATTTTGTTTGTGCATTAGTGTTTATAGCATTCACATTTGTTTACAATCATTAACAGTCTATTTTATAATGATCTCTACACAACTTTCAAAATTGCAGCGAGCTGGCTGGCTAAAATTAGTGACAGGGCAGTTTAATAAAAGATACAATCCCTATGAAACATTGTGGCACAGCAGTATCAAACAAGATGGCAGTTTGATAAAGTAATAGACACTTATATAACATATAGGCAGGGCAATGACTGATAGGATGGTCATTTTAGAAAAGAAGATATCCCAGGGTAAGCCCCCTCACTACTGAAATGGTTTGAGAAAATCGCTGACGCTTGTAAAGTGAGAAATTTCATTTTGGTACTACCACTTACTGGGTGTGATACATATCATCATCATCATTTATTTATATAGCGCCACTGATTCCGCAGCACTGTACAGAGAACTCATTCATATCAGTCCCTGACCCATTGGAGCATACAGGTCAAATTTTGAAAGCAGCCAATTAAACTACTAGTATGTTTTTGGAGTGTGGGAGGAATCTGAAGCTCCCGGAGGAAACCCATACAAACACAGGGAGAACATACAAACACCACACAGATAAGGCCATGGTCAGGAATTGAACTCATGACCCCAGCGCTGTGAGGCAGAAGTGCTAACCACTTGCTGTCCCATGCTACCTATGTTCAGGAGTTACATGATCAACATTTATATGGTCGACAACAAAATGTAGACAGGGTTGGAAAGTCAATAATAATGACATTAACAGTATTATTAGGTTGACAATTGAAATGTAGACAGTATTGTTAAGTCGACAATTGAAATGTAAACAGTATTATTAGGTCAACAATTTAAATGTAGACTTTTTTTTTAGGTTGACAATAATATCCCTAAACCTATTCCTAACCCTATCTCTAAACCTAACACTAACCATATGATACTGTCTACATTTGAATTATCGACCTAATGATACTGTCAACATTTGAATTGTTAACCTAATAACACTGTCGAGCCTGTGAATTGTCAAACTAATCAAAATTCTCAATGTCTACCAAATGAATGTCTAGCGACCACCTACCCTCTTGCTTCAGTTGGGGGCATGGCAGGTAATTTTTTTTGTAGCTGCTGCAACAATCTACATGCATTAGCTAAATGGCAAAAATGCAAGAAATTATATGAGCCACAGATAGCATCTCTTGTACTGATCTCTAATTTTAAAAACATTCCAAACAACCAAATTTTGTGTGCAAAGCATGGTACATGAAATTCGCCCATTCAAAATGCACAAGCTATGTTCGCTCCATTATAGGCAAAGAGGAAACCTATGAAGAGTCTAAGCGGGGTAAGCCATTTTGCTATGACATTCCTGAGTTTTTCCAACAGATTGACACTGGTATGCTTCTTAGTGAAACCACCGAAACAGAGAGTAGCTTGCCTATATTTTATTTTAAACAGTACACCCCCCAAAAATAATTTGTTGATTTTAAAATCCAAGTGTTTGACTGTGAAAACAATTGTGTGAGGGGTAGTATGACATTTGTAATAGAAAGCAGCCAAAAGACAGGGTCCTGTCTTTGACAGCACAACCCAAATTAAACAAACATTTTCTTTAATGAAAAAATTGCATTAGTTTGAATGATATTGTGGAGTAGTGTCTACAGTCATGGCCAAAAGTTTTGAGAATGACACAAATATTAATTTTCACAAAGTCTGCTACCTCAGTTTTTATGATAGCAATTTGCATATACTCCAGAATGTCACGAAGAGTGATCAGATGGTTTGCAATTAATTTCAAAGTACCTCTTTGCCATGACAATGAACTTTATCCCCAAAACAACATTTCCACTTCATTTTAGCTCTGCCACACAAGGACCAGCTGACATCAGGTCAGTGATTCTCTCGTTAACACAGGTGAGAGTGTTGAGAGGACAAGGCTGGAGATCACTCTGTCATGCTGATTGAGTTAGAATAACAGACTGAAAGCTTTAAAAGGAGGGTGGTACTTTTAATAATTGTTCTTCCTCTGTTAACCATGGTTCTCTGCAAGGAAACACGTGCAGTCAGCAATGCTTAGCACAAAAAGGGCTTCACAGGCAAGGATATTGCCGCTAGTAAGATTGCACCTAAATCAACCATTTATCGAATCATCAGGAACTTCAAGGAGAGAGGTTCTATAGTTCTAAAGAAGACTACGGGGTGCCCAAGAACGTCCAGCAAGCACTAGGACCGTCTCCTAAAGATGATTCAACTGCCTGATTGGGGCACCACCAGTGCAGTGCTTACTCAGGATTGGCAGCAGGCAGGTTGGATTGCATCTGCATGCACAGTGAGGTGAAGATTTTTGGAGGATGGCCTGGTGTCAAGAAGGCCAGCAAAGAAGCAACTTCTCTCCAGGAAAAGCATCAGGGACAGACTGATAAACTGCAAAAGGTACAGGGATTGGACTGCTGGGGACTGGGGTAAAGTCATTTTTTCTGATGAATCACCTTTCAGACTGTTTGGGGGATCTGGAAAAATGCTAAATAGTAAACAGTAAATGCTAAGCAGTAAAGCATCCTGAGACCATTCATGTGTGGGGTTGCTTCACAGTCTAGGGAGTGGGCTCACTCACAATTTTGCCTAAGAACACAGCAATGAATAAAGAATTGTACCAAATCATCCTCCAAGAGCAACTTCTCCCAACCATCTAACAACACTTTGGTGACAAACAATGCCTTCTCCAGACTGATGGAGCACCTTGCCATAAGGCAAAAGTGATAACTAAGTGGCTTGGGGAAGAAAACATTAAAATTTTGGGTCCATAAAAATCCATGGCCAGGTAACTTCCCAGACCTTAATCCCATTGAAAACTAGTGGTCAATTCTCAAGCCTCACTCCAAGCATTGTTTAGGCAAGAATGGGCGGCCATTAGTCAGTATGTGGTCCAGAAGATGATTGACAGCATGCCAGGGCGAATTGCAGAGGTCTTCAATAAGATGGGTCAACACTGAAAATATTGACTCTTTGCATAAACGTAATGTAATTGTCAATAAAAGCCTTTGACACTTATGTAATGCTTGTAATTTTAATTCAGTATAAAATAGCAACACCTCACAAAAAGGTCTAACAACACTGAAGCAGCAAACTTTGTGAAAACCAATATTTGTGTAATTCTCAAAATCTTTTGGGCATGATTGTACATTGCATGGTAATAGTCCCTTCTTTTCCTATCTCATTGGGCATTCACTTGGTCTGGTAGCAGCTACAAGTAGCTCCAACTTCAGGTAGTTTTACTGCTGTTGGCAATCATGGATTGCCAACAGTCTATAGATCAAAAGCATCACAGTACTAGTACTGTAAGTAGTAATACTTTTTCAGCCTCTATGAGTAATAAAGGTTATGTTGGATGAAAGTGCAAGAAAGGGCACTCCAAATCCAAGCAGCGTTTGTCAATATCAAAGAAAACATCAGCTCAGTGGCAGAAATACCATTGGTGCGGCAGGAACAGTGCAGCAGGGCCCATAGAGGTTCCCTCCTCCCTGCCTCCCTGCACCGCGGCCCACAGCTCGCTAGCTCCAATTGTGCATCAGCTCTTCATGTAAGTAGTAAGGCAAAAGTTACTGATGAAAGTGGTGATTTGTCTAAAACAAACAAAAAAAAAACTAACTATCCATACATGACATACAGTGGCAAGAAAAGGCTCAGTCCATGCCCATCTTTTGCTAGTAGTGGTCCTGCTACTGCTATTACACATAATAAAATGCTCATTACAAAAATGAGTACCCAACATGGTAATGCATCTTCTGTTACTTCACGTACACCACTTTCTCTCTCTGTCAAGGTCTGTCAACTCCAAAACAGCCACATTGGTGCATGAAAAGAACATTGAGGCTGAAGAACAAATGGAGGGCATTCACAGATTCCTGAGCAGAGTCTAAGGGTGTCCATGAGTGCTATATGTGAGTCTGACATCTCAGATTCTAGCTGTAATGTTTTAATGCAGAATTTACAGCTGAGGAGCGCAGAATATGGTGAAACACACAATGTTTTATTACTGGAAGGTACAAACCAGATGGTATAGGAATGAGGATTGCAGGGAGATGCAGAAAGCAAATACTAGGAACACGGCTGATGCAGATAAAAAGGTAGTATGAAGAAATCCCACAGAACAGGTGAACCAGGAGCACAGCAGGGAACAACAGGGAACAGCACAGCAACATGGACAGCAACAGCAACAACAATAACCAGCAAGGTATGCTGGCAGTGACAGGTATAAGTAGACACCCAGGTGCAAGGGATAATTAGTGCAACAAGTTAACCCCTGGTGATGAAAGGAAAGGCACAATAGCATCATCTCTGGTGAACAGAGGCACTGCAAATAATACATGAAACACAAGTCCAAAGAGGAGGCAGGAGCTGCCAATGCTAGCAGCATGTAATGCAAAGGGCTGCAGGCAGATCCTGACACTAGTACTGTAATTATAGGACAGCTTCCTTCCAAAATGTCACAACCATGTGTTAAGAGTGTGATACATATGTTAGACAATTACATGATCAACATTTATTTGATCAACACCATAATATAGAAAGCGTTGGCAATAATGATATCAACTGTTAGGAACCCCTCCAGCCGATATAACACAACCCGGAGTCTGCTCTGCCAGTCAGGTGTTCACTGGAGCCCCTAGTGGTGGGGACAGACTGGGCCACAGACTGACAGAGGGTCATGAAGTGTGTACAGGCTGGGGAGAACCCATGTAAGCGTAGTGGAGTCCAAGCAGGGGTCAAGGGCCGGCAGCAGATAGCAGATCCAGTAAACAGACCGAAGGTCGGGGTCACAGGCACGGTAGCAAGATCCAAGTTACAGACTGAAAGGTGTCGAAGTCGTATAATTGGATGAACAAAAGTATATTGGTTAATATTGTTTTGCCGTACCATTGCGTGGCTTGGTGCGATCGCACGGTAAAATGCGCACGCACGCACACGCACTATAATATTTCGTTTCACATATATATTTATAGATTACATACCAAAGTGATTTATGAGCAGACAGTATTTGGTTTATTATTGGGAAACATGCACTGTTAGGGATCCTGAGGACCAGGTTTAAGAACACTGATCTAGCTTATGCACAGAGGACTTTTTTGCCTTATGATTGAGCAATGAAGAGAATGTGACCTGATCGTGCTGTTTATGGAACATTATTACAGAAAGCGGAAAAGTTTTTATTTCTGGTACGCATACACCCGTACACATGTGGATTGGGTGACCCTTAATTTATGCTGAAGGGCTTGTTACTTAGTATACCCTTATTCTATGCTGTGAAGTATTCATGTTTGATACACTTACACCCGTATAACTGCACTTGGGTGATATATTATGGTCTCTGGTTTCCTCATCACTTGTGCTAAAGTCCCACTTTGGATTTGTGTATGATTCCATTTATATTATTGTACTACACTATTGTGCGCCTCCTCCTCCATCTTTTTTCTACAGGTATTTCCATGCTACACCACTTGGCGAAAGGAGGATTGGCAGCCACCTGTACATGGGGAGTGTACTTTTGAGAAGAATATAGACTTTTATGTTGGACAAAAATCTGTATACTGGCATATGCTTCAAGCGCCATATTTATATCTTGTATTGTGATATTGTTTGGTTTATTATTAGTTTATATATTATGATTATGATTTAGTGTTATTTAAGGTTCAGGTTATAGGAAATGTGACATGTCTGATATCATACTAATCCCCTATTCATCAGCAGCTGTCCGGTTCCATCGCCGAAGAGATCGCATATTGCATACTCTAGTTATTGATGTTAGGGAATAAATTGCCAGATTGACATCAGAATGTGAAATGGTAATGAACTCATTATAACTGGAGCACATCCCCTGGAGAGACGACCCCCACCTTTGAATTCCTTAGTCTGAACTAACCTATGACCTGATTACCCTTGAACCGCCCGAGGTCTGGACCTATGGAAGCAAGCTACGTCATTTGCATTGTTCTCTGTAACACTGAATGTGTATATATAATCATAGTTGCACCCCCAACAGTCTCAGTCATGTTCTGACCACAGTATTCTAAGCAGATATACTGTCCACTGGGACCCGCGGAAGCACAGCGAAGCTCATGCAAAGCGCAGCGGTATGTATGTATCTTTTGGTAATGGCTGTACTGTACTGTATCTTAATATAATAATGTATTGAACTGTTAAACTATTTACATATGCTAAAATAAATCACTTTGTGCGTTAGAAACACAATACAATCTCTTGGGCAATGCTTATTTGAAAACGATAGAATTACTTTACTAATTTGGGGGCACTGAATTGGAAGTTATGTTATCGGCAGGTATGCAACGCTTACGATTTTCGGTTCCTCAACAAAGGGTGGATTGACGGACGCGTCTCATATGGGAAAGAATGCAATGTGTTTAAGATCTGTGATTCACTTTGTGTTGCAAAACTGAATGTCCGTTGTTGCATAGTCTGAAGGAACACTAACTAGAATCTAGGGACAAGAAAGAAAAATGTTTCTTTTTATTGTCGTTTTGCATTTTAAAAGGGTATAGCATTGCATAAGGTATGTGTACTTCCTGCATTAAGCATGTGTACATCCGGTATTGTTGCCACGTGTATAAACAGTATGTTATCTATGCATAGTGAAATCACTTGGTAAAATCTCTGAAAAGATAGTGCCGTTGTTTGGAAAGGTTGTGTGTGTGTATGTGAATGTTATACATAAAGACAAAAGTATACTGGTAATGGAATATAGGTTTTGTTTTGCACGTGCGCCCAATACTAATCATGACGTTTATTGATAAAGGGTATTGTTTGCTGGAAGGGACAGAGCATTGCGGTGTTATCTGTGGTCCGCATAAAGTTCATTGAGCGGTGCGATTGGACCGCATGATAAGGCCGTGATTGAGTATTGGGAGGGCAGCGTGGAACTGTTGAAAATTGATAGCGCTTTGGTTCAGATGTGTCTGACGGGGCATGTTAAAAAGAGGACCTGACAACAAAAGTTCTGTTCTCGGTGTGAACAGGATATAAAGAAGCCTTTGTGTAAAGTGGTGTTCTGTTCTAAGAAAGAGCAGGTGATAAAGAGACACCACAGAGTATACATGGCAGGTATACTCGAAGCGAAAATAACAGGTTTTCACAGCATTCCCAAATATTAATCGCAAAGCTTACTGATAGTTAGTATCCGTAAGCGGTGCGATCGGACAGCATGGTTGATTTAGTGCAGCCGTGATTGCGACTTGGGAGATGTGGGAGGAAATACGCTGCAACCACTGATATTCTTGATTGATATCGGTTGCTAACAGTGGTAAAGTACTCAAACTAGGAAAGGCATTGATATTTTTAAGGGGACGTACCTGTTGAAATCGTCCAGGGCCAAGAAGTCATGGAGAGTTGTGTGCTGCCTAATGAATGGCTGGTTGGGTCGGCAAAGCATGTTATATATAATAAATACGTGCGTATGCAATGGCATACTGCGACAAATGGGTCAATATGACCCGGGAGTGTGTGAAACCTTTCCCAAACATAGGTAGTCTTGACTCAGAGGTGTTAAATAATGTTAGAGATAAAGTGCGGTTGATTAAATCAACAAAAAACGAGAATTGAACATGATGACTGTTTAAAATTGTGGCAACAAGAAGGGTACACGTGGCAAGGGAGCGCGTGCTCAGCGGAAGTAGGCGTTGTGCAAAGTGCGCGCACAGCGGAAATGAGCGCACCGGAAGTGTGCGTTGCAAAGCGTGGAGAACCGAGCGCAAGCACGTCCCTGACAAATTCGGTCGGGGCGGAAAGTACAGCCAATAACAAAAATGTAAAAACTGTAACTAGTAACTTTATATGTTGTTTTAAGTAATGTTAAAAGTAATGCTTCAGGACAAAGAAAAGGAACGATCCCACCAGCAGGGGCAGCGGCTGAAAGTGGTGAGAATAATGTAAAGGTTAACACAGTGGGAGATATCCATTGTACTGCAGCAGCAATTTCAGCAACTAGTTCAGAACATAGTGATTTGGTAGACTTACATCCTGTCTGCACAACAGCAGTTCCCAATGGGAAAGCGGACAGTGATGGTGACGTTCCCTTAAAACATGTAGCAGAGCATGATCCATGGACTAGGTCTGAAATATTTTCAATTTTGTCTGATTTCCCTGATCCTAGGAAAGATTTGACCAAATGTCAGAAGTTTATTAGATATTATGGTAATGTGTACGAGCCAACTAATAACGATTGGCGAGTATTATTGAAGACCTGTCTTCCTCTCAATACTGATATACAAAAGTTCATGAAGGATTGTATGTTGGAGGAGGATGAATCCTTAACTGAGGATGATAATCAGGACAATATTAGACATATAATCACGCAGTTGGGTATATATTTTCCAGTGATAGTGGACTGGAGTAAAATTTTTACCATCAAACAAAAGGACAGTGAAAATGCAACAGACTATTTTTGCAGGGCTCTGATAGCGATGGCCAAATATACTGGGGTATCAGACATAAAGGATAATGTACACTACAGGGAGGTTGCTGTTTCAGTTCTAATAGATGGCCTCAGGGAAAATTTGAAAAACAGAGTACAAACTTCAAATACCACACTGGAAAGGAATCACTGTAAATGTTCTCAGGGAGTCAGCCATAGGACATGATAAGAATATAAATAAACAGAGAGAGACACTAAGTGATAGGGTAATGATGGTAAGTATCCCAGCATTAGAGGGACTGCACACACGACCACAGTGTAATAACACCTGTGTTAAGGAAAAGAAATAACATGAGTTGAGGAAGTGTTTTCAATGCAATAAAATAGGACACCTAGCAAAAGATTGTGCAGACATGACAAGGACGTGTTTTTACTGCCTTAAGAAGGGACACATGAGTAGGAACTGTGTAGAGAGAAAAAGGGATACCTGGGTTGGAAATCACATAGACACCCACAAAGAAGGCATACAGAAGTCTCAGAGATTCCCAAACAATTGATTGCACACCCTGTATTAACTAATACTTTGGGGGAGAACTATAGCCAACTCTAGAGTACAGGTCAGACCTGTAGTCCTACAATCAGGCGTGGTAAATATTAAACTGTGGTAAGTATTAATGTACAGGTTACTGATTTAAAAGGTATACTTTGTTGATGTTGCTTGTTTATTTTATGTTGTCACATGCTTGCTTTCCTAATCGCTGTCCAATGGTAAAGAATGAGAATGTTTGTTTCGTTTGTTGTTTAAAGATAATTATCTTGTTTTTTTCCTTCTCACAGATAAGGGTATAGACTTAGGGCTAGATTAACTAACCTGCGGGTTTGAAAAAGTGGGGATGTTGCCTATAGCAATCAATCAGATTCTAGCTTTCATTTATTTAGTACCTTCTGCAAAATGACAGCTAGACTCTGATTGGTTGCTATAGGCAACATCCTTACTTTTTCAAACCCGCAGCTTAGTAAATCTAGCCCTTAGTGTTTAGAAGGGTGGGATAGAGAAATAGAAAAATCACTCTTGAAAGACTAATTAACAATGGATCATTGGAACAATCTTTGTTTTAGGCTGCAGTGACTCATGATAATTTGTTTGGCTGAGAATCATTATCCAAAAATGAAGTATGTACATACTTTGCTCCAAAATATCGTTTTATGCATTTCAGAGAAAATATGAGTCAATAAAAAAAAAAATTTCATTTCTCTATCATAAGTTAGGAAAGTCCGTTGAAAAGGTATGTAGATAATGTGATACAGAGTTCTTAATGAACAAATGACGGATGACACTGGATTGCACGGTTGATTTAAGACCCCCTAGTCAAGTATGGGGAGGGGTCATAGTTTAGCAAATAGCTAAGGGGATTAGGGGAATGAATTCAGCCATTTTTCCATAGAGTCCAATCCAGCTGTCATTTTTCCTGAAAAATCTCCCTTTCTGCATGTATGTTTTTATTCAAATCTTTGTATTCAAAGCTTTGTATTTCTATTATTCATTGCTTTCTTATTTCTCATTTTTTTACATCTATGCTAGTCTCTCTCTCTCTCTCTCTCTCTATCTCTCTCTGCTCTGGTAGAGATAAAAACAGACACAGTCTCATCAATGGGGCTAAGACATATTTTTTTATTTTATTTTTATTTTTTTTATAAGACAAATTCAGAGATACACACACTAGATTGACATGAGTTACAGAAACAGTCAGGGGTTTTGTTTTCATGTGTATAGAAACAGATATGTATCTCTGTGTAGAACATTGGAGTAGGATTTTTACCACAAGATACGACATAATGTGAAACCCTAGAAAATGTAGAATTTTCGTGTTTTATATTTTTTACTGTTAGACATGTACTGGGTACTGTTATATTTGAAGAAAGTGTTATAGAAATAGACCCCTTTGTCTTTCTAACTTAGTCAAGTAGCTGAATGTGAGGTACTGAGAATGGCATGTGAGTTGGCAGAGGGAAAATAGATTGATATACATTGATCTTCAGCATTTTTTTCTAGTCTAGGGGGCGATGTTGAGGTGACTGAGAAATCTTTTTATAGCAACACCAGCACATGAGTAGGACACTACATCGAGGACTTTATACAGTGACACAGTTACCAACTGAAGTAGCTGCTAGTAAAGTCCACACTTACACACACGACCATACATGGCTGTCACACTAGGGCGAACATAGCTGTCAAATAGACAGCAGGGTTTTATGTGACAGACACTGGTGTACCGATAAAATATGTCTAGGTAAAGGTGTATTGAAATGTGTCTAATAATGTATTACTATGTCATACTCAAAGCTTTTGTTATCCAAGGTGATAGCCCTAGAGTTATAATAGGTGATAGGGGTATTCCTGTTATTGATAATAAATGTATAACGTATGAGTAATGGTAACAAATTACATGCTTTCGATTAGCCACAAACCCGTGTGAACATAAAGTAACGGTACTCGGTAGAACGAATTGAATAGAATAAGAGTTGGAACTTGATTGAAGTGACTGATAGCTTCGGCTACTAGTCCTTCCCCGCTACCAAAAGATCACTCCTGGGCAGACTCTTAACCTGTTGGCTTTTGAAATGTTCTTGACCCCTCTGGGATGAATTTGTAACTGAGAGGCTAGTTTAGACCTTGAGAGGGAAGGTAAATAGTGAGACAGCAACCGAGAACGTTGAAAACACTGTTTCCTGAAAAGTTACACTAACTGTCAGGATGTTGGACCAGGAGAGTAAGTTGTGGAACAGTAAGTTCTTAGGCTCAGGTTATTTGACAGACAGGTACCAGGTGTAAGCTACCAGCACCAAAAGTAGCAGAGACACTGGTACCCATTCCACCCACTGCAGAAGAGCCAACACTCAAAGAAGGGTCCAAGGGTACTCATGAATGTGTTCTGGAAGGCCTCAAATGCAGTTAGTAGCACCTGAGCCAAAGGCTAAGACAGCTGTCCATCATGATGTTGTAGTTTTTCCTGTTTTGTGTTCTCTCATTTCATTCTCTTCTCAGGACGGTCAATTCTTTTAATTATTGGCAGGTGACAGAGACTGGTTCAGGTAATGATAATGAGGTATTGGGGATGAAGGAGAAGTTAGTATCATAATCGGTCTAGCCAATTACTCTATTCAATTCAGGGGTAAAGGAAAATTTGGAAACCCTGGAGCTTGGAGAAAGTGCGAGGGGCTATTGTCTGAGTAGCATTACATTCGTAAGTACGTTGACCCCATAGTAAAAGAAAAAAAGAGGTACACCCAGCGATGCCAGTCCAGTAATATTCGGACTTGAGCAGGCATCCTTGAGAATGATTATCATTCTTGGGAGGGTAAGGTTTTAGACCAAAGTGCTGGGCGTGCTCTCACGTGCCTCAGTGATTATATCAAGTAGGACTAGTTCTCTTTCCACTAAGTATTCCTGAGGTACCCGAATTATTGGTGGGAGGTCACTAGGGGAAAAGTACAACACCCAGGTCCCTTAGTCTGAAGTCTCCCAATGCTTTGCAAGCTGATCACTGTTAAATCTGAGTATTTTGAGACTGGGAAGAACGAACAGACAATAGCCCGCCCACAAGTGTTGATGAAAAGAACTGATGACATTATTAGGAGAGTGTATATTAACGCAAACTGAAGGAAATTGTAAACGGCATTTATTGATAGACATAGGATGATGCTATTGATGAACATGAAGTGTTTAAATGTATTCTAAACTTAAAGACATGCGTTGGACAGATGAACCTGTTAAATTTGAAGAACTGTAGTAGAGTATTCTGTATAACTGATACATGTTCTATTGTACTCTGTACCTTTCCAAATAATGTATTGCGTGTTTTACTGCACCCTTGATGGGAATATAAAAGGTTATCTCCAAGCTCCAGAAGTGTACAGTCTATAGTAAAAGAAGAAATCGTTTTGAGGATTAAGACTCTCTCTTATGATAACTTGTTTAGAGTTACAAACAGCATGGTCATACACCAAGGGGGACTTGCATTACATAGCAATGAAACGTGGTACTGAGATCCTGCATATAACATCTTTAAGGTGATAGTTTATTATACTATCAAAGGGTGAACTGTCGAAGTCGTATAATTGGATGAACAAAAGTATATTGGTTAATATTGTTTTGCCGTACGATTGCGATCCGTACGCCACGTAATGCGTGGCTTGGTGCGATCGCACGGTAAAATGCGCATGCACGCACACGCACTATAATATTTAGTTTCACATATATATTTATAGATTACATACCAAAGTGATTTATGAGCAGACAGTATTTGTTTTATTATTAGTTTATATATTATGATTATGATTTAGTGTTATTTAAGGTTCAGGTTATAGGAAATGTGACATGTCTGATATTATACTAATCCCCTATTCATCAGCAGCTGTCCGGTTCCATCGCCGAAGAGATCGCATATTGCATACTCTAGTTATTGATGTTAGGGAATAAATTGCCAGATTGACATCAGAATGTGAAATGGTAATGAACTCATTATAACTGGAGCACATCCCCTGGAGAGACGACCCCCACCTTTGGATTCCTTAGTCTGAACTAGCCTATGACCTGATTACCCTTGACCTGCCCGAGGTCTGGACCTATGGAAGCAAGCCACGTCATTTGCATTGTTCTCTATAACACTGAATGTGTATATATACTCATAGCTGCACCCCCACCAGTCTCAGTCATGTTCTGACAACAGTATTCTAAGCAGATATACTGTGCACTGGGACCCGTGGAAGCGCAGCGAAGCTCATGCAAAGTGCAGCGGTATGTATGTATCTTTTGGTATTGGCTGTACTGTACTGTATCTTAATATAATAATGTATTGAACTGTTAAACTATTTACATCTGCTAAAATAAATCACTTTGTGCTTTAAAAACACAATACAATCTCTTGGGCAATGCTTATTTGAAAACGATAGAATTACTTTAATAATTGTCAAGGGTCACTGGTAAACAGGCAAGATCAAAGTCCAGGCAGGGGTCATACACGGGTAGTTAAATCCAGAGGTTAATCACCAAGAAGGCAGAGGAGCAGGCTAGCTGACAGCAACTGACGCTATAACCGGCAGGGAGGCCAATACAAACTTTGGCCAATCAGGGCTCAGCCCTGAAATACATCACGGGCTAATTAATGTAAGTATCCTATCTTAACGCATGCGCCCGGCTGCCTCACTTGCCGGGGCGCATTGCTTGCTGCACTCAGCGTCCGGCTGTTGCCTAGGCAACGGTCGGGCCTGAGGAACCGGAAGTTACGCCCCGGTCGGAAGCGAGTCACGGCGGTGCCCGAGGCCGCCGCGGCTCCTGACATCAACAAAATCATTTCTTCAGCAATTTAAATGTAGATGGTATTTTTAGGTTGACAATAGTATCCATAACCCTATTCCTATCCCTAACCATTTAATACTATCTACATTTGAATTGTAGACCTAATAATACTGTCGACATTTGAATTGTCGACCTAATGTTGTTGACTTTCTGAATTTCAACCAAATCAATGTCTAGTCGTCAACCGCATATTTGGTGGTATGATACATATGTTCAACTGTTATGACAGAATATCTTTGAAAATGTGAGGATAAGTAGTAATGATGACGATTTAGGTAAAGAGATTGAGGATGCTACTTTGGAAATTGCTAATGTGTAATAGGATGAGGGGGATAATTGTGGATATGAAAATGTTACAATCTGTTGTACTTGAACAAGATAATAAGGAGAATGATAAATGTGTCCACGCAAGTCAGTCACCAATGATACCACCTCTGGCCCATGATAAGTGCATTATTGTGCATGGACAAACGACAAAATATTCCACCTCTTGCATTTGGAAATATTTTTATCTAAACCCGGACAATATTTGTCAAGGTATCTGTAGCCTTTGCGATGCCACAATAAGCAAAGAAAAGCACCTATTCCCTTCATCATCACCATCATCATTTATTTATATAGTGCCACCATATTCTGTCGAGCTTTACAATTAGAAACAAACACAGTAATAAAACAAAACTGGGTAAAACAGACTGACAGAGTGGTAAAAAGGCCCTGTGCGCAAGCTTACAATCTCCCTGTTATGTTATCTGCAGTGAGTTCATTCATTTAATTTATCAAAAGATGGAAAATCATTTAGAGTAACAAGCAGTCCAGCATCAGCTAGCAGCCAAATGGATAGAGACTTCATGCAATCTTCACCATGAACAACTTCATCATCAACCTCATTATTAGCATGCAAACTGATTCCCCTAAACTAATTCATTATTCCCAAGAAGCATCCTTGCACACTATGGTTTCTGCTTCTGGGGATGAATCTTCTATACAGAAGGGGACCAGGAAGAGTAAGCATATTTTTAAACAATTGTCTGTGAAGCAAGTGTTTGCAGGTAGTAACCAGCATCCTGTTGCACAGCAGATTACTAAAGCCATGACACCTATGTTAGCATTGGATGTGTATACAATTTCCACTGTCAATGCATCAGGTTTTAGCAGATTAGTTGAGATTAAGTGTCCACTCTACCAAATTCAATCTCAAATTCATTTATTTCGAACAGCAACTCCTCAGCTGTACCGAGAGGTTAAAGAAAGTTAACTTCAGTTCCTAGAAAATGTCATTGTTCCAACTATCTACTACCGACCGATATGTGGACAAGCAGTACTGGCAAAACAAAAGATTACATGACCATAGCAGTCCACTGGGTAGGTGTAGTGCCTTCAATGTTAAAAAACGGTACTCAGCAATGTCTGTGATCTTTAGTGAACTCTTCCCACGGATTCCTTATAGCACTAGCAGCCTGTGAGCCGCACATCTTCCCCTTTTCAACCCGATCTCCATGGATGTATCAAGTTCTCTAAAATATCAGACCGGGGCACCTCCATGGTGCATTATCCCCATTTTATTGTTAAAATCATATACAAAGTTTGCATGTACCAGAAATCCTTAGCAAGCATGTAAAATAGAAATAATACAGCAATTCGAAGCAGACCTCACAATCAGAACTCCTCCTCCAAACCTTTTATGCATTTCGTCTTTGCCAGTGCCACACAGCAGTGTCAGGAAAGAAAAGTGGTACAAGATAGAATTGCCCTTGGGCCCTCCCACCCACACTTATGTTGGCTCTTTAAAAGGACATACACAGTTTAACAAACCAAGCACTTCAGCGACAAGGAGTGCCACTTTTGTGGCCAAAGTGCTTGCTTTGTTTGGGCCACCCACAATGTGCATAAAGCAGCTAAGTTAACAATGTTATCAAACTCTACAGTGGCAAGATCTTGTTGTCTTCATCATTCTCACACAATATTAATTCATCTCCGTTGGAATCCACCATTACAGAAGTCTCTGTAACAAAACTATAAAAAGCAAAAATGTAGAAAAAAAAAACTTTTACCTTTTTAAAGAAAAAAGCCTTCTCTAATAAAGGTGAAACTTTACTGTAAAAAAACATAAAATTGCCAACATGCCATTATACCCAAAATATTAATAAGCATTCTAGCATCAGCTAGCGTTCTTCTCTCAGCTAGATCCCATCACCTGCAATCTGCACTCTAATCATCCTCACCCTCATCCTCGCCCTCATCAGTGTGTACATCATCCTCACACAATACTAATTCATCCCCGCTGGAATCCACCATAACAGAAGTCTCTGATGCATTTGCTGGTAAAGGCCTTCCTCATGAAATTTATAGTTCATTTTGATGAACAACATCTTTTCCTCATATTTAGGAAGTAACCTCCTATGCCGATCGCTGACAAGGTTCCCGGCTGTGCTTACTTGAGTCTCCAAATTGCCTTTTTTCCTGTCAGACTGTCTGACGTGTCTATTTTTATGCTGTTGTTAAAATAATCCTGCACCATTCTATGGATGTTGATAGTAGGATCAGGTGTAGTTACGGCAGATGTGCCACTATTTTGGAGCAATTCTTTTAGACGAGACCAGATTTAAAAAATGTTCTGCTGACTCATCTGCATCATCTCTGGGTCTCTTGGAAAAGCTACGTTTTTTCCTAGCAGAAGTAGCATAGCCTGAGAAACTGAAAGAGTGGACGCCATTGTGTCACAAACTACTTGAGCTGTCAACTTGCTCACCAGGAACTCATTGCATCTCTTTTGATCTGGGGCAGTTGGAAAGAAAGAAAACACATAGCTCTTAAACCTAGGATCAATCATAGTCAGCAAAATGTAGTAATCCGATTTCAAGATGTTTATAACTCTTAGATCTTGATGAAGCAAATAAAGTCCTTAATATACAAGTCTGACATACCTAGCGTAATTGCTTTGTTTCATCTCCTCTTTCAATTTCTCAAGCTGCTTTTCCAAAAGTCTAATTAAGAGAATTACTTGACTCAAGCTAGCAGTGTCTGAACTCACTTCACAGGTGACTACTTCGAATCGTTTCAGCACCATGCACAACACGGAAAATATTCTCCACTGTGCTGGTCTAAAATACATTCCCCCTCCTTTCTCAATGTCATGGCTTGTGGAGTAAGCTTGGATGGCTTTTCGCTGTTCCTCCATCCTCACAAGCATATAAAGTGTACAATTCCACCTTGTTACCACTTCTTGCTTCAGTTGGTGACAAGGGAAAATAAATTGTTCTTGCAGCTGCTGGAATTTCCTACATGCTGTTGCAAAATGTCGAAAATGTCCCACAATTTTTCAGGACACAGACAGGATCTCCTGCACATCCCTGTCATTTTTCAAAAAGCTGTGTATCACCAGGTTGTTTGTGTGAACAAAAGAGAGAATGTGATGGAATTCACCCAGCTGTAATGCTCTCACAATATTGTTGGCATTATCAGAAATGACATATCCTCAGGACAGTCCAAATAGAATAAGCCATATTGCAATGACATCCCTTACCAATTCAAGTTGTCAGCGGTATGTCTCTTAGTGAACCCGGTGACACAGAGAGTAGCCTGCCTCTGAAAAATCTGTCATTGTTGGGAACATGCTGCTGCTGTTCCAACTGCTGAAGGCGATTCACTAACCCAGTGGGCTATCACAGTCATATAATCATTAGTTTGCCCAGTTTCACTTCTCCATATATCTGTGGTTAAGTGTACAGAAGGTAAAATGTCATTTTGTAGCCCAATAATTACATTTTATGGAACTTTCTGGTAGAGGTGAGGAATTGCTTTTCTAGCAAAATGGTGTCATGATGGAATTTGGTAATGGGGACACAGGAACTCAATTAACTGACTAAAATCAATCTTGCAAGCAGGGCCTTCTTACCTCTACGCATATATATTGTGGCAAGAGCCCGCTACTGGTGAAGCACCAGCGAACAACTTCTTCCTTTTTATGGTTCTTTATTGTCAGGATGGTAATAATATTATGATATGGAATACTTGCACAGCAATTATTGAGACCCTATACGCTTACTATACATAGTCCAGCTCTCTGTCCAGATCAGCCAGCTAGCCCAGCATTGATCTCCCTGAACAATGAAACAAGCAGGGTTTTATACCTGACACTCCTCCCACAGGCCTAGCTTGATGGGCAGGTGACACACCCACCTTCCCTTTAAAAGGAAACACCCATCCCTGGCTCTGTTTAGACTAAGACACACCCTGTCTGTTTGTTGAGAGGAAGCAGCTTTTAAATCATGTAAGTTAACACACTCCAAACTACACATATGTTTTTACCTGGTTTAATCTCCACCTAGGTGCATAACTGAGCCAATGTTTTATTCTGTTTGTATACTTTATCTGCCTCTTGTCAGAAAAATGCCTCCCTTTGTTACAATATGTATTACCTTGTATTGTTTTATTACTGTTTGTTCCCAATTATAAAGCGCTACAAAACCTGCTGGCACTATATAAATAAATGTTGATGATGATGATGAAAAACAGCTGCATTATTATTATTCTTATTATCCTTTATTTGTTAGGCACCACAAGGTTTCCACGGCGCCGTACACAGTACAAAACAGTCGACTATACAGGGTGAAACAGTACAAAACAATAAACAAAAATACCAATACTTCAGAAACTCCAGGCAGGCTGATGCAAAAAACGGAGCAGAAGAACAGATAGGGAGACATGAGGGAAGAGGGCCCTGCTCAAGTGAGCTTACATCCTAAGGGAGGGAGAACAGAACAGGCACAGGGAGAGCCAGAAAGGTAAGGGGGAGAGCGAGTTGAGAGTGAGTGGCGGGGTTATGTGGATGGTTGGTATGCTTTGAGGAAGAGGTGGGTTTTCAGCGCACGTTTGAAGGAGCACAGAGTAGGAGAGAGACGGATGGAACGAGGGAGTTCATTCCAGTGAAGGGGGGCAGCGCGGGAAAAGTCTTGGATTCTGGAGTGGGAAGAGGTGATAAGAGTTGAGGAGAGGCGTCGATCATTGGCCGAGCCAGGGAGCGGGCAGGAGTGTGAATGGAGAGGAGGCTAGAGATATAAGGGGCAGTAGAGTTGGAGAGAGCCTTGTAAGTGGTGGTGAGGAGTTTGAAAAGGATTCTGTAGGGGAAGGGGAGCCAGTGTAAGGCAAGGCAGAGAGGGGAGGCTGAGGAGGAGCGGCGTGAGAGGGAGATGAGTCTTGCGGCTGCATTGAGTATAGAGCGGAGGGGGGAGAGATGGGAGTGGGGGAGGCTGGTGAGGAGGAGGTTGCAGTAATCCAGGCGGGAGATGATGAGCGCGTGGATGATAGTCTTAGTGGCATCCTGAGAGAGAAAGGGATGGATGCGGGCGATGTTGCGTAGTTGGAAACGACAGGCTTGGGCAAGGGCATGAATATGGGGGGCAAAAGAGAGAGAGGAGTCGAGGGTGACACCAAGGCAGCGGAGTTGGGTGACAGAGGAGATGGTGGTGTTGTTGACGACAATAGAGATGGGTGGGATGGGAGTCTGGACGGAGGAAAGACAATGAGTTCCGTCTTAGAGATATTAATTTTGAGAAAACGCTCGGACATCCAGGAGGAGATGGCGGAGAGGCAGTCAGATATACGAGAGAGGAGGGTAGAAGAAAGATCAGGAGAAGAGGTGTAGAGTTGAATGTCGTCAGCATACAGGTGATATTGAAGACCGAAGGAGGAGATGAGAGCATCAAGGGAGGAAGTGTAGAGCGAGAAGAGAAGAGGGCCGAGGACAGAGCCCTGCGGGACTCCTACAGGGAGAGGGCAGGGGGAGGAGGTTTAATTGTGGATATTGGACGCAGATCTAATGCTAGCAAAGTCACCATGGTGTCTGTGATCCGCTTTACGACTGGGTGACAGCTTTCATACTTGCTTCCTCTTGCAAAAATTTGTTTAACAGTCAATTGTTGTAACCTACTATTAGTCTTCTTCTTGGTCTACTTCTGGGTTGAAGATCCACCCCCAGCAGCAGCAGTGGGACTAACGCTCAAGAATTGTTTAGAGGAATACTGGATCAGGGGGAAGTCATCTAGCCTTATCAACTTGGAAGCAGGACTATCTACGGTCACTAGTGAGGATATTGATGTGGAAGGTGTTGTCGGTGTGGCTTTACTAAGGCTACAAATGGCTAGACAACTGTTTTCATTATTGGGTAAAAATAATTCCACATATAAGAGTTGACTTTTTTGGTCTTAGGCCCAGACATGACAATTGCCACTGACAAGAACAAAAGCAAAAACAAAGCAATTACGCTAAGTATGTCGGACTTGTAGACCAAGTACTTTATTGGCTTCTTGTTATCAACTATTTGAAATCAGATCACTACATTTTGGCAACTGTACATGATCCTAGGTTTAAGAGCTATGTCTTCTCTTTCTTTTTCAAGTGACCCAGATTTCAAGAGATGCAATGAGCTACTGGTCAGCAAGCTGACAGCTTGACAGCTCAAGTGATACATGACACAACATTGTCTTCTACCTCAGTTCCTTTGGCAACTGCTGCTAGGTAAAAACTTAGCTTTCCTAAGACACCCAGTGGTGATGCAGATGATAATCTAAAATATGGTAAGCAGGTATGGTGCTTACAACCTAAAAATTATATAAAAAATATCAATTTCCACTTTAGCAAATAATCATACAATTAGTTGTTTTTGCCGTGGCGCAACCTGGGGTGGAAATAGAGAGGGGTGTGGGAGAGGGAGAAGAGTGGGGGAGTGGAAGAAAACAGTATAAACGGTACAGACAATATACTTAGATGCTATTGAATTTAGCATATGATCATAGCTTATTTTGCAGTTTTTGACGTTATAGCTCTTTTGCTTTGATTATAGCTCTAATGTAGTGTATATTGTTTGTGGTGGTAGTACCGTTATTTGCTACTGTTAGTGGTTTATAGCCCTGGGGGTTATTGCGTGCAGGATTGTTTATAGCTCTATGTTTAGCAAATCATACCAACGTATCCCCTTCTCCAACAATAGAGGTATTTCAACACCAGTAACTCCCCTCTCAACTGGCTAACACACGCTACTATAACATAAACCTTTCAGACCAGGCTAAAATTTCACCATCAGCAACCATCAGAAACATAATCTAACATGCACAAAAATATCAAGCAGGCAAAACGAGATTTAATATCACCACATTAACCAACAAATTACCTTAAACTAATTGGCAAAATCCCAAGCAGGTCCCCCCACTCATAAGATATCCCTCATAGCCCCCCCTTAACAAAAATATTCCACAAATAAATATCCTTTCTCCACATATGTAACATAAATATAAACATAACCCGAATACCAATAAATGTCCATCTCCCCCGCCCCTTTCCTATTCCCCCTCCTCTCCCGCATTCCAATTGGATGAAGCACAGAAAATCAGGAATAAGAAGAACAGCAGACTCACAAATCAGCCATATCCCTGATGAAGTCCACGGATGAAGCGCGTTGCATACACTGCAAACAAGAGCCTAAAAGAACTCAACTAGCTCCAACAGCAAGACCAACATCCGGACATCACACACACCACTCCAGGAGCCAGAATATCTTAAACGAGGAAGCGGTTACACAGAGAAATCCACTCTGCAGTGGAACGCAAAGGCGTCTGTGCGTTCCACCTCAAAACCGGAAGTTCGGCATTTGGAACGCATATGCGTCCCAAGTGCCGTGGAAGGATGCCGCCCGACCACAGCTACACTGACTGCTCGGCCAAAGCTTCGAGAACCACCCGGCCATCAGCATCTCACCACCCACCACCGTTGAGGCCACCCAGACCCTGCGTTAAGGAAGGATACCATTTTAAACAAACTGCTTTTATAAGAGCAACAGAGCATTTTAAACATCAGCGCACCTCTATTACTACACACCACATTTAGACCCAACACCCATCTATTTATATACTCACCAATACACATAGAATACTAATACCTATATATCACACATAGCCCCCCAATCAAGCCTCTACCCCACCCCTTGATTCAAAAGACAACAATCTGGGCAGACACTGCTCTCAAATTAAAAACATATAAAGTCTGTACCATTTATACTGTTTTCTCTCACTCCCCCATGCTTCTCCCTCTCCCACACTCCTCTCTATTTCCACCCCAGGTTGCGCCACGGCAGAAACAACGAATCAACTAACAAAAAGCTCTGGAACCGGAACGCCCGGATCATCCGTAACGGCAGTAACAACCCTCAAGACACACAAATCAAGCGCAGACGTCCAAGGTAAACTCCCTAGAAAGGGTTTCCGCCACCTACTTCCAAATCATACAATTAGAGCACTATGAAGCTATATCACAATATAATTTCCATATGTCCCGGAAAGATAAAATGTCCTCCTGTGAGATCACAAATGCTGGAACCTTAAAAAGGTAAAAAGTCACGTTCTCCAAATGATCAATGAGTTCAGTAAATGTGGTATTTCAGCAAATCTCTTCCGCAGATTTCCATACATTAAAAATAAACCACAAAAATCACATCATAGTGTAACATGCATATTAAGTGAATAATTGTTTAAAACCGATGAACACCAATGTGTGTGGCCTTATAATAGAAAACACCACGTGAGCGAAGTACGTCCCCTTTGGTTTCAAACTTACAAAAGGGTAATCTCAAAACCGCCTTGGATGCTTAAGGACACAATAAAGCACTTCTCCTATTTGATGTAATCCGTCTTTCTGGTGCATAAATCCTTGCAGCATATACCGAAAAAAACAAATACAAACAATGGTGAATTATCCCAATAAAAAAGATGTTTAATAACAACCAATAATAATAAATAAAATAAGCAAAAAAAATTCTTATATCTCTTTCCCCACGTAGAAAAACAAACACCATCTATGAGGTAGGACCCTTACCCCATTTAAGATGGATACAAGCATGTAGCAGTAATCTCTGATCCCTCTCACTTGATCGGGTAGCTGGCTGATTACATCCACACACTTCTAAAATCGGGAATAGGTCCAAACACTACGGTGTGTGTATGTATCTTCCTTGTAACCGCCCTGTTCCGAAGCGTTTCAATTACGGAAATCTTTATCGATGCAGATGAGTCAGCACAACATTTTTACATTTGGTCAGGTCTAAAAGAATTGCCCAAAAAACGCCTATAATTGTGTATTTTTCTTTAAAAAGGTAAAAGCTTTTTTTTTACATTTTTGTTTCCGTGACTTAAAACACTATGCACTTGAATATAGGCTTTAGCAGATTATGTAGAGGGATTAATATCGTCATGTCTGGTGCCAGCAGCTGTGAAGAGAGGAGGTGTTTGTTTCAGCTCTGACTTCCAGAAGCCTGCAGGGTTGAGTTTTTTGCCTAACCCAGCCTTGATGGAGGATCCTGGGGGAGGAGTGGAGGAGAGCCCCCAGGCTTCTGGGCCTATGGAGTTATGTATGGAGAATAATACTACCAGCTGGCCTGAAATCAACCGGGCCACGGATCTGGTCCCTCCAACTGAAGGGGTTTCCCCGGGATCTGTGGATGTGTTTTCCCTAAGTATGATGGAGGAGATGGACGTACACCCAGGGCCTAGTGAACTTACCAGGCTTAAGCTATCCCGTATGAAGTCTAATACGGGGGGGCAGGAGGTGGAGATGTGTACCCTGACTCCAGTGAGGCAACTAGGGCCCGGGGTGAAACTGTCAGCGGGGTTGAACATGCAGCCGCGTGTGGACCTGGAAACCCTGCAGCCTGTGCTGATACAACAGGCTAGGGGAGGATCCTCCCATATGGGACCCAGGATGGGGTCTGGAGGGGCCCGGGAGATCCAGGCATCTGACTCTGTGATGCAACAGGAGTCGGGATCGGGTGAGGTGGAGGACGGGCCTAATATGGCGGTGGATCCGGCAACAGTGTGTCTGCCCGATTCGGAGGACAGTGAGCCAGATGAGATGGAGATTGGTGCTCAGATCAAGACGCTGGAACTGGAAATCAGCGGTCTTGACAGACTTATCACTAAAAAGAGAAAGAAAAGGAATCGCGCTTTTAGCCGCGACAGAGCGATGTACTCGACGGAGATTGAAGAGCTAGCCGAAACCCTGAAAGAAAAGGAAGAATTGCTGGTTAAATTAAAAGTGATTAAACAGGCAACGCTCCTAGAAGACTCAGCGCCGCTGCCTCCAAACATGGCGGCCGGGTCGCAGGAGGTAACCGAAGATGGTGGTCTCTACAGCGAGATCCGTGTGTTGGAGGGTGAGTAAAGGTCGGTGAAGGGCCAGGTAGGAACCGAAGGTGTCCCCGGTGGGTGTACAGTGCGGGCTTCTGTAGGGGGAATGTATTGTATTCCCAGCCGCCCGCGGCTTTTCCGGAAGATACCGGAAGTGACGAATCGGCCCAGAGATCGGTAAGCTCCATGATCCCTTCGGACTCAAAGAATGTTAAGATTAATGTAATAAAAGCAATACCTAGCGGTAATGTGGCAGCAGCTGAGGCGGGGTCTGATCCAGGGAGTACCAGGGTGGTAGCCTGTGACACAGCAGCTGTGCTGTCCTCCGTGGCGCAGTCTCGCTGTCGGCCTGACCCAGCGATCCCGATCAGGACATCCGTTGCTAACAATGCTAATGCTACTGATAATGCTAATATTATTGATTGTGCTAATGTAGCTGATAATGCTAATATTACTGACAATGCTAATGTCACTGGTAATGCTTGCGTTACTGATAATGCTAATATTATTGACAATGCTGGCGTAGTTATCAATGTTACTGACAATGCTAAAATTGCTGATAATGCTAATGTCGCAGATAATGTTGATGTTACTGATAATGCTAACGTAGCTATTAATGTTACTGACAATGCTAATATTGCTGATAATGCTAATGTCGCAGATAATGTTAATGTTACCGATAATGCTAATGCTACTGATACGGTTGGAGTAGTTAAAAATGCTGTCTCGGTGTGTACAGATGAGAGGGTGGTTTCGATTGAGCATAAGGAGCGGGGGGGTAATTTGAGGAGTGAACTCAGCCCAACTCAGGCCAAAATCATTGATACTACATATGGTCCCTTATGCATAACAGACAGAGCCAGGAAAGCGGCTGCTTTAATAGAAAGTGCGTCTAAGACTATGCCTAACATGTTGGTTGGTGGTGATTTACTAGTGAGCAGTTCTGGAGTCTGTATGACAGCCTCAGAAGAGGCAGGCCCTTCATCGCGTCAAAACTTGTGGGGGGGTAGCAGTCTTAGGGTACAGGGAGATATTGTTGTCCAGGGCTCGATTATGAGGTCAAAAGATCCTCTCCCGGGGCCAAGTACAAGTTCTCTCCCGGGGTCAGGCCAGGTAGATCCAAATTCCCTACCAGAGCCAAATACAAGTCCTAAGAGTCCTCTCCCGGGGCCAAGTATTCACCCAGGGCTGATGTCATATGCGGGTGCAGTATCTAACTTAGGTTTAAGGCCCAGTATGAATACCCAGAATATAGGGCCTGGCCCAATGGCGGCTCAGCCTTTCAGGTGTCGCAACGTTGTACAACTAAAATATATGGGGAAAGACCCCCCTAACAGACCAGATTTTTTAAAAGTTTTCCTAGAGTCATTTAAGTTTGTCCCAGCGGATCTCTTTGCCTGCATCCACCCTGTTAACACTGCGGAGTATGATGTAAGCTTCGTGTCATATCAGGGCCTGCAGACTTTCTGGAGCAGGTGGGGTGGGTGCAGGTCAAGAGATCCATGGGTTAATTATAAGGCTATCGCCATAACTCGCCAGGAGCGAGTTAAACTTACTATATTGGTAAGAAACGAGTCTATACCAGCAGCGGACCTTGGGTTTTGGGTGGGGAGATTTGCAAAGATGGTTTCGCCTCTGGTCAAAGTGCCAGACCCAAGTCATGGCGTCTGGGGTGGCGGATGGTCCACCACAGTAGATCTAAAATGCATGGAGGCTGGCCTAGTACACTTGCCGTCCACGGCTTTCATTGGTCGCGATAGGATCCAATGTTTCTACCCGGGCCAGCCGAGGATGTGCCACAGATGTGGGGACTTCCGCCACCTCAGTGCCAACTGTCCCCAACAAAAGTGTGGGCATTGTGGGGGCATGGGCCACGAAACCAGGACATGCAACCAAATCAGGTGCAATTTATGTGGCACAATAGGCCACCCCTTCAGTAAGTGCCCCCATGCGGCTCATAACGCCGCGGTTACAGATGAAGAAATAGTGAGGGCAGTCGAGGTGGTAGAAAATGTGGAACCAGTGGAGAAACCAGCAGAACCCATGGAAAGTTCTGCTCCTCCGCCAAATCCCCCGCCCCTTGTAACTAAGTTATCAGTACCTTCGATGGCCAAAGTTCAGACAAATGAATGGTCCAGGCAAAAGAGCAAAAGCAAGAAGAAGGGTACGGGGAAGGAAGGGTTAGTTCTATCAAACAGGTTCCGGTTCTTGTCAAGCAAGGAAGAAAGTATGGAGGAGGGGGAGATTAGGGTGAATAGGGAAGGTGCTTTAGTCCAAGTAACCAGGCAAAATAGGAAATCACAAAAGTCAAGGGACCTGCCTTTAGGGGAGATAGCAAAAATAATGAGAAAGACCAGTGTCAGGAAAACTGCTAGGCTCTATTTGAAGGATAAGGTGACAACCCCATCTGGGCCTCCTTCCGTAGAAGACCTAGTTCCCCCCTTGATACAGGATCCCCCCCCTGGCCATCCCATAGAAGCCGGCCCCCCTAGTGGGGTGTCAGAGTCCCCGGTGGTGAGAGATCGGTCTTCAGGGAGTGACCCGGTCCTTGTTCCTCAGAGTCAGGATCCTCCCGTGTGTCCTGTACCTCCTAATCAGAAACCCCTTGAGGTCCCCCATAGCAAACCCTCTGGTTTGCCTCATGATCCGGTTAAGTTGTTGGGAGCAGGGCCCCTGGGTGGCGGTGATCCTGGTGGGTCAACGGGTAGGATGCTAGGGTCAGGCGGAGTCCCTCCCTTGGGGGAAGAAGTTGTCCTCAGGGGGGAGGAGTCTCTGCAGGCAGGCCTTAGTTATAAAAGGTTTGGCTCCTCTGATGAGGATTCAGGGAGGAAAATAAAAAAGAAGTGAGTTGTTACTACTGTCTAAAGCTCTGAAGGATGGCTTCCCAGCCCATTAGATTTGCCACTAATAACGTGGCATCTATTCTTTCCGAACGAGCTCGTTATCTGGCCTTTGATTTTTTTCAGCACGGTTGAGGCTGATTTTTTATTTTTGCAGGAGACCAGATTAGGTCAACTAGCCGACCTACATAAAGCCAAAAGAGAGTGGAGGCGTGGGCCCTCCTACTGGTCTCTTGCGGCCGAGCCGTACGGTGGGGTGGCGGTGCTTTTTGCCGGCATGATAACCATCCAGCGAGTCATTGAGCTTGAGGTAGGTAGGTGCATGGTGATAGATGTCAAACTGAGGGGGCATGACTTAAGGCTGATTAATATTTATGGACCCCAAACAAAGTGGGGTCGGAAATGCCTCTTCAGCGCCATAAAGCCATACCTTTTTACAGTCCAGGCAGATAGTCTTTGGTGGTGATTTTAACACCGTCACTAGGACAAAAGATAGGGGAGGTTCAAGGACTTCTCTGGGCTATGATTCCCTTTTTTTAGTAAGTATGGTCAGACAGGCTGGTCTGGTGGATGCACACATTCGTCATTTTCCAGACCACACGGGTTTCACTTTTTATAGAGGTAGTTGTAGGTCTAGGATAGATAGGTTTTTTGTTAAGGAGTGCTCGAAAACCTTGGCTCCAGAGCTGAGGCCGGTAGAGTTCTCCGACCACGTTTACCTATCTATGTCCTTGAATGCTTCGGAGACTCTTCGGAAGGGTAGGGGTCTTTGGCGCCTGAACTCTAAGCTCCTAGAGGAGGAGTTGATAAGACAGTCTTTTAGGGACTTCTTTGAATCCCAGGAATCACTTTTGGAGGCAGGTTGGAGTAGGTCTGAATGGTGGGAGATGCTGAAGAAAAGGACCCGGAGCTTTTTTCGGGGCCTTGTAGCCAGAAATAACTTGTTAAAAGAGAGCACCTACATGGCACTGAGGAAAAAACTTGGGTTCTTGATCTCTGGCCAGGGGGATAGTGGGGAGATCCCCCGGGTGAAGGCTCAGATGAGAGAGATACAGTATGACCGGTATGCATCCTTGGTTCTGGAGAGGGATTATGGGAGGTACCATTCGCCCGATCCTTTCCAGAGCTGTAGGAACTCGGTAGACGCTAAGGAGGTGAGGGGCTTGCGCGATGCTGAGGGTGTCCTTAGGGAGGAGAAGGAGGGCATTCTTGGTGTTGTGCGGTCCTTCTATTCCGATCTCTTATCGGAGAAGTCACTTGACAAAGAGAGGATGGACCAGTTTTTGAGGGAAACTCCTGGCCTTGGTGATTTTAGCGGCCTGCTTGAGTCCTTGGGCGATGAAATAACGGTGGACGCGGTCAGGATGGCGATAGATGGTTTATCTGTCAAGAAAGCCCCAGGCCCAGATGGTCTTACATCTGAGTTCTTTAAAATCTTTGGGGACATCCTGGCTCCGCGTCTTGTGGAGGTTTTTAATGAGAGCCTGGGCAGAGGTTTATTGCCTCCCTCCATGAGGGTCTCTGCCCTTATCTTACTGTCCAAGGGGAAAGATCAGTCATGTATTGAGAACTGGCGCCCCATCGCTCTTCTCAATACTGACAGGAAGATTCTGGCGAAGGTGCTTTTTAATAGAGTGATGCAGGTTTCCGGCCAGTTGCTCTCTCCTTCTCAGCACTGCACTGTGAAGGGCCGAAGCACTTTCAGTGCTGTCCTGACGGTGCGGGAGGCCTTTGAGCGGTGCCGTGCGGAGAAGTGGGGGAAGTACCTTTTAGCCTTAGATCAGTCGAAGGCTTTTGATAGGGTAAATCATGAGTACCTTTGGGCTCTACTTCTGTGGTATGGTCTTCCAGTGCGGGTGGTGAATTGGCTCCGTACCATTTATAGACAAGCCAAGAGCTTCCCTCTTGTGAATGGTTGGGTGGGTCAGTCCTTTGAGGTCAGCTCTGGAGTAAGACAAGGTGTTCCCCTGAGCCCCCTCCTGTATGTGTTTGCCATAGATCCCTTCGTCAGAAGGGTTTGTGGTAGCTTGTTGGGAGGTGTGCTGTTGGGTCCGGAGTGCCCCTTGAAGGTAGTGGCCTACGCTGATGATGTTACTGTTGTCTTGTCGAGTTCCGCGGAAGCTGAGGAGGTAACGACTCTGGTCCATGGGTATTCTGAGGCCAGTGGCTCATTAGTAAACCAGGAAAAGAGTAAAGTTTTCTGGATGGGGGAGGAGGGTTGTGAATTCAACCTTCCAGACAGTCTTCCCCGGGCGAGTGAGAAGATCAAAATTTTAGGGATTCATTTCGGCCCTGGTGATTATGCCAAGCAAAATTGGGAGTTAAGGCTGGAGGAAGCTTCCCGGAAGGTAGTGAGCTGGAAGAGGTGGAAACACTCTCTCCGGGAAAGGGTGGACCTGATCAAGACCTTCCTGATCCCGGTATTCCTGTACATCAGCTATGTGTGCCTTTTGCCGGAGTCTTTATGGTCTAGGGTTTATGCAGTTTTCTTCCAGTTACTCTGGGGGAATAGGCTGAATCTGGTCAAGCGGGCTGTGACCTACCGACTGAGGAAGGATGGGGGCCTGGGTATGATTAACCCTGTGCTGTTCTTTATGTCAACCTTTCTGAAGTTGCACCTTAGTAGTCTCCTAGTTGAGACCCCTCCTCAGTGGGTGGGAGGCTTCAGGGTATGGGTGGATCTCAGTGCATGGTATGTGGGAGGCACCGTTAAGAGTTTTCGGGTCCGGCATGGGTATCTCCCGACCTACGTTTCCTTGGGATTGAAGGTGACAAGGCGTTGGGGCTTAGGGGCGGGGGAAGTTGGGAGCTCTTCTAGAAGGGAGTTGGAGAAGAGAGTCCTGCACTCCCACTTTTGGGTTCCGCTGTCACTGAGAGACTGCCCAGGTGATGTGAGTTCAGTGGGGCTTTCCTTGATTAACTCGAGGAGAATCCCGTTGAAGCTTCAGGACATTGCCTGGCTCTCCTTTCACGGGAGACTTTATGTAAGAGGGAACCTCAAGCACAGAAATGCTGATGATCGTGGTTGCCCACGGGAGGAGTGTCTAGGGGTGGAGGAGACTATGGACCATTTCTTGCTCGAGTGTCCCTTTAATGTAAAGGTTTATAAAAGAGTCTCCAGGTCACTGGGGATCCCCTGCCTTTCGGGGCTTAGTTACCCTGAATGGGTCTACGGGGCATTCAAGGCAAGGTGGAGGGCTTTTGATTTCTGTACACTTTTTTTAGTCAGTTTAGTGGTCAGGTATTTCACGTGGAACGCACGGTGTCAGGTCACCATCCGGCAGAAAGTCCTTCCCTGTGAGGTAGTGGTGGAAGATATTCTTCACGAGGTGTGGAAATTGAGGGGCATGGAGGGTCGCCGGATGTCCAATGCTAACTGGCTCAGGCTGTGGCGGAGTCTGAGACCTCCTTAGGGGGTCAAAGTCTGGTGCCTCTCCTTACTAAGTGGCTTCTCTTGCTGTCCTTTCACCCCATTAGATTTTGTGTGGTGGAAAATTTTTTCAAGTATGGCTTACATGCACCTACAACTTGCTTCTTAGTGGGATACGGTGATGTATATGAGTTGGGTTTGTTGTTTGTATGGTGGCACCTTCTTGTTTTATGTGATTTTATCCTTTTATATTTACTGGACTTATGAATTGGGCAAATAGCCCTTCTGGACTTTCGGTTAAGTTAGGCAAATCAGCCTTTGTTTTCAGTTGGTCTTTTTTAATATAGGTTGGTGCCACCTTTAGTAAAGTTTATTGGTTTTATTGTTTCATATGTAATGTTATGTTTCAAGTTTTAAATAAAAAAACATTAGCAGCTGTGAAGAGAGGAGGTGTTTGTTTCAGCTCTGACTTCCAGAAGCCTGCAGGGTTGAGTTTTTTGCCTAACCCAGCCTTGATGGAGCCTCCTCGGGCAGCATTCCAGGAAAGTCCCCTGCCTACTGGGCCTGTTCTGGGCCTAGGCCCAGATTCATCCAGAATCCCTGATAATCAGCTTCCCAGGATGAGTGGTGCTAATGCTGGTGAAAATGCAGGAAAGGCCCTGGCTTCAACATCTCCGGGTGACAAAACAACAGACTGTGATCAGGATAAAGCTGAAGTTAAAGCTCCTGGCTCAGTGCAGCCTGTGAAAGAAAAGAAACCTGCAGTAAAGGTAATCCCCTGTTTTCAACTTACCACATAAGAGGGAGAGAGTGGTTCAGGGGATGGGCTGGATCCTGGGGTGGAAGCGCCTGTTTCATCCAGTCAGGGTGGTCAGGAGGCTGAAGCCTTGGGGGATGCCCGGTCAGTGCCTGACTCCAGAGAGTATCTATCCTGGGGAGACAGAGTGGAAATAGAGGATCTGCAGCAAGAAGTGCAAAGGGCAGAGACCTCAGTTGCTAGATTGTAACAGAGAATTGCTAAAAAGAAGCTAAAGAAAAAATAAGTTGTTTATCTGTGACAGAGTGGAAATGCAGAGGGCTTTTGATGAATTGGCGGATGACCTAAAGTATAAAGAATCTCACCTAGAGGAGTTGCATAAGAGAATGGCATCTTGCCAGCAACATACCAGCAATCGGAGGGAGAGTAATCAGCTATTAACATCTGCTGATACTTGTACTACTGATCCGTCCCAAGGTATGATACAGCTGACTGTGGGTCTGCATGTGAAGCTATAAAATGTGTGGATCCTGTCTCTGTTAATACAACCTCACAATCTGCCTCAGTCCCTCTGCCTGCTAATATCCCTGTGTCAGAGATGGAAAATATGGAAGGAGAAAATGCCCTTTATTCATCTATAAGGGCATTGGAAGAAGGTGTGACATCGCAGAGTGTGGCCGTGAGTGCAATAGGGTCTGTAGTGGGCCTTACAGTGTATAAAGTAAAAGAGTCACCTAAAGTCCAAGATGGTGGTTTGTCAGCGGCGGCTGGGAGCACTGAAGGATCTGTAGTTGGCCCTGTTGTACCTCAGTCAGGAGTCACTCCTCTCCCTGGTGGTCCGGTGGTAAAATTCAAAACCCAAGATGACGGCTTTGGTGCGACCGGAAGTATGGCGCAGTCTGTAGTGGACTCTGTCGCATCTGTGTCAGCAGCTAATTGTGTTGTGCAGCAGGATGAGGCTCAGGTTGATATTGCAATGAGTGAGTTTCTTGGAGGACTAATGTCTGCAGCAGCCAGTATTACCGCAGGTGTAAATAAACTGAGTTCAGAGACTGAGGCAACAAGTGCTTTATACACCGAGATAAGTGGTGAGAGACCTGCATTTGCTAGTTCACCTAGTGCTGGTACTGTGTCTGTGCAATCAGTCTTTGGGCCTGTTAGTATTGAAAAATTACCCAGTGGAGCTCAGTGTGTAAAATATATTGCAAATAGTGTGGCTGAATCTGTTTTGGCTTCTGCTATGCCTAGGGGTGGGGGTGGGGAGATCCCTGATCCTCCAGTTACTTCTTTAGAGCCTCCACATGGGACTTCAGGTGCTGTTGGTAGGTCAGCCCTTGTGTCATATGCTGGGGTATTAACAGGGAAGCGAGTGATGACTTCACAGCCTGTGTTAGGAGGAGTGCCACCAAAACAGCGAAATGTTGTTCAATTAAAATGGATAAGTAAAGAGACCCTCCCTCCCTCTAGGCCTGATTTTTCTTAATAAATTTTTTACACTGGGCTTTGTAGCTAGTGATCTGTTTGCTTGCATACACCCGGTAGGCTCCCCTGAGTATGACATTAGTTTTTCCACCTATGGGGGTCTTCAGGCATTCTGGAAAATATGGGGTTTTGTTAAAGGGCAGAGTCCCTGGCTAAGATATAGGGCCTACGCAGTTACTAGACAAGAGCAGGTTAGGATGACAATACTAGTACGTAACGAGTCTTTATCAGTGGCAGATCTGTCCTTTGTTAGGCATTATGCAGACCTACTTACACCCTTAAGTACCCCATGTCTGGGGTGTGGCCTGGTCCACGACTGTACAGCTGCAGCAGAGTGAGGGGCGTACTCTGCATCTTCCATCTGCAACGTACATAGGATAGGGATAGGATCCAGTGTTTCTACCCGGGCAGCCTCGTTTATGCCACCGGTGTGGATCTTTTCGGCACCAATAATTGTATGTAATTGAAGTGTTCTCTGTGTCAGGTGCTAGGGCACACCGCAAGGGATTGTACTGCAATTAAGTGCAACCTTTGTGGTAAAGATGTCCACCCATATAGCAGATGCCCACTGGCGGAGCATAATAAAGTTTCTTCAGTTGTAGTTCCCACTGTGACCCCATGGTATGTTCTTGCCCTTAGATTTGCCCTCATTCAAGATGGCCGTGATTGCCTCGTGAAGTTTCCATCTTGGATCTCTGATTTGAACTTGTCCTTACAATAACCCTTATCCAAGATGGCCAAAACTGTCTCAGGAAGATTCCATCTTGGATCTCATTTCCTGTTTGGGCCTAGAAAAAGCACTTCCTGTTATGCAGCCTTTGCTCGAGTATTGTGTTTGTGTCTGAACCAGATGCTTCCACAGAACCTTGCTTTCTTATGATTTGGAATACAATTATTTGATACCTCTACAAGATATTTATCTTGTTGATACTTTGGACTTGCTTGCTGGACATTTAAGATTTATTTCTGTATCAAAATAAATCCTGTTTACTACAGAACTACCTGGCTATTGGGTTTCGTTTGTAATACCAGAAGTGTGACACCCCGTCAGTAGTGAGCCCTGTGGTTGAAGAGGACATAGTCTTGCAACAAGCATGGAGAGTACTCTGGAGCATATAAGGGAGGAGACTGTGCAAGGCAGATCTAAGTATAAGGCACATGCCGCTCCCAATCACTTCTCAGAGTCCGAAATGGAGATGGAGAAAGAGGAATGCAGGTGTCCAGCAAATCAGAGGACATTGTGGTTGTAAATCGGTTTCTGGTTATTTCCAGTGAAGAGGAGGAAGAGGGAGAAGTGGTAAGGGACATAGAAGGTGATTTGAAACTTAGGCCTAAATATCAGAGGAAGAAGGTGAAGAAGTTACCTAGGAACCCTCCCTCAGTTACAGGTGGAGGAACTCCCTGTTGGTGTGGGGATTGGGTTAGTGGTAGGAGGAAGCAAGGGGAAGTGTAGGGGGAAGAGGCAGCCAGAATACTCAGTGGTCCCTTCGACATCTAGGATGGATCCTGTTCTTGGAGTTGCTCCAGTTCCCTTGACCCTTAACACTATAATGCCAGGGGAAGTACCCACTCATGTAGAGTGTCACGGGCACTAGGAGTTGCTTACCCGAGTTTCACCAGATGGAACTCTGCTAGAGAGGCGGGGTTATGGCACGCACCTCAAAGCAGGCAGGTGAATGATTGGAGCGACACAACAGCAGGAGCGTAGAGATAGTCTGAGGAAGTCAGCGACTTGCAGCTATGGTTAGAGGAAAGTCAGCGACTTGGAGCAGTAAACTGGAGGCTGAAGATAATGTAGACACGAGGAGTGGACGTGGATAGGTGATGGTAGGTAGAGGAGGAGTCAGTGGTCTGCGTACAGCAAGTTGTACCACTGTAGTGATGGGAAGAATAGTACTGGTGCAGGTAGGTAGCAGGGTAGTCGGTGGTCTGCGTTCAGCAAGTTGTACCACCGCTATGGTGAGTAGTCTGGTCCAGGTGTAGGTAGCTAATAGGAGAGTCAGTGGTCTGCGTATAGCAAGTTGTACCACCGCTGTGATAGGAGGACTTGTCCAGGTGCGGGTAGGTAGCAGGGAAGTCAGTGTTCTGCGTGCAGCAAGTTGTACCACTGCTGTGAGAAGGAATGAGGACTTGTCCAGGTGCAGGAGAGTGAAGTTGAAAGGAAAACTGTGGCTGTATGGAAACAGCGCGAGTAGAGCAATGTCTTGTGAGGCAGAGATGGAAGGCACAATGAATAGTCTGTATGGAGTAGATGCCTTGCAGTGAGGAGAAGCTGGTCACAGCAGATATGCACAATAACGCTAAGTAGTAGCGTGAGGAGATATCGTAGCTTGAGTGAAAGCTTGTCCTAAATGAAGCAATGCAGTAACACAGTCTATATGGGTACTTGTACCCTGTGCAGCAAACAACAATGGATACAACTGGTATGCGAGCAATAGGCAATAGTCAATAGTCAGTAGAGCATACCCAGTTGTGTAGATCCGGAATTAGCTGAGAAGTGAAGCGTTGTAGCAGTATGGAAACCGCCGCTGAGTTGAGCAGGGAGCAGCGTGGAAGCTGAAGCACGAGTAGAGCTGGAGGCAGTTTGGAAACTGTACACACGAGTAGAGCTGGAAGCAGTTTGGAAACTGCACACAGGAGTAGAGCTGGAAGCAGTTTGGAAACTGCACACAGGAGCAGAGCTGGAAGCAGTTTGGAAACTGCACACAGGAGTAGAGCTGGAAGCAGTTTGGAAACTGCACACAGGAGTAGAGCTGGAAGCAGTTTGCAAACTGCACACAGGAGTAGAGCTGGAAGCAGTTTGGAAACTGCACACAGGAGTAGAGCTGGAAGCAGTTTGGAAACTGCACACACCTATAGTAGTTCACTGGGAGTGAGACTTCAAGATCAGGCCACTACCTAAGGCTGCAGGTGCCTTAAGTAGGGAGGGGTGATTGATCCATCAATCACATTAGTGGTCAGGTGTACTTGTTAAAGGGACCTGCGCATGCCCAGTGCGACAGGATGGCGGACGGCCGCGGTTCCACACAGGTGTGAGCGGGAAAGATGGAGAACCAGGTACCAGAGTGGAGGCACTCACACTCCGGTGAGTGACAGTACCCCCCCTTTTAAAGGTGGGCACAGAACACTTGGAACCGGGTTTGCCCGGAAATTTTTGGTAGAATTTTTTAAGCAGGGCTGGAGCGTTGAGGTCCTTAGCACGAATCCAGGAGCGTTCTTCTGGACCGAAGCCCTTCCAATGAACGAGGAATCGGAGAGTTCCTCGCGAAATTTTAGCATTCAGGATCTGAGAGATCTCGAACTCCTCTTCTTGATGAATCTGTACTGGTTTAGGTACAGAAGGAGGAGCAGAAAAACGATTGATAACAAGAGGTTTGAGCAGAGAGACATAGAAGGCATTGGAGATCCGGAGGTTCTTTGGTAATAGTAGCTTGAAGCATACTGGATTTATGACTTGAGTGATCTTGTATGGTCCGATGAAGCGTGGCGAAAACTTCATGGACGGAACCTTCAAGCGGATGTTTTTTGTAGAAAGCCATACACGGTCTCCAAGCTTGAGTGGTGGAATGGCTCGCCTCTTTTTATCTGCGAAGAATTTGTATCTGGCTGATGCTTTCCTCAGGGATGATCTCACCTGAGTCCAGATGGTTTTAAAGTTTTGACAAAGTCTCTCCACCGCTGGGACTTGGGTGGGAGGGAGGGCAGGAAACTCTGGGAGAGATGGATGGTGACCGTAAACCACAAAAAAAGGAGTTTTTGTTGAAGACTCATGGTACATGTTATTGTGGGCAAACTCAGCCCACGGGAGTAAATCTACCCAATTATCTTGATTGGCTGAGGAAAAAATTCTTATGAAGGTCTCGAGATCTTGATTGACCCTTTCGGTCCGGCCGTTTGATTGGGGATGGTAAGACGATGATAGAGACAGTCGGATACCCAAGTTCTTACAAAGGGCTCGCCAGAATCTGGAGATGAACTGCACTCCTCTATCGGACACAATCTCGGACTGACAGCCGTGAATTCGAAAAATCTCTTTAATAAAATGGTCATCCAAGGTAGAAGAAGATGGTAATCCGGTGAGAGGGACGAAGTGAACCATCTTGGAGAATCTATCCACCACTACGCAGATGGTATTACATCTCTTGCTAAGAGGAAGTTCGGTGACAAAGTCCATACTTATGTGGGTCCAAGGTTTGGTAGGGATAGGTAGTGGTTGGAGCAATCCCGCTGGTGTTCTGCGGGAAGACTTAAATTGAGAGCAGATCTCACAAGCGGCCACAAATTCTCTGACATCCTTTCTGATAGAAGGCCACCAATAACTCCGGGAAAGGATCTCAAAAGTCTTTCGTTCACCTGAATGTCCAGAGAAGCGTGAAGAATGGTACCATGACAATATTCTCTTGCGTAGAGATGGCGGAACAAGAGTTCTCCCAAACGGTAGCACATTGGTGGATGAAGTGGCCAAAGTCACACATTTGGGATCCAGTACAGGATGATCGGAAGAATCCAAGATGTCAGAAGGAGGAGCAAATGCCCGGGATAAAGCATCTGCTTTCCTGTTCTGTGCAGCAGGTTTGAACGTTATAATGAGTTCGAAGCGAGAAAATAAAAGTGACCACCTCGCCTGTCGAGGGTTTAGACTTTGGGCTGTTTGTAAATAGAGGAGATTTTTGTGGTCGGTGAATATGGTTACCGGATAATGAGCCCCCTCCAGTAGATATCTCCACTCCTCCAATGCGACTTTTATTGCCAACAGTTCTTTGTCACCGATGGTGTAGTTCTTTTCCGCGGGTAGAAGACCCCGGGAGTAGAAGGCACAAGGATGGAATTTCTGTTGCTCAGATCTTTGGGAAAGAATAGCTCCTAGTCCGACATTGGAGGCGTCCACCTCGAGAAAGAAGGGAAGGTTGCCGAAGAACAGGGGCGGTAGAAAATGCTTCTTTAAGGCTTTGGAAAGCGTGAAGGGCCTCGGAGGACCAGTGTTTAGTATTGGCGCCCTTCTTGGTCAGGGCCACAATAGGAGAAGCAATAGATGAAAATTTCAGGATAAAACGTCTGTAATAATTCGCAAACCCCAGGAAGCGTTGTATAGCCCTGAGGGTAGTTGGCTGGGGCCAAAAAAGAACGGCATTAACTTTGTCTGGGTCCATCTCCAGACCTACTCCGGACACGATGTATCCCAAGAATGGAATTTGGGATAATTCTAAGGAGCATTTTTCTAATTTGCAGAATAGGAGGTTCTTCCGCAGTCTGGAGAGAACTTTTGCCACATGTTGATGGTGGGAGACAAGATCTTGAGAGAAGATTAAAAAGTCGTCCAGATAGACTACAACGCACACGTATAATAGGTCCCGGAAGATCTCGTTCACGAATCCTTGGAAGACAGCTGGGGCATTACACAGTCCAAAAGGCATAACTAGGTATTCGTAATGCCCATCCCTGGTGTTCAATGCTGTCTTCCATTCATCGCCTGACTTGATCCGGATTAGGTTGTAAGCGCCACGGAGATCAAGTTTGGTAAAAATCCGAGCACCTTTTATACGATCAGAGAGTTCGGTGATAAGAGGAATCGGGTACCGATTTTTTACGGTTATGGCATTGAGCCCCCGATAATCAATGCAGGGTCTTAAGGTCCCATCTTTCTTTTTCACGAAAAAGAAGTCCGCTCCAGCGGGAGAGCTGGAAGGTCGAATGAATCCGCGATGAAGGTTGTCCTTGATATACTCTGACATAGCCTGTGTCTCTGGTAGCGAGAGAGGGTATACACGGCACCTAGGAGGGTTTTTGCCAGGTAGTAAATCTATGGGACAATCTCATGCCCGATGAGGTGGCAGGCGTTCAGATTGCGCCTTATCGAACACGTCAGCGAACGGGGCATACTGTGGAGGAAGGCCCGGAGGACCAGGTGTTATAGATGATCTGTTAATTTTGAGTGGTACCACTCGGGTTAGGCTTCTATGATGACAATCCGGGCCCCAGGATGTGACTTGGGGAGTACTCCAATCAACTTGTGGTGAATGAAGCTGAAGCCATGGAAGGCCAAGAACGATGGGACTAGTAGTAGCAGGAAGGACCAGCAAAGAGATTTTCTCTCGGTGTAAGGCTCCAATTTGAAGGGTCAAAGGAGTCGTACAGTGGGTGATAAGTCCATTAATGATGCGAGAGCCGTCTATAGCGGTGACCGCTATGGCGGTTTTTAACGGGGCAACTGGTAGGGACCACTGGTTAACAAGAGCACTGGAGATAAAGTTGCCGGCAGCGCCGGAATCCAAAAGTGCTTGAGAGATAAAAGATTTGGTGGCTGAGAAGATGGTAACATCAAATGCACACACTTTGGAATCCATAGAAGATGGAGAGGAGTCCAGGGACCCTAACCTTACCTCTCCAGAACTGGTTAGGGCCTGGCATTTCCCGACTTCTTAGGACATGAGTTCAGGCTGTGAGTAGGGTCAGCACAATAGATGCAGAGTCTATTTTGTATTCGTCGATCCCTCTCTCTAGATGTTAACTTAGAAAGTCCTACCTCCATGGGTTCCACTGGAGGGGAAAGATGACGAACTTGAGGTGATGGGCAAGTGAACCCCTTAGAGGTGCTTGTTCTTTCAGACTCCCTCTCACGGAATCTCATGTCTACCCTATGACATAGGGAAATTAGATCGTCCAAGGAGGAGGGTTACTCTTGTGTGGTCAGTGCGTCTTTGATCTTATCCGTCAGACCCTGCCAGAAGGCAGCTATCAGGGCCTCGGTGTTCCACTGTAGTTCAGAGGCGAGTATCCGAAACTGAATGACGTACTGGGCCACAGAGTGTGATCCTTGGCGTAGTCGGAGAATGCTGGAAGCCGCAGAGACAACGCGGCCAGGTTCATCTAAAATTTTGCGGAACGTGGAAATGAAGAGTGCACTATCCTCCAATAGGGGGTCATTTCTCTCCCACAGAGGGGAGGCCAACGCAAGAGCCTGTCCGGAAAACAGAGAAATGAGGTAGGCAATCTTGGCACGGTGAGTGGCAAAATGGTGAGGTTGAAGCTCGAAATGGAGAGAGCACTGATTCAAAAAACCTCTACACGTCTTGGGATCTCCATCATATTTTGAGGGAGTAGGCAGGTGTAGCGTGGAAGCAGTAGACACCTGGGATGTCACTGGGGAAGGAGAAGGCGCTGGAGATTCAACAGTCGCTGAAACATTTTGTAGAGGAACTCCTCGGATGGCCAGAGTCTGGAAACACTGGAACAGATGTTGCTGCCGAACATCCTGTTGTTCTACCCGAGTGACCAGATGCTGCATCATCTCCTTAACTGTTGGTTCCAATCCTGGGTCTGTCATGGCCTGATCTTACTGTCACGGGCACTAGGAGTTGCTTACCCGAGTTTCAACAGATGGAACTCTGCTAGAGAGGCGGGGTTATGGCACGCACCTCAAAGCAGGCAGGTGAATGATTGGAGTGACACAACAGCAGGAGCGTAGAGATAGTCTGAGGAAGTCAGCGACTTGCAGCTATGGTTAGAGGAAAGTTCGCGACTTGGAGCAGTAAACTGGAGGCTGAAGATAATGTAGACACGAGGAGTGGACGTGGATAGGTGATGGTAGGTAGAGGAGGAGTCAGTGGTCTGCGTACAGCAAGTTGTACCACTGTAGTGATGGGAAGAATAGTACTGGTGCAGGTAGGTAGCAGGGTATTCGGTGTTCTGCGTTCAGCAAGTTGTACCACCGCTATGGTGAGGAGTCTGGTCCAGGTGTAGGTAGGTAATAGGAGAGTCAGTGGTCTGCGTGCAGCAAGTTGTACCACTGCTGTGAGAAGGAATGAGGACTTGTCCAGGTGCCGGAGAGTGAAGTTGAAAGGCAAACTGTGGATGAATGGAAACAGCGCGAGTAGAGCAATGTCTTGTGAGGCAGAGATGGAAGGCACAATGAATAGTCTGTATGGAGTAGATGCCTTGCAGTGAGGAGAAGCTGGTCACAGCAGATATGCACAATAACGCTAAGTAGTAGCGTGAGGAGATATCGTAGCTTGAGTGAAAGCTTGTCCTAAATGAAGCAATGCAGTAACACAGTCTATATGGGTACTTGTACCCTGTGCAGCAAACAACAATGGATAAAACTGGTATGCGAGCAATAGGCAATAGTCAATAGTCAGTAGAGCATACCCAGTTGTGTAGATCCGGAATTAGCTGAGAAGTGAAGCGTTGTAGCGGTATGGGAACCACCGCTGAGTTGAGCAGGGAACAGCGTGGAAGCTGAAGCACGAGTAGAGCTGGAAACAGTTTGGAAACTGCACACAGGAGTAGAGCTGGAAGCAGTTTGGAAACTGCACACAGGAGTAGAGTTGGAAGCAGTTTGGAAACTGCACACAGGAGTAGAGCTGGAAGCAGTTTGGAAACTGCACACAGGAGTAGAGCTGGAAGCAGTTTGGAAACTGCACACAGGAGTAGAGCTGGAAGCAGTTTGGAAACTGCACACAGGAGTAGAGCTGGAAGCAGTTTGGAAACTGCACACACCTATAGTAGTTCACTGGGAGTGAGACTTCAAGATCAGGCCACTACCTAAGGCTGCAGGTGCCTTAAGTAGGGAGGGGTGATTGATCCATCAATCACATTAGTGGTCAGGTGTAGTTGTTAAAGGGACCTGCGCATGCCCAGTGCGACAGGATGGCGGACGGCCGCGGTTCCGGTGAGTGACATAGAGACTCCAGAGGTTAGTACTCATTCAGGCATTTCCTTTGGTACAATTGCTGTTCCAAAGCCCCTTAAGGGCTCCACTGAAGAGGTAGTCATAGCTAAATCCATCCCCCCTTATAAGGCACAGTGTGATGGTGGGCCAGGTGTGGTTGACATTTCTAAAAATAGTGTTGGAGGGAGGACTCAGGTTTTAATGCCTCCTTCAAAGGAGTCGAGGAAAGAGCTGGTCTCCTCTGTGGGACACAGCCAAAATAATTAAAGTGGAACTAAGTGGGCCTACTTCTATAACCTATAATGATGGCTCCCCATTCCACTAGATTTGCCACCATTAATGTGGAATCTATAATGTCCGAACGAGCTCGCTACATGGCCTATAGTTTTTTCGACACACTTGAGGTAGATTTTTTATTTTTGCAAGAGACTAGGGTAGGTCGATTGTTGGACCTCCACAAAGACAAGCATGAGTGGAGGCGGGGTCCCTCCTTTTATTCTCTTGCGTACAAGCCGTACGGTGGGGTGGCGGTACTTTTTACCGGCATGGTAACCATTCAGCGGGTTATAGAACTTGAAGTAGGTAGATGTATGATCCTTAATGGCACTCTGAAGGGGTGCGACCTCAGGTTAATTAACATCTATGCCAGTCCGCAATCTAAGTGGGACAGGAAGTGCCTTTTCAGAGAGATAAAGCCTTACTTTTTTACAGCCCGGCAGGTTGTTTTGGGAGGTGTTTTCAACACCATTTTTAGGCCCAAAGACACGGGAGGATCCAATTCAACGTTGGGCTACGATTACCTTTTTCTAGTTAGCATGGTTAGACAGGCAGCTCTGGTGTATGTGCACATTCGCCATTCCCCAGACCTCACGGGTTTCACTATTTTTAGAGGTAGGGGTAGGTCTAGGATAGACAGGTTTTTTGTTAAGGAAGGCTCTGCGACTTCGGCCCCTGTGTTGAGGCCTGTGGAGTTCTCCGATCACGTTTGTCTGTGTGTCAGCTTAAAAGCCTCAGAAATTCCTCAGAAAGGCAGGGGCCTGTGGCGCCTGAGCCCTGAGCTCCTAAAGGAGGATGAGATTAGACAGTCCTTTATGGACTTCTTTGAAACCCAGGAATCACTTTTGGAGGCAGGTTGGAGTAGGTCAGAGTGGTGGGAGGTTTGCAAGAAGCGAATTCGGAGCTTCTTCCACCGCCTCCTAAGTCACAGAAACTTAAAAATTAATACCTACTCAGCTTTGAGGCGGAAACTTGCTTTCCTGATCTCTGAAGAGGCAGACGTTGGGGGGATCTCCCGGGTGAAGGCTCGGTTGAAGGAGTGTCAGTATGATCGGTATGCTTCCTTAGTTCTGGAGAGGAATTATGGTCAATACCACTCGCCAGACCCCTACCAGAGCTGTAAGAACTCGATCAATGCTAAGGAGGTGAGAGGGCTGTGTGATAAGCGGAGTGTCTTTCAAGAGTCTCGGGAGGGCATTCTTGGCATCATTGGCTCTTTCTACTCTGGCCTCCTCTCTGAGAAATCACTTGACAGAGGGAAGATGGAGCAATTTCTGAAGGAAACTCCTTGTGTGAATAACCTGTATGCTGCGCTTGACACCCTGGATGGTGATATAATGGTAGATAAGGTCAAGACTGTTATATGCAGTCTGTCTATGAAGAAGTCCCCAGGACCAGATGGCCTGACAACCGAGTTTTATAAGACCTTGGTCGACATCTTGGCCCGTCGCCTTATGGAAGTGTTCAATGAGTGCCTGGGCGAGGGTTTACTCCCTCCTTCCATGAGGATATCTGCCCTTATAGTGTCGTCCAAGGGATCGGACCAATCCAAGATTGAGAACTAGTGCCCCATCGTCCTTCTTAATGTGGATCACAATATTATGGCAAAAGTGCTGTTTAACAGGTTGATTCAGATTACAGACCTGGTACTTGTTCCTTCTTAGCATTGCACCGTGAAGGGTCGTAGCAGCTTTAGTGCTGTCCTTGGTGTCCGGGAGGCCGTTGAGCGGTGTCGTGCTGAGAAGTGGGGAAAGTATTTGCTGACACTGGACCAGTCGAAGGCTTTTGATTGGGTCAATCATAAATACCTCTGGTGTCTACTTGGCAGGTATGGGCTCCCAGAGTGGGTGGTCAAGCTTGTGAATGGTTGGGTAGGTCCTTCTTTCTCTGTGAGCTCGGGAGTCAGACAGTGTTGTCCCCTGACCCCCCTCTTTTACGTGTTTGCAATCGATCCCTTTATCAGGAGGGTGGAAGGCGACACAGTGAGAGGGGTGCAACTGAGCCCGGGAAAGCCATTGAAAGTGGTGCCTGATGCAGATGATGTCACGATCGTGATAGTTGATATCTGTACATATTCTGAGGCCTCAGGTTTGAGAATCAATCAGGATTCCCCAAGGAGATTAAAATTCTTGGTATCCGACTTGGCCCTGGTGATTATGCCAAGCGAAATTGGGAGATTAGTCTGGGAGCAACTTCCGTTAAAGTGGTACACTGGAAACAATGGCATTTGTCTCTTAGGGAAAGGGTGGAATTGATCAAGACTTACCTGATTCCAGTCTTTTTGTATGTCAGCTATGTATGCCTTTTGCCAGAATCTTTATGAGACAGGGTGAATGCAGTGTTCTTCCAGATGCTTTGGGGGAACAGGCTGATCTTTTTTAAGCATAGCGTGACCTACAGATCGAGGGGGGAGGGGGGCTGGGTATGGTAAACCCAGTGCTCTTCTTTATGCTCACCTTTCTTAAATTTCATCTGCACAGTCTCATCTTGTAGGCTCCCCCACGAGAGGTAGAGGGCTTTCGTGCCTGGGTGCATCCATTCCTCAATTCCTGGGTAGATCGAGAAGTGGTAAAGAGCTTTCGAGTTCCACATGGTTACCTCCCGGCCTACGTGAAACTGGGTTTGAAGATGACATGGAAATGGCAACTGGAGGTGGGAGAGTTCAACAGCTCCTCTAGAAGGGACTTGGAGAGGAGAGTCTTGCGGTCTCAATTCTGGGAGCCTCTGTCACTGAGGGACTGCCCGGACGGATGGCATAGCTCTGATCACTGATCAGAGGATACCACTGAAACTCAGGGACATTGCCTGGCTCTCCTTCCACAGGAGACTCTATGTTAGAGGAAACCTCAATGTAAGGAATGCCGAGGATTGTGGCAGCCCACGGGAGGAGTGTCTAGGGGAGGAGGAGACAATGGATCATTTCTTGATGTGGTGTCCTTTTAACATAGAGGTTTATGATAGGGTCAAGAGGTTTAGGGCTTTTGATTTCGTCAATCTGTTTTTAGTTACATTAGTGGTTAGGTATTACACGTGGAATGCACGGCATTTAGTGACAATCCGCAAGAAAGTCCTCCTTTGCAAAGAGGGGGTCGGAGATATTCTTCGCGAGGTTTGGAAGATAAGGGATATGGAGAGGCAATGGATGGATGCTGCGAGCTGGGCCAGGCTTTGGCGTGGCTTGAAACCCCCTTAGTGGGTGGCGGAAATCTGGGGCCTCTTCATCTGTTGGCTTTCTATTTCTTCACCTCCCAGTAGTTTTTGATTTGTTCCTTTTTTTAGTAAGTGCTTGCATATGTCTAGTCATCCTATATAGTTCCACTATGCTTGTTTTTAGTTTTGGTACAGTTAAAGTTTGCTTTAACATTAAAGTTGAGATTGTTTATAAAAGTATTTTGTTGCAAGTTTTTCTAAATAAAAAATCAGCATCCGCTTGGGGCTCCTGGTCTTCTGTGGACTGATGTGAATCCATATTGATGGAACAAAGCAATATGACAGGAGACTGGAGAGTGACAAGAACAATGTGACTGGAGATTGGATAGTAACAAGAACACAGCTACCCCTGTTTCTGTGTGACCAATGGTACTGAGACTGGAGAGGGACAAGAACAATGTGACTGGAGACTGGAGAGTGACAAGAACACTGCTACCCCTGTTTATGTGTGACCAATGGCACTGAGACTGGAGAGTTACAAGAACAATGTGACTGGAGATTAGAGAGTGGTAAGATCACTACTACACCTGTTTCTGTGTGACCAGTGGCACTGAGACTGGAGAGTGACCAGAACAATGTGACTGGAGACTGGAGAGTGACAAGAACACTACCACCCCTCCTGTTTCTGTATGAGCAATGGCACACAGCTATGTCACTGGAGATGGATAACTGCCACCCCTCCTGTTTCTGTATGAGCAATGGCACAGAGCAATGTCACTGGAGATTTATAAGAACAGTACCACCCCTCCTTTTTCTGCATGAGTGATGGCACAGAGTAATGTCACTGGAGACTTATAAGAACACTTACACCCCTCCAGTTTTTTGTGTGAGCTATGGCACTCAGCAATGTGACTGGAGAGTGAACAGGAGAATGCTACCCCCTCCTGTTTTCTGTATGTGCAATGGCACAGAGCAATGTCACTGGAGAAGAGACTGATAAGATCACTGCCTTCCTTCCTTTTTCAGTGTGAGCTTTGGCACAGTACAATTTCACTGGAGACTGCCAAGAACACTGCCACCTCTCCTCTATCTTTTTAGCTATGACACTGGCCAACTGCACTGGAGACTGCCAAGAACACTGCTAACCCTTCTGTGTCTGTCTGTGAAATAGTCCCGGATCTCCGTTGAGGGCGGTACTTAGAGAATCAGCTCAGTACTCCGATCTGCAATGTTTGGGTGGGCTCAGTTTTCGGAAAACCGTGTTCGAGCATCTCTAATTTTAAAAGCAAGAGCGAATATGTTTTGTCCACTCCTAATTAGCTTACAAATATACTATTGCAATGAGTAGACATTGCTTGCCTGCTGTTCCTTTTTTCACACCCAATTTACCAGCGCACAATTACAGCACACTGCTCTGTAAATTAACTGTTAAGATCTGTGCAGTAAAATAACAGTATATATTGCCTCTTTCACCCTGTCCAACCCTCTGCAAGCCACTTTTTGAGCACAGAATTGCAGCAAACATCCTATACACATGCTCTCACGTCTTAAAATGCAGCTGAGAACTGGAGGTACGGCTGATATATAGAAGATATTGATCAAAACTCGGGAGATCTGACATTTTACTGAAAATTATATTTTGCTTTGTTTTTACATCTGAATTTGGTGCCCTAAATGGAGTCATGACTCGGATCGACTCGGTACCCCAAAATTCGGATATGTGGGATTTCTCTGAATGTGAAACTTTAATTCTAACACTGAGGTATCTTCATTGTGCAGTTCAGTTTTATAATTACTTTTTAGGAAAGCACCCCCCAAATAATGATACACACCCCCACGACCGTGGGAAAATCTCCTAATACTATAAATAGACCTCGTGCAAGAGCTAAACTCATTGCGTATCGGAGCGGCTACATTGTAGAAGCTGTTTGCGGCGGCTCTCTTTTTTTTTCTCAAGCATGTTCTGGCTATAATCTTACAAATCTGGGGCCCTCCTTGCTGAAGATAAGAAGACTGCAAGCAACAAGGGGGGCTTTTTGCCCAAGAAGAAAGGAAGACATTACAAGCAGGGACTTTTGGATACAAATTATTTTGGGACATTTCAAGCCGGACTTTGGAAATTACAAATTTATTTTGGACTTTTACAAGCATGGACTTTGGATACAAATTTAATTGGGACTTGGTTTACAGCCATTTTAGGATTAAAAGCTGCTGACGACAGAAGAAAACATCAGTGGTGAGTATAGGGCATTTATTATTTTTGATAAAAATATATGGCATAAATGAGAGTGTTTACTGTCTTTATTGTGGGTTTATTATTTTTATTAAATGTATGTGGTTTTAACAAGGGTGTGGTTTATTTAACATTTTCATGTTAGCGCTTGTGGTTCTCCAAGTGCCAACATGCCCTGGCTCCCATGGGTATGCTTGTGCTTGTAGTTATACAAGTATCAGCATGCCCACACTATTTATGGCACCCTGGCTGGCTAGGAGTTGTAGTTCCACAAAACAAAATGGCGTCCTTTTTTTTTCTACTTTTTTATCGCCGTTTATTACCCTACACCCACCGCCCAGGGGTGTAGGAAGAGCCCTAGTGCTATCAGCACTGCGCTGGTTGTTGTTTTGTTTTATTTATATTTTCATCTATTTTTTACAGTTTTGACAGTTGCCGGACCTCCGGCTCTATAGCAGAACAGTGCTGGGTTTATAGAACACACTGCTACAACACAGGAGAGTTAGCTAACACAAGAGTGTTTTACATCGCAGCAAAGCGCCAGAGATGACCAACGATTTTGAAGATCAGGGTAAAAATCGGAGCTTATCACCTGCGATTTGCCGTGATTTTAACACGCTGAAAAAATCGGACCTTGATTCATGTACCCCTTGGTCTGGTGTTTGCTAATGTTGCTTGCAACTAGGTCTCAGTCCAGGCAGTGTCTTGCTAGGCGTTCCAGGGCTGCTCAGGACTCTAGAATCTTTGTTTCACTGCAGTGGGGTACTTCCAGAGTAGTACTGAGATAAAGAGAAGCTCAAGGTTAGGATGGGTGTCCAATTAGTGGACATCACCACGTTTATAGAGGAGCCCTTGTTTACCACTTCCTACCATGATGGCCACTAAACCATGCATGCTCCAGTGTTGCAGATTTTATGACATTACACTAGCCAGATTGTTATCAAGTCTGATACAAAACAATTGTATTAATTTTTATCAGTTGACCATTAGTATTAGCTTGTTTCTAACTCAGCCTTACTGTATCTTTAACAATTTAAAGGGCAGACGTGTTGGTTTCTAACTTATGATTTTAAATGCAGGAGTAAAATTATTCCAAACAACCCAGCAATTACAGGCTATGCTGAATTGCACATACTTTAAGATACATTCAACTTTAGCAAACTGCGTAAAACACTTATGCTGGAGGAAGAAACGCGATTCATGCGGTTGAAAGACGCTAGTCATGATCATCAACTTTTTATGGGCCCAATTCAACTAAGCAATTCAGCAGCGTGGTGAACACGGTAGGACTGACAGGAGGACCACACTCTGTGCATTTCCCTGTTATAGTGTCACCAGCTCCACGACTCTTCTATTCTGTACTAACCCCCTTTCCATATTCCTTTTTTGAAATTCAAAAAATTGGGATTTTAAACAACTGATAACCACTTTTTCCTTTACAATCCATAGTGTATGACTTGGTTAAATGTTAACATAAATAAAAGCCTAAAAATCAATTCCTATTTTTTTTTTTATTTAAAACAAAGCTGATACACCATTACAAACAAAATCACTTGCCAATGAATACACCTTTTCTGCCACCATGAAGCATTTTTTTATGGTGTCCTTACGTTCACCAAAACCACTTATTAATGTTTCATACTTTAATCATATAAACATGTAGCATGAGCTCCCTGGGCTTTGCAAGTTCTCAGAGAATCACGGAGAACACACTAGATTAAATTTATTTAATCTAAAAAATGGTTCCAAGGCTTAGTTACAAAAAATAATAACAAGACATGCAATATATTGCACAGATAATTTTCAGAAAATAAAATGGGAAATAAAATCAGAGTCACTACTTAGTAGTTAAGATCTGGTGTGTAAGGGAACACAATTGAGAAAATTTGGACATTTCAGTCTTGATAGACCCCCTCATGAAAATGCACACGTTATTGTCTAAGTCAGAATATTTTAAATCTTTTTCCACATAGCTCTCACCCCCCACCTTTTGAGTTTAGTTGTCAATAAAGGAAAGATTGATATCCCAAATGTCACAGGGCTTTCGAAGTGAGCTAGGGATGTCCTGAGATCGGGAATGTTCACAGGACCTTGAGTTCTCACCTCTGCTCATTCTGCTTAAGTGGATAGATGGCTTACAACTCCTCCAAGATACTTATCTATCCTTGGTCTGGCTCGTTACAGTTATATTAGATTGAAATTCACTGCTCTTATATTTAATATGTGAGCATGTCAAAAAAGGGTATAAACCAAATTTAAAACAAACCATTTTTTTAAAAACTGGGCTCCATCTTGGATGTGCATGCATCCTAATAGTGCCTCATAGGATACCAGACTGTGTATCTCTGTTAGTATATCACTGCAGTGATATTCTGGCATTTCCTGCTCCTGGTTATTTCTAAGTTGTCTCTCCTGTGCTGCATTTAACCAGCTAGTTCCACTGTGCCTATTACCTACCTGGATATATCTTCCCTGAGTTCTGCACTTCCAGTCTTTACTATGTTCCATATTGTTCTGTGCTACCCATACTACAAACTACACCTAAGACCTGTGTGGTGCATGCAGCCAAGCTCATACCTCCTTGTTAAACTCTGCAACCCAGGCATAGGTAGTGCCAATTTAGGCTAGTTTAGGATCCCTTTTGATATGTTCTTGATACTTTCTTTGAGTACTGGATTTAGCATCAATAATGGAAAATGTTTCTTGATTATTTGTTTTATCTTGTATGTAGAAATATTATATCTGGCGATAAAAGAAAGTGATCTATCTTTATTATAGAGAAACATTTTGATCTCTTGGTTGAAAGGCTCAAAAGAAATTGCTCTGAGAGAGAGGTGTGCATATAACAAGACATGGGGGTAATTATGAACATGCGGGTTCTTCAACACATGCGTGTTCGGCGATTAAATTTCAAGCGGCGCTGCATTGTAAAGGGAAACTTCCCTTTACAATGCAGCGCCGCTGGAAATTTAATCGCCGAACACGCTGAACACGCGGGTGTTGAAGAACCCGCATGTTCATACATTTACCCAATGGTCTTCCTGGAAACTTTCATAGAGAAGGAATTTTCTGAGGGACTGCTGAACTCTGCATACTTAGAAACTAGTGTACTACCCCATCCCAAATCAAAAACAGATCATCTATATGATCTATATAATCTATATAACAGTCATAGAACACAAGATTCTCCCAGAACCCGCTAACAAATAATGCAGTGACAAAGGGTAAGGATAAGACAGTGCGGCTATATGTATGCTGAAACAGTTGTGTACAATCATTGGTGAATTTTGTGCTTTAGCCATATTGTCCTGTCTAGAGTCTATGGTAGAGAACACTTCGCTTGAGCAAAATGGATCCCAGGTGGCCTTGATCTGTATTTACCCAGGCTCTCCATATGTCACAGAAGGGTGGGTCAGGCCCTCTTTAGACTGCATTGTAGTGTTTTTTTACTCAGAGGATCTAAACTAAACAATATAGCACCACATGGGGACAATGCAACACTTTGACTTCTAAAAAAAAGCTCACAAGAACTATGTAGTATTTGCAAATGTGCATACAAAATACAAAAACTAACAAGTATTTGGTGCTATCACACAATTCAGAACAAATTTCACATCCAATGCGATATCAGGAAAAGTTCCAGCCACAGTTCTCTATGTATGATAGTCTCTTTAAAAAAATATAATAAAAGCTTTGTGCAGTGTGTTTTTTTTGTTTACTGTTTTTCAAAGCAATACTTTCTTCATACATTTAATGTACCAATAACTTCAAAGAAAGAATAACTTTATAAAACAGGTGAGTCAAAATGTATCTGGAACACCTTAACATATCTGCAATAACTTCCAAATTTTCACAATGTTATCCTTCAACCAAAACGTGAAAAGATTTGAAAAAAACATGAAAAAATTTGAAAAAGGATAATCACCTTCTATCAACCCAATCTTGTGAACAAATTCTGAACAATCACAAACTCACACAGATAATCTTCCAAGAGACAGCCAAGTGTGTTTCTTTATTCACAACAATTTGTTTTTAATATCCATCCCTTGATTTAATGGTTCCACTTTCTATCACCAGAAGAGAAGATGTTTCAGTTCTCTAATTCTCAAACTCCAAATCCATAAACCAGATTGCAGATACAAACAGCAAAAGGTAATTTCTAGTGTATTACCTTCATGATTAAAAAAAATGCTAAAAATGCACTTACGTTCATTTGCGTTTATATAACATGTATACACTGATTGATTAAAAAAATTCCCTGAAAGGTCTATCAATTCTCATACCCTCACATCCAGAACAACAATTGCACAGTCACAATAAGATGGTCAACCCTGGGAAGATTTTCAAGTTTGTCCATGTGTGAAGTATGAAGCCACTTCTACATCTTGCAATATAGTGTCGCAAGATGTTTTCTTCCAGATTGTGATTGTAAGGAGGGGCATGTTGGTTACAATACCTGCCTCTCAGTAAGATATACATTGTCATAAGCACAGGAAATGTTTTTATTATTATAAAGATTTTTTACAAGTATGGAGACGTTCTCTGATAGGTCAATAAGAATAACTTTTTCATTGGTCAATATTTATATAAATAGTAAGTTATGTAATGGTACCCCCACCATTTTAAGAAAGGCATTATGCTGAAACGTGCCAATGAAATAAGGTAGAAGCAGCCTCATACCCCACACACGAATTAACTTGAAAATCTTGAAAAATAGCTTCATAGTCCCAGAATTGAAGAAGACCATCTTATTGTGATTGTGCAATTGGTGTTCTGGATTTGTGGGGAGGAGGTTTGCTAGACCTCTGTAGTTATTTTGCTTTTAATCAATCGATTGCTTACATGTTAATTGTGAATGTAAGTGCATCTTTAGCAGAATACATTTCTTATCATGAATGTTATACACTAGATAATCCCTTTTTCTGTTTTTATCTGCACTAGATAATGAGATAAAATCAGTATCTTTTCTTCTGCTGATTGAAAGTGGAACTGGCTTTTAATTCAAACCAATGCACCATTGGATGTTAAAGAAAAGTGATGTGGAAAAAGAAACACACAGAGTAAATGGTAAATAGTAAAATATGAATTTAGCACCACAATGGATATTGTCTCCAACATATATAGTATTACACTATATAGTTGGATGATTGTCTGTGTAAGTCGTTTTGTGATTGCTTCACATTTTTTTCATGTTTTGGTTTAAGGGCACCAATGTGGAAAATTATTGCATACATGTTAAGGTGTTCCAGTTACATTTTGACTTACTCATTTTATGTAAACTCATTCTTTCATGTTCTTGGTACACTAATTGTATGAAGAGTAAAAAAGTAAAGAAGAAGAAACACACTGCACAAAGCTTTTATTATATTTGTGGAAGAGACTATCATACAGAGGGAACTGTGGTTGGAAAGTTTCCTGATTTCATTAGAGATGCTCAGGCTCGGTTTTTGGAAAACATTGCAGATCTGAGTACTGAGCTGAGCTGACTCAGTACTTTCCCATGCCCTCAGAACTGAAAACAAGGCAAATCGTTATCGTTGAGTAATCGGATCTCACGAGTTTTGGATTCTATAAGTACCGCCCTCCACGGAGATCCGGTGCCATTTCACAGACAGATACAGAAGGGGTAGCAGGGTTCTTGGCAGTGTCCAGTGCAGTTGGGCATAGCTCACACAGAAAAAGGAGAGGTGACAGTGTTCTTTCCAGGCCACAGTATACGTGAAATTGCTCATTGTTAGTGCTGAAAGAGAAATAATAGGGGTGGCAGTGTTCTTAAATGTCTCTAGTCACATTGCTCTGTGCCATAGTTCACAGAGAAACAGGAAAGGTGGCAGTGTTCTTGCCAGTGTACACTCTGCATGCCATTGCTCATTGTCAGTGCTGAATCAGAAATAATAAGGGTTTCAGTGTTTTTAAAAGTCTCCAGTGACATTGCTGTGTGCCATTGCTCATACAGAAACAGGTGGAGTAGCAGTGTTCTTGTCACTCTCTAGCCACAATGTTCTTGTCACTCTCCAGTCTTATTGTCATTGGTCACAAAGAAACAGGGGTAGCAGTGTTCTTGTCAATCTCCAGTCTCTAGTCACATTGTTCTTGACACTCTCCAGTCTCCAATCACATTGCTCTGTGCCATCGATATGGATTCACATCAGTCCACAGAAGACCAGGAGCACCAAGCAGCTGCTGGCACCAGTCATCATGATGATACTAATCCCTCTACATCATGTGCTAAAGCCTACATTTAAGTAGATAGTGGCTTTAGGTCAAGGAAACAATTATGTAAAAAAAAAAGCTTTTACCTTTTTGAAGAAAGAAACATCTCTCTAATAACTGTGAGAGTTTACTGTAGAAAAACATAAAATTACCAGCATGCAATTCTAGCCAAATTATTAACAAGCATACCAGCCTCAGCTAGCTCCCTTCTCTCAGCTAGATCCTGTTAGCAGTCGCAGCGGCCGCGGGCACCGCCGCGACTCTCACCTATTTCCTGCAGGCGTCCCGGTTGTCGCTATGGCAACCGGGATGTCACTTCCTGCTTTTACCCGACCGTTGCCAGGGCAACGGTCGGACGCTATTTACAGGGGCGCTGCGTCCCGGCAGCTGGGAACAGCCGGGCGCATGCGCAGAAGCGCCCACAAGCCTGTGGGCTGATTAATATGGCAGGATTGAGCCTGCCCATGTGATTTCAGAGCTAGGCTCTGATTGGCCACTACTGGTATTTAAGGCAGTGAGGTCTGCAGCCTCACTGCCGGTTATAGCGTTCTGTCCTCAGTCCTGCTGCCTGCTTGTGCTATCCATTTTGGTTCCTGCTACCTTGGATTTGACTACCCGTGTTTTGACCCCTGCTTGTTATTGGACCTGTGACCCTTCTCTTATGACCTTGACCTTTTGCCTGGAATCCGGATTTTGCTTCTCTGCCTGTGAGTTTGACCCTTCGCTTGCCCTTGGATATTGCATCTGTGCCTGTGACCTTTTGACCTAGGATTCTTCTTATACTACAGTCCACCAATCACTCCACTTCTGGGAACTCCTTTAAGTCAGTATACGTTACTCGACCCTCTTGGGAGTTCCTAACATTATAACCAGCCAAGGAAGATTGGTATCATACGGCCATGGACGGAGAGGAGTCGAATCTGTCCCCAGACCAGATTCTGGCCAACCAGATACAGGCGGTTTCCCAAGTATTGCAGAGTTTATCCCAGCGCCTGGCAGTCCAAGAAGGGGCTTCCAGAGACCGGCAGCTCCAACAAGTTCCCGCTGGTGACACACCGGAGCCTAAGATGAATTTGCCTGATCGATTCTCTGGAAGCAGGCCAGCCTTCCGTAATTTCAAAGAGAGCTGCAAGTTGTACTTTCGTCTGAAACCACGTTCCTCTGGTTCCGAACAACAGAGGGTAGGGATCATCATCTCTTTACTCCAGGGCGACCCTCAGTCTTGGGCATTCTCTTTGCCTTCCACAAGTCCAGCCTTACAGTCAGTGGATGCCTTTTTTCAAGCTCTGGGGCTATTGTATAATGACCTGGATAGGGTAGTCTCAGCTGAGTCTCATCTCCGTACGCTGAGGCAAGGATGTCGCTCAGCGGAAGAGTATTGTGCGGAATTTCGACGATGGTCCACTGATAGCGCCTGGAACGATCCAGCATTGCGAAGTCAATTTCGCTTAGGACTCACTGAGCAGATAAAGGATTCTTTGGTCCAGTATCCGATATCCGACACGTTGGAGAATTTGATGCAACTCGTTATAAAAATTGATTGTTGGATCAGAGAGAGGAAGGCCGAACGGGAGTCCTCTGCTCCTATGGACGCTTTCGCTAAACTTGATAACATTTTGCCCGATTCGTCTGAACCCATGCAGTTGGGCGCTTAGCGTTTGCCTCCAGAGGAACGCTCCAGAAGATGCTCACTAGGCTTGTGTATGTATTGTGGTCAACCAGGCCACTTAGTCCATTCATGTCCCAGCAAGCCGGGAAACTCCAAAGCCTAAGTGCAGGTGAAGAGGTGCGCTTGGGTCTTCAGATTACCTCTTCAGACAATTCTTTCTTAGTCCCTGGACGCCTAACTTTCCGTGAGAGATCCATGGACCTGAAAGCTTTTCTTGACAGTGGTGCGGCTGGTAATTTTCTGGATATACATTTGGCTCAGACACTTGATATTCCACATATCAGGTTAGCATCAAGCATCACCACATGTGGTTTGGATGGTAACCCCTTGCCTGGGGGAAGGATTCTCGCCAGGACTCCAATGGTTCGGTTGTCTGTAGGAGTCCTCCATACGGAGGAGCTCTCCTTCTATCTTATCTCTTGTCCCTCTGCTCCTTTGATATTGGGGTATCCATGGCTTCGCAGTCATAACCCCCTTATTGATTGGAAAACAGGGGAGATTGTCTGTTGGCGTTGGAGTCCCGGGTGCTCTACGTCCTGCTTGACCCTGCCTCTTAGAATTATACAGCCTAGTCCAGAATTGTTGCCGGTACCCTACCAGGACTTCAGTGATGTCTTTTGCAAGAAGAAAACTGATTCACTTCCACCACAACGGGAATACGACTGCGCAATTGAATTGGTACCCGGTTCTAAGTTGCCCAAAGGGCGTTTATATTCACTATCCCTTCCTGAAACACAGGCCATGGAATTATACGTAAAAGAAAACCTGGAGAAAGGGTTTATCCGCCCTTCTAAGTCTCCGGTAGGCGCAGGTTGTTTTTTCTTTCTAAAAAAGATGGCAGCCTGAGGCCTTGCATCGATTTCCGTGGACTTAATAGCATCACGATTAAGAACATGTATCCGTTACCCTTGATCTCTGTTCTGTTCGATCAATTAAAAACAGCTACTGTATTCTCTAAGATTGACCTCCGAGGGGCCTTTAAACTTATCCGAATCAAGAAAGGGGATGAGTGGAAGACTGCCTTTAATACCCACTCGGGACATTACGAATATCTCGTAATGCCATTCGGTTTGTGCAACGCTCCGGCAGTCTTTCAGGACCTGATTAACGATGTATTACGTGAGTTCTTGGGATAAACAGTTGTTGTTTATTTGGATGACATCTTAATTTATTCCGAATCCTTATCTCAGCATCGTCAGCACGTCCACCAAGTTTCATTGAGATTACGAGAGCATCATCTGTACGCAAAACGGGAGAAATGCGAATTTGAGGTGTCCACAGTGGCATTCCTGGGTTATATTATCTCCTCATCAGGATACGCTATGGATCCCGCCAAGGTGCAGGCAATTCAAGATTGGGTCCTACCTACTAACTTGAAGGCGATCCAAAGATTCCTTGGCTTCGCCAATTATTACCGAAGGTTTATTGGCTCATTCTCCTCGTTAGTGGCTCCTATCACTGCCCTCACTCGAAAAGGAGCTAACCCAGCGGAGTGGTCCGCAGAAGCACTGGCAAGTTTCTCAGCTCTCAAAGCTGCCTTCATTTCCGCTCCAGTCCTTAGACACCCTGATCCAGGACTTCCGTTTATTGTGGAGGTGGACGCTTCGGATGTCGGTGCTGGTGCCATTCTCTCTCAGAAAGACCCACAGAGTAAAAAGTTACATCCTTGTGCATTTTTCTCAAGAAAGTTTTTGCCTGCGGAATGTAATTATGACGTTGGAAACCGTGAATTATTGGCCATTAAGTTGGCATTGGAGGAATGGCGACATTGGTTGGAGGGAGCTGCACATACCATTACCATCTTCACAGACCATAAAAACCTCCAATATATTCAGACCGCAAAAACTTTGAATCCCAGGCAGGCTCGCTGGGCCCTATTCTTCACCAGATTTAGGTTCATCATCACATTTCGTCCAGGTTCCAAAAATTCTAAAGCCGATTCGTTGTCCCGAAGTTTTTTGGCCCATCATCCTCAGTCACCTGACCCGTTGCCTATTGTTCCTTCAACCACGATTCATCTCGGACTCACCCAGGATTTAGGAGCCACTATCCGTCACTTCCAGAAAATCGCTCTGGTGCAGACACCTGCCAACAAATTATTTGTTCCGGTGCACCTTAGGAAATCTGTTCTCATAGAAGGTCACAATAACTGTTCAGCTGGTCATCTAGGAATTCGTAGGACTATCGAAATTCTTTCTTGCTGGCTTTGGTGGCCTACCTTATTGGATGACGTGGAGACTTATGTCCGTGCCTGTCCTGAAAGTGCCAGAAATAAATCTGCTAGAAATCGTCCTTCTGGTCTACTGTTACCCTTACCTGCTCCAACCAGGCCTTGGACTCATCTTTCGATTGATTTTATTGTTGACCTGCCAGTATCTACAGGTCATAACACCATTTGGGTAGTGGTGGACCGATTCAGTAAGATGGCACATTTTATTTCCTTACCCAAATTACCTGATGCCAGGACCTTGGCCACCTTGTTTCTCACACATATCTTTCGTCTCCATGGGCTTCCCGAAGACATTGTATCGGACCGAGGATCCCAGTTTATTGCACACTTTTGGAGATCTTTTTGTAAATCCATTGGGATCACTATCAGTCTGTCCTCGGCATATCACCCTCAGTCGAATGGTCAGACAGAAAGAACCAATCAGGCCTTGGAACAGTTCTTACGCATGTATGTGTCTAAATTCCATGATAACTGGTCCTCTCTCTTACCCTGGGCGGAATTCGCGTATAATAATTCTTGCCATTCCACCATACACACATCCCCGTTCTTCTGCAACTTCGGGTTCCATCCGAAATCCAACTCGTTCTCTACTGCTGTTTCCTGTGGGGATTACAGAACACCTGCTTTTACTGCCAGGATGAGGGGTGTCTGGAAAAAGGTGCACTCTGCATTAGGTCTAGCCTCCCAAAAATCCAAGGTTTTCGCGGACCGCCATCGTGCGCCATGTTCATTGAAAGTGGGGGATCGGGTTTGGTTGTCCATACGCAACATCAGGTTACGGCAACCTTGCAGGAAGCTGGGGCCCCGATACATTGGACCATTTTCAATCGAGAAAAAGATAAATCCAGTGGCGTTCAGGCTGAGACTACCACCTTCCTTAAAAATACCCTCAACATTCCACTGTTCTCTTCTAAAGAAAGCTGCGGCTCCCAGCAAATTCAGTCAGCCTTCCTCTACCAGGCCCCGGCCTTTGATTGTGAACGGAGACCAGGAATACATCGTTGAAAGGATCCTTGACTCTAGGACGGTTGAAGGCCAAGTTCAATTCCTAGTCCACTGGAAGGGTTACGGCCTAGAAGGGAGATGTTGGATACCACAGAGGTGTCTCCATGCTGAAAGGCTCATTAAAGAGTTTTTTAATAAGTTTCCCACGAAACCTGGATGTCGGGGTTCCTTGACCCCTCCTCAAGGGGGGTACTGTTAGCAGTCGCGGCGGCCGCGGGCACCGCCGCGACTCTCACCTATTTCCTGCAGGCGTCCCGGTCGTCGCTATGGCAACTGGGACGTCACTTCCTGCTTTTACCCGACCGTTGCCATGGTAATTTTACAGGGGCGCTACGTCCCGGCAGCTGGGAACAGCCGGGCGCATGCGCAGAAGCGCCCACAAGCCTGTGGGCTGATTAATATGGCAGGATTGAGCCTGCCCATGTGATTTCAGAGCTAGGCTCTGATTGGCCACTACTGGTATTTAAGGCAGTGAGGTCTGCAGCCTCATTGCCGGTTATAGCGTTCTGTCCTCAGTCCTGCTGCCTGCTTGTGCTATCCATTTTGGTTCCTGCTACCTTGGATTTGACTACCCGTGTTTTGACCCCTGCTTGTTATTGGACCTGTGACCCTTCTCTTATGACCTTGACCTTTTGCCTGGAATCCGGATTTTGCTTCTCTGCCTGTGAGTTTGACCCTTCGCTTGCCCTTGGATATTGCATCTGTGCCTGTGACCTTTTGACCTAGGATTCTTCTTATACTACAGTCCACCAATCACTCCACTTCTGGGAACTCCTTTAAGTCAGTATACGTTACTCGACCCTCGGTCGGCCCACAGCCCAGTCTGTCCCCACCACTAGGGGCTCCAGCGAACACCTGGCCTTCAGAGTAGTTCCCGAGTTTCTCTGTACTGACTTGGGAGTTCCTAACAGATCCCAGCACCTGCAATCAACACTGTCATCATCCTCACCCTCACCAGTGTGTACATCATCCACATACAATACTAATTCATCCCGCTGGATTCCACCATTACAGAAGTCCCTGTATTTTGATGTAATTTCCGGTAATGGCCTTATTCGTGGAATTTGTAGTTCATTTTACAAAGAGATATCACAACTTTGGGCAATTCTTTTAGACAAGACAGAACGTCAAAATGTTGTGCTGACTCATCTGCATCACCACTGGGTGTCCTGGGAAAGCTAAGTTTTTACCTAGTAGCAGTTGCCAAAGAAACTGAGGGAGGAGACATCATCCTTTCATGTACCACTTGAGCTGTCAGCTTGCTGACCAATGGCTCAATGCATCTCTTGAGATCTGGGTCAGTTGGAAATAAAGAGAAGACATAGCTCTTAATCCTAGGAACATGCACAGTTGCTAAAATGTAGTGATAGGATTTCAAGATGTTGATAACGTTCATATTCTGGTGAAGTAAACAAAGTACTTGATCTACAATTCCTACATATTCAGCGGAATTGCTTTGTTTCATCTCCTCCTTCAATTTCTCTAGCTGCTTTTCCAAAAGTCTAATTAGGGGAATCACTTGACTTACGCTAACTGTGTCTGAACTCATATCTCAGGTGACTACTTAGAGTGGTTTCAACACCTTGTACACCATGGCTACTGCTTCTACGAAAAATCTCAGCTTTTCCAAGAGACCCAGGGATGATGCAAATGATTCAGCAGGACATTTTGTCATCTGGTCTGGTCTAAAAGAATTCCCAAAAATCGTGGTCCCTCTGCCGTGACGCCACCTGGTCCTACTATCAACAACCATTTTTAATGGTATTAAGACAACAGTTTTAGTAATAAAGTACAACATTGCTTGCAGAAGTAATGTAAGCATGGATGTCTAAATAGACGTGTATATGTACACATCTATTTAGACATCCATCCAGATTTAATGTCTGAAGAAGATCTAATGCCACTCCAGTTGTAATATCCATTCCTGTGTCTATATAATTTTGACAGTTCTTCACAGGGAGAGGGAGGTATCTACAGAGGAGAAGGAGATTAAAGATGCAGCACGACCAGACATGGTTTAATGACTACCTAAATGTGATGAATCCTCTAGGACACCTGGTTTGGGGCTGACACATGAAGCATGCTCTTTGTGGATGATTATTTTAACTGCATCATAGAAATTGACAAGTCTTACAGTTCCTTTACATACTGGGATGAAAAAAAAGCAATTTGGAGACCCATGTACAAACTCGCTTTGCAATACCTAAGCTGCCCACCTTCATGTATGTACTCGGAAAGAGTTTACAGCACAGCCGGGAACCTTGTCAGCAACAGCTTAGGAGGCTACTTCCAAAAAATGAGGAAAAGATGATTTTCATCAAAATGAACCACAATTTCCACGAGGAAGGTCTTTAGCGGCAATTACATCAAAGTACAGAGACTTCTGTGATAGTGGATTCCAGCGGGGATGAATTATTATTGTGTGAGGATGATGTGCACACTGATGAGGGTGAGGATGAGGGTGATGATGATGACAACATCTTGCCACTGTAGAGTTCATTGACAGCACTGTTAGCTTAGCTGTCTTAAGCCCATTGTTAGCATGTTTTGTTGGGGCCCAAACAAACCAAGCATATCAGCCACAAAAGTGGCACTCTTTGTCGCTGAAGTGCTTGCTTTGTTAAACTGAAACTGCTACCCCTCCTGTTTCTGTGTGAGATTGCTAAAGCTTTCTAACATATGGGTGGGTGGGAGACCCCAAGGACAGTTTTATCTTGCACCACTTTTTTTTTCTGCCACTGCTGTGTGGCAATGTTTCCTAGATGTGCTATGGACTGCCGTGTGTTTATGTCGTTGCTCTGTCGTTTTACATCCAGCCAGCTCAATATTTGTATACATATATAGGCATTTATATTGTCATGCACCTGATACCATTTATAATATGGGAAATACTGAGTGTGGGCTTACAGCCATGCAGCTGGTACCATATATAATATGAGATATACTGAGCATAGGTTCACAGCTTTCGGTCTATTTATTTAGCTGACTCACTCTCTACATATCTTTCTACTATCTTATCTATCTAATCCAGTCTTGGGCATCCTATAACTCTTTAGCTGTCGAAGAACTACAAACTCTCCCACTCTCTTCAATTACACTGGCCCTTGTGGCAGGAACCACGCCCCTGAATTCTACATATTGGGGGCGCCCCAGGCTCTGGGGAGTGACCCTCTAGTTCCTCCCGTAGGACACGCTGTGCCCACCCATCTTTATTTTTCTGGCTCCTATGGGCGCTTCTAATTATGGTGTACACTTCCCTTGTTCTTACTCCAGGGGCTATTTAAAACTGGTGTCTTGCAGCATTAGCCTTTCTAGACAAAGGGGAACCTGTTCTGACTCTCCAGCAATATGACTGCTCTTCTCTGGGGCGGGAGTTACCTGACTCCCCTGTACCCGGCGCTAGGTGCTTTTGTGCAGCGCCGTTGGTCACACACCCCACCGGTGACATGGCTGCCCAAGCCATTGCATGAGTCCACCTACCTGGTGGTGCCACTGCTTGTGTCACCAGGGCATGTCCCACTGCCGCACTAGCCACTGCATTGAACATCCCACTGGTGACCTTGGCTGTTGTTACCGGGACCAAAACGTGTAATGCCATATCATCATCATCATCATCATTTATTTATTTAGCGCCAACATATGTCGTAGTGCTTTACACATATGCTTACACATATATTTTACACATGTTGGGGCTATGCCACATATTGCCTAGGTGTGCCCTGCTATCTCTCTATGTAAATGGTCCGATTTACGTGTTCTCTTAATAGTTGAAGAGGAAACAATAGCATTTTGCTTCAGTGAAGCTCCTGCTAATGTGTCAGTCTTCCTATTTGTGTGTCTGCCTCCAATTCTTGCTTAGTTCTACCCCCCAGTTCTGTTAAAAGCCCCTACACAAGTTAGTTGTTTTTATGATGCACAGTGTGAGTAGTCTTTTAGAATTATGTGAATTAGTTCTAATTATTAACTAATAATGACTGTGATTGAATATGTATTCTAAGGGGGGTATTCAATTGACCGCGGGATCGAGCGCGGAAAAACTGCGCAGGATTACGGTAATACTGCGCGGCCGCAGGATTTTCGGCAATCGAATATGCCCCTAAGTGTTTAAACACACTAGATAACCGTAAAACAATGGCATTTTATCTGCAGTTCAGCCATCAACCACATGGTGGAGGAAGCAAGAACTTCTGCTTCTAAGGGGAGCTGCATATTTACTAGAGATGCTCACTGACCCCCATGTTTTGGTTTTGGTTTTGGATCTGGATTACCGTTTTGGTTTTGGTTTTCTTTGGTTTTGTTTTGCTATTTTTGAAAAAAATACAATTTTTTTGGTCTAAACTAACTGTCACTCACCGGACGGTTAGTGCCTCTGGTCCGGTACGTGGCTCTCTCTCATTCCTGCCGGCGCCTGTCCTAAGCCGCGGCCGTCCACCATCTTGACTGGATTGCGCATGTGCAGGACTCTTGAACTTAAAACCTTGCTTTTAATCCTATTGGTGAATCAATCACCACTCACTATTTAAGGCACCTGTGTCCTTAGTATCGTTGCCTGTTCTTGGTTCTCATTCCCTTGAGACTCCTAGGTGTTTCCTGTGTTCTGCTCGTGTAATCGGTTTTGCTGTGGACAAGTCCTCTCTGCTCATCCGTGGTGAACTTGCCCGCTACAGACTACCTCTACTCCGCTGCATGCCTACACCTGGACTAGCCTTATCTGCTCTTCTGTGGTAAACGTGCCCGCTATAGACTGCTTGCCATTCCGCTGCATACCTGCACCTGGACAAGCCTGCTCTGCTCATCAGTGGTAACGTACCCGCCACAGACTATTCGCTATTCAGCTGCTTGCCTGCATTTGGACAAGTCTCCCTTGCTCAACAGTGGTATACTTGCCGCTACAGACTACCTGCTATTCCGCCACCTACCTGCACCTGGACAAGTCTTCCCATCACCGCAGTGGTACAACTTGCTATCCGCAGACCACTGACGCTCCCGCTACTCTCAGAAAGTGTGGACTATATAAACATATTCTTTTTCTAGCCCCCTGGTTCCCCATATTTGTCAAACATATTTAAACTTGTATATTTTGTATTTGTCAGCAGTTAATATGTCTGGCAGCATGATGTTCCTATCTTGTGTATACAAGCAGACTAGTCCATTGTTTAAGTCTATGCAAAGGATTATTGTCCACCAAATTCTTGTATGAAGGTAAATCACACCAGGGGGTCTTTTGTCTTTGTTTAGCTGTGTGTCTGTGTGTGTTAGCATAGGGAAAAGGTCAACAGATGACTACATTATATATTTAAATGTAATGTCTGTAGGTTGTGTCCTCATTTGTTTACACAACTTCTACTGTATAACCACAGAACAATAACTGCCCCAAATTATCTCAAGAGTGGTTCATCTGCTATCCCTTTGTCTGCATGTTTACCTGTGAAAAGGTACACAGAAAAGGACCAATCAGGCAGGTACTGAAACTCCCGAGGTCATTTATGCCTTTAATAGAGGGCTCCAGAGAGCAGCATATGGGCAATCACTACCCAGTGATAGCTGAAGTCAGGCTGGCGTTGAGGCCTCGGTCTCTGCCCTGACAAGAAAGGGACAGTCGGTGCTTGGAATACTGCCTTTGTCCTGATCTACTCTCTCTAGGTCTTGGGGAGCTGTTTGTCCGCCAAAAGCAGAGAGCCAGTGACTCAGGACCGCTGCCTTGCTGGCAGCCAGGAGAAGTTTGGATAGACGGCACCCCCTGAGAGTGCTGTTTGGTGCTACAATTTTGTTAAATAAACCTATTTGTTTTATTTGCGATATTTGCCTGGATGATTTTGAACCTTGGATAGGTACCAGGTAGGCCAGCTGTGCATTAAACCCAGTATCATTACACCATTTAAAGCTTTATTGTACAGAAAAAAAAGTATTATTATAAACTGATGACAATCATAATTATATCTAGTAGTTATTAGTGGCATCTAATATTATGGGGCAGCACGATAGCGTAATGGTTAGCACTTATGCCTTACAGCACTGGGGTCATGAGTTCAATTCCCGACCATGGCCTTATCTGTGAGGAGTTTGTATGTTCTCCCCGTTTTTGCGTGGGTTTCCTCCGGGTGCTCCGGTTTCCTCCCACACTCCAAAAACATACTGATAGGTTAATTGGCTGCTAACAAATTGGCACTAGTCTGTCTGTCTCTGTCTGTGTGTGTTAGGGAATTTAGACTGTAAGCCTCAATGGGGCAGGGACTGATGTAAGTGAGTTCTCTGTACAGCGCTGCGGAATCAGTGGCGCTATATAAATTAATGATGATGATGATTCATGACACTAATTAACTGTACACCAGATAGAGCTTTGTGTTTTTTATATATCACTGCCAGAGAAACAGATTTTTAATCCTCCAATACATGTTGGATAAACTGGCTAGATGGTAGAGGGCATGATATTTGTAGGCTGCAATGATTTTATTATAATTTTGCATTAATCCATTTCTGATCCTTATTGAATATCTGAATCTTGAGATAGAGCAGCCTTCTGTTCTAGCTTTTAACATTTTATCAGTCTCCGCAAACAACAAAATCCAAGTCGTTCTTGTGATTTTTGTTTATGCCATTTTTTTCCAGTTCCTTTATGAATTCATCTATATATTTTTGTTCTGTTTTCTTCCTACTGACAACTTTTTGACACTTTTCGGTCTTGAAATAGCCTGATGATTCTCCACTCACTTCATCTTTTGAAGCTGAAATTAAAACATTTATTAACACATATTAATGATTTGATACCACCTCTAATTTATAGATTTATAAAATTTGTCATGAAATGGACTAAGTCAAATGAAGACCCAGTTTTCCAAAATTGGTTCAATTAATTGAGATTGTGCATATAAAAGAGAAAGCATTATTTTTATACAGGGCACTCTTTCCAAGTGGGAATGCTTTAGAAAATATTGATTTTATTTTAAAAACTGGAGAAAGATCCATGTAGAGAACTTCATAGTCCAATTATATTTTAAAAAAAGCACTTAGAACATTTCCAAACTTAACATTAATTACATGCACAATATCATATCTTTATTGTTTATTGTGAATCTATTGGAACTAAAAGGCCAAATTTTAAATTTATAGGGTGTCAGTCCAAGATATATCCGATTTTCACACCATATATTTAGACCTCCTTCATAATAATATGGTGTTATGCAATGAATTTACAATCCATTTACTGGATATATTTGCTGAGTGATATAATATTTCAGATATATATTTATCTAATTAGATAATACATTTTGAGCTTTATGGGTTGTTTTCTATAGATAAAGTTAAAGCATACTTGAAGAGTAGGCAAAGCTCCTTCATTTGCCGAAATTCACGCCTGTGAATGGAGGGGGCGGGGCTTAATTGCGTCATTAAGCCCTGTCCACTCCATTCAGTGCCGTGAATTTCGCCTTTTTTCCTACCCCAGGTCACATGACTTCTCCCCCGGATCTCCCGGGGGAGAAATCTTAAAAGTTGGCATGTGTGAGTTAAAGTAAAAATCATAATAGGGAGTTCAGAATTTATAACTTATAACTGAGCTTATTTTCTTCTCATCCATCGTATGGAGGGGGTTTGTAAGTCTTATTCCATCTGTTTTCACAAGATTAAATCTTTCTGACTTTTATTGTGACATATGAGTGTTGTATTCTTCAACATTACTCAATATGTATGCACTTTGTTTAGTGGCTCACTAATTAAATTTTTACCCCAAAAATAATAATAACAGATTATATGTATATTTTTTTCAGTATGATGATAAATATAGACATAAATGTAGCACAAGTTGCTCAATGAATTTATAAGTAGAACAGGGGTGTTGAAAGAGCAGGGTTAACTTAGAATAAACATTTAGACGAGTTCTGCACCAATGTTATTTGTTTCCAACAGTCACACATATACAATGTAATCAATCAATTTATCAGTAGCAAAATATTCTTCAAAGGATGGGGTTAACTGTTAAACATAAAAAATAGGATACCGATACACCCAAATGACACCAGCAAAAAAGAAAAAAAAACGACTAATAAGAAGACATAAATCTCAGTTGCATGCATTTTCAAATATTTGGTAACCCACCCAACACATGATAAACACATATGACTTTATTTGTTTTACAATATGTATGATTATTGTCAGAGCAATGCATTTACCGATACATTCCGCTAGTCTGGATCCACCAATATACTGAGATGACCAAGAAAAGCCATTTTGACTCCCGCATTTCTCATACAACCTGCTCCTCCTCAGAAAGGCAAAATCATAGCCCTAAAAGAAAAAAACAACATGCATTGTAAATACTGTAGCATTCTTGAGATTATGGCAGCTATACATAGCTACACTATATGGACAAAAGTATTTGGCCACAACTGTTAAATATTGAATTGAGGTGTTTCAATCAGAACCACCGTCAGAGGTGTATAAAATCAAGCACCCTACCGTGCGGTCTCCATTTGCAAACATTTGTGATAAAAAATGGATAGTTCTGAAGAACTCAGTGACTTCAAGCCTGGTACTGTGATGGGATGCCACCTTCTACACTAAGGCGGTTTGTGAAATTTCATTTCTGCTGGATATTCCACAGTCAACTGTAAGTGATATTATTAGAAAGTAGAAGCATTTAGGAACAACAGCAGCTCAGCCTTGAAGCTGAAGACCACGTAAAATCACAGAGCAGGGTCAAAGACTGCTAGTGCATGGTGTATAACAGTCGCTAACAATCTGCTAATTCTATAGCTGAAGAGTTCCGAACTTCCACTGGCATTAATGTAAGCGCAAAAACTGTGCGACAGGAGCTTAATCGAAAGGGTTTCCATGGCCGAGCAACTCCATGCAAGCCTCACATTAGCAGAGACCAATGCCAAGCATCGGTTGGAGTGCTGTAAAGCACACCGACACTGGACTGTGGAGCAGTGGAAACGTGTGCTGTGGAGGGATGAATCATGCTTCTCTGTTTGGCAGTCAGATAGGCGAGTTTCGGTTTGGCAGATGCCGGGAGAATGTTACCTGCACTATGCCAACTGTGAAGTTTGGTGGAGGAGGAATAATGGTATGGGGCTGTTTTTTATTGTTTGGGCTAGGCCCCTTAATGCTTCAGCATACCAAGTCATTTTGGACAAAGATATACTTCCGACTGTGGCAACAGTTTGGGGAAGGCCCTTTTCTATTCCAAAATGACTGTGCTCCAGTGCACAATGCAAGGACTGCAATGACATGGTTTTATGAGTTTAGTGTGGAAGAACTTGACTGGCCCACACAGAGTCCTGACCACAACCCCATCGAACACCTTTGGGATTAACTGGAAAGGAGATTGTGAGCTAGGCCTTCTTGTCCAACATCAGTGACCTTATAAATGCTCTACAAAATGAATGGGAATAAATTCCCACATAAACACTCCAACTTCTTGTGGAAAGCCTTCCATGAAGAGTGGAAGCTGTTTTCACTGCAAAAGGGGTACAAACTCCATATTAAGTATATGTATTTGAATATAATGTCATTACAGTCCCTGTTGGTGTAATGGTCAGGCATTCGAAAACTTTTGTCCATATAGTGTATATATAGGGTGGTTGATAAAAAAGTAAACAGACAAAAAATAAGGTTGTATCATCAGAACAAATTACATTGCTGTACTCCAGGTTTCATAAGACTTCTGTGTCTCTTTATGTGTATTGACTCTTAACTTCCTACACTAAAAAAATATTTATATTAACCAGAATGTAAATACAATTTTCTGTCAATAGCTCATTACTTTCATGAGTACAAAAAGTTTTACTTGTAAAGCAACATAAATGTTATACCTGATTACACATTGGTTTGCAGTAGTAGATGCTGTCAAAATAAGCACACACCAAACCACCATTTTTGGGTACTAGTGGCATCTTGCAGTTGGTTGAACTCAAAATCTTCTCATACACTTTCAACAATAATAACATAAAATTATTTCAGTAATCAACTTCTTAGTAAATAATAAGTGTATTTTATTTTACCTAAATAACTCTACCTTTGGACTGATGCTCTTTATACGTAGAAAGTGCTTCTTCAATGGTTAAGATTAGTGAATTAATTTGTGAACGGGTCAGGTTGGTAATATCAGTATCAATGCAGTCCTTAAAGAGAATACCCATTGATTACAAATAATTCTAGTTAACAGATTTCTATTAAGGGCACTTCCACTTACAAACAAGTATCTAATAACTTTATTAGGCAAAGGTATACATATTTGCCAACACAACATGTTACATCTTAAGTTTAATTTAGAAGACATCACTGGAACCTCTGGAAGAGAAAATAACCGTGGCACTCACATCATTTGCTCAAAAATTCAACTATGTGCCACTTGGACCCCCACTTGTCACAAAATGTCTCTTCATGCACTCAGATCTCCACAAACCCTCAGATCCCACATGTACGCTGAAATTCCCCCACATGCCCCATATGCTGTTCAGATCTTCACAAATGCCGCTATCAACCTCCTCACATACTCTCACTCATCGGCTAAGTTACAGCCTAAAAATGAATTACCGTCACAGCCGGAAGCTGCAGAGAAATGAGGGAGACTATGTGTTGCAAAATACACTGCATTCACTACGCCTTCTCCTCCAACTTGTCTGGTGTGCTGTGTCAACACCCTGCGTTGTGCAGGAGGTCACGTGATGCAGAAGCCTTCTGCTCTTTTTCAGTGTTATTATCTGTTTTATGACATAATGCAGAGAATAAGTTAGAGCAAGGGTGGGGGCTGCAAGTCTCCTCTTTGGATTCATGAATTAGCTGCTCCAACCATGTTTAGTTTGCACTGGGTTAACATTTGCAGAGATGGTAACACAAGTTCAAAGACTGTATCCCGTAGAAATAACTTACTGAAGATATTTATTTCAGTTAGGGGCATAGTGCACTGCTGTATATAATTGCAATTGTACAGATGTTTGATACTGGTTTGTATTTTTGTATTGAAAATGTAGTGATATTCCATGTAGGAGGAAATTTGTTTTTGTAACTCCTGAAGTCAGTCTAATCATGCTAATTAAGTTTTTTCTTCTCAGAAGTGACAACATATCAATTTTGGCTGAATGCACATCAGGAAGACATTATCTTTCTTTCCTGTGTAGCTTTTCATCCTGTATCTTAGAACCTGTCTGAATAATGCAACAAGTAAGAAATTTAAAAAGTCACAGATTGATGTGAATTGTGTTAAGCTAAATTGTGTTAAATGCAAGATTAGAGACTATATTACATCCTGATGGTAAACATTCAATGTAATATCTCAGACGTTGTGGTGCCAGCTCGGAAGGGGGCTTGGTTACCCCCTGCCAACATATGTGTAAGGATCTGCATAAAAAGAGCCCTGTTCGATCATGTTATGTTCGCATACCATCTAAGTTTCTGGAGATCACTAGTACCTCAAACTAGCGTGTAAAGGTCATTGACAGGACTATTGAGAAATAAACCATCACTGCTTGAAGATTCTGCCTGAGACTATTACCTGCTCTATCCTGTGACCATCAGATAAGAGCTTACACTCTAATCTGTTCCCTGGCTATCCTGTGTTGAACCCAACTTCTCTGCAACAACACTTTTGCCCACTATCCAGCATTTCTGATTCATAGTAAGCGGTCAGTAGGTACCAGTCATCCCACAGAAAAGAGGCACTGCAGCAGCTATACCAGCTACCCAGAAGTAAGCAGTTCTAGGCTATTGGTGTTCTAGGCTATCCACGCCCCCCTTCTTGGGCCCCGTCATTTTCGGATCCTCCCTCCCCCTTCCCCGCCCTCTCTAGCTGTGCATTGAGCGTACTGAGTTGCTGTGTTTACTGTACTGTGCTGTCTCCCATTGTATTGTGATTTTGTTTGTCTCTGTACGGCGCTGCGGATGCCTTGTAGCGCCTTATAAATAAATATTAATAATAATAATAATAATAATAGGCTCCGTTGAAGGAGCCTAGTGGTGGCAGACTAAATCTCATACAACTATTGCGCAGATTGCATTTGCAATTCGGCGAGTGTCTGGTGGCAGGTGACACCAGGAACAGTGGTCAGTAATAGTTGGTTATGACGGTGACAAAGCAATCCAGATAAACTGTGCAGAAAGAACATCCCTTCATTCTTCTGTCCCCAACAGACCAGGTGGTCAAGTAAACAAAACAGTATGTTTGTATCTGCGCTTCCTAATGTAGGTTGAACAACTGCCAGTAGGGTTGATGAAAACAGGGGGGATCAGGAATACTTAACAAATCTGAATTGGAATACCTTACAATAAAACATTCAAGACTGCCTGTTATTTATCAGCTACCAAAGATCCAGAAATTTCTCACAAACCCACCAGGGATTAATTCCCTTACTTCCAACTTGTCCAGTTATATTGATTGTTTTTCCTGCAGCCATTTTCACGCACCAGTGTAGCTATCTGAGGGATACAGGACACACTTTAAAAATTCTTAAGGTTATACAGTGGCAAGAAAGATTCATAATCATGACGTGTGATGTAACATCTCTTTACACTATCATTGATCAGAATATAGGATGTGATCATGTCAAAGCCATTTTAGAAAAGGAATCTGACCTGCCAGCAGAACAAGTTGACTTCCTGCTCAAGAGCATAAGGTTTGTTTTACAGCATAACTACTTCTGGTGCAATGGTGGGTAACAAACATGTTAGCGGGACTGCTATGGGCGCAAAATTTGCGCCTAGTTACGTGGACCTGTTTATGGCCCACTGGGAAGATTTGTGTATCTGGAATAACAATCCTTTTGGTGACTATATCCTAAAATGGTACCGGTATATAGACAATGTCATCTGTGTCTGGACTGCTGCCAAAAATGAACTAGACTCATTTTAATAGTACATCAATAGTAATGTCCTAACCATGCAAATTACATCCACCTGGAGTACAGAAAGGGACGCATTTTTAGACCATGAAGTATATATCCAAAACAACAAGCTTGAGATCAGGATGTTTTTAAGGAAGTAGATTGTAATTCCTATATCCCCTCCACTATCAGTCACCACAGAAAATGGCTGGACAACATCCCGAAAGGTCAATTCACCAGAATTAGACGGAATTGTTCCAGCATACAGCATTATGAGACACAATCCGTCACACTCAAAAAGAGATTCTCTGAATGTAACTATAACCACATTCTGATAGAGGAGGCATACCTTGAAATCAAATATACAGACAGGGAACATCTTCTTACAAATGAGAATAAGAAATCCCAACAAAATTGGATCAGTCTCCCCATTATCACTAGATATAGCCGAGACTCCGGGAGATTTGAGGGCATTAGCAAGAAGCATTGAGGCATCATTTTGGGGGATACAAGGCTCAAAGAGTTCCTTTCCAAGAATCCGAGATTCATTTATAAGTCAGCTAATAGACTGAAGAATCACCTAGGAAAGAGTACCATTGCCCCAAGTATCTCAGGTCATAAGAGCATCTGGCTTAAGGAAAATGCAGGTGGTCCCTACTATTGTAACTGATGTCATGCCTGTAAAATTGGTGTCAAAATAGGAACCAAACCAATACAGACTTTCAGGTCAAATACTACCGGTGAAACATATATCATTAGAAATAAGCTGTCCTGCGACACTACGGAGGTTATCTTTTAGAATGCCCTTGTGGAAAATATATCGGCAGGACCATCAGGAAATTACATATAAGGGTGTCCGAACATCACAGGAACATAAAAAATTAGTTTGAGGATATAGTGTCTCCGAATACTTTAAGGAACATCATAATCATGACACCTATTTGCTTAATTTTCTTTCCATCTGTAAGGTGAACAGATCCTGGAGGGGGAGGGGAGATTATATTGGTCAGATTTGTTGTAGAGAAACCAAGTGGACCTTTCACCTAGGGACCCTGGTATCTCACGGGATGAACATAGACTTTGAATTGGGTACCTTTTTGTGATTAGTTCCAACTTCGTCTCTATGCCCCTGCTGTCAATATTATCTCTGTTATATGCCATGTACTTATGTTATGTACATATTCACGTGTTTGTCTTTTTTATTTTTACTCATTTTATTTAAGTTTGATTTTTATTTTCTCTTTTTAAGAGGATATTGATGTATCCTAAAGGACTCTCTCTTCTTTTTTTCCCTCAATTGTTATACAAAGGATTGCTTACTGCCCCTTTTGCCTATGGGCCACACCTCTTGACCAATGGACACCTTTCAAGTCTGCTCTAATCAGAGCTATGCATTTATCTGGATCTACCCATATATATTGGACTGACTTTACTGTCACTTTACATATCCTGAGAATGGTGATTATATATATGTTGCTCTTATACTCCTTGGTATTTTATCGTCGCTCTAAAGTGTGTCGGCATTCTCAGGGACAAAAGTTTATACCACACCCCCTGAGGAAGCCTGGTAGGGCAAAACTTGTTGGTTTATCGCTATTGCACATTAAATCTCCATATTAAAAGTTTTTGGGAACGTTCTATTACTATTGACCACCTCGTGAAATAGTGCTTAGGAGTCTCAAGTTGGGACGCATGCTCAGTGCACTATTGTGGCCATGATACAAGAAACTGTTATCTGCATTTCCGGCAGGTGAAACACACTCACTGGCAACCTACATGAACCTCTACCTGTGGGCGGAAGGGACCAGAGAGACCTAGAAACCCAGACAATTACACCTCAGAGGGTAAAGTCATTTGCCCGCCACGTCGTCCCGCTACCACCACCATCGATCAAGTAAGATTTTGTTTTACCTATATGGCGTCTTACAGACTTGCATAATGGCAATGGATGATTAATGGACAGTGTACCCAGCTGGATGCTCTCTATGTTATTATTCGCCTTTGACTTTTGCCATTTAGCTACGCGGCACTACTAGGATTTGCCTGCTCGAATTCTGTGACTTTTATGTCCATTCCCAGGAGGGATGTTTCTACTACCTATTGACTACTGGACACCCCATATGACTCGTTTTTGAGTATATACATCATAGCTGCCTACTCTCCTGGAATGTCTGGGAGACTCCTGAATTTTTGGGACTTCTACCAAACTCCTGGGAGAGCAGGGCAACCTCCCACATCCAGCTCTCCTCGCTGGTGAAGTGGGTGGGGACGAGGCTAATTGCGTCATCCTGGCCCCTTGCCCCTTGCTGTTATAGGCTGAAATTATCAAAGATCAGCAGGGGCGAGGCCTAACGACACAATTCACGTGGCCATGCCCCCATGAAGGATCTTTCTCCTGGAAAGCTTGCTGAAAAAAGTCAGCAAGTATGATATAGGTATATACAGTTTATTTTTTATTTGTTTGTTGTGTTTTTTGTTTTTTGTTTTTGTGTTTTGGTTTGAGTTACTATTTTAGGTGCACTGTACATAGCTTTACCAATACACTATATTGTTTTATACCCATTATTTGTGCCTACATTCATATAATATAATTTAGTCTTGGGTATTGGTTCTCTCAATTAACCATTATCTACCTCCATCTTGCTCTACTACCTTTAATTTAGCTATTTTTACACCTTGGGTGTCACGAGCCGCGGCGGTATTCACAGCCGCCGCGGCTCGCTTCTGGCTCCCTCTGGCGTCCCGGCCGTCACCCTGACGACCGGGACGTCATTTCCTCCCTCTGCCCGGCCGTCGCCAAGGCAACGGCCAGACGCTACCACACAAGCGCTGCGTCCCGGCGGTGCTGGTAGCCGGGCGCATGCGCAGAGCAGGCAGCCGGTGGGCTGATTTCATTAGCATTAACAGGCATTAGCCTGCAACTGTGTAGGTCAGGGGCAAGCCTTGATTGGCTCTGCTAGATACTAGGAAATTAACCTGCAGGAGTGTGTTCAACTGCTGATTGGTCTGTGTCTGTATTTAAGGCAATGAGGTTTGCTGCCTCATTGCCGGTTATAGCTTCTGTGCTCCAGTCTGCTGACCTGCTTGTTCCAGTTCCTGTATCCTGTATCTACGTATTGACTTCCCGTGTATGACCCTTGGCTTCGTATTGGACTTCGCTTGTGTTTCCTGTGACCCTGATCCTTGGCTTGTTTACCCGTTCTGCTACTTTGCCTGTGACCTCTGACCTCAGCTTGTTCATTGTTACTGCTACCTGCTGCCGGCCTTTGACCTCTGCGTGGACCTGACTCTTCTTGCCTGGGTTCTCCCCAGCCGGTACACACTTCACGACCCTCTGTCAGTCTGCAGCCCAGTCTGTCCCCACCATCAGGGGCTCCAGTGAACACCTGACTGGCAGAGTAGACTGCAGGTTGTGTTGTGCCGGCTGGAGGGGTTCCTAACATTGGGAATCTTTGTTTGTAGGTGGCAAAGTAAGTGAATCCAGTCACATTTAGTTTTATAGTCATTCTACTATTGTACTTATGAACTGCTTACTGACATTTACAGGAATACATGTCTGCAACAAACAACAAGATATAAAACCAATTTCTAAGAACATTAAGCATACTCATTAAATGGGTTTGACCTGAAAACAGCAAAATAGTACATAGTCACTAAAACTGTATCACTGAGGCCATCTTTGTGAAGTGCTAATTTAATCAGGAGGCCAAAAGCTCAAAGGAAGATGTCACTGTGGGGGTCTGCACCAGTGGAATATGGGTGCTACATAAGTCTCTGTATCAAATGAGAAAATATCCTATAATTGTGCATAGTGTAGGGGAAAGCATATGTTAGACGTAATATTATTTTATCTCTCTGTACAGGCTATGAGCAATCTGGCTCTCAGTCTGGATCCAACATGAATTATACACATCTCCCACTCATTTCATACCCATTCCTTGGTCTTAAGCTATGCCTCAAACCAACTGTATTGTAAGATTATCATATTTCAATCAGGATAACAAGAGGGCTCTGAGATAAAATGCAGAGATTATATGAAAGAGAAGACAAACAATGGCAACTGTACAAAATGGTAACTTACACTTTCATAAAAACTAGGTAAAGTAATGTAACAAGAATATTTTTATATCCAGTATTCATATCATAATATTTACATTAGACAAATTCATATGGACTTTAAATGATATATAATATTGTTATCAACAACACTTTTTAAGAAATAGCTAATGCCTTTCATTTTATAGCTCAGTTCATTGTAATATCATGGGGTTTATTCAGATTGTCATAAAAGACTGTACCCACTTCATAAGAAATCCCACAGGCTACATACTTATGTAAGGGAAAGCTGTCATTTTGTGACCGATGCAGCTGTGAGAAAAACATTATTATCCATGGATATCAAAAAAGAAGCACCACATATTGCAGCATTATCATGAGTATTAGAAGACTCTAAAATCTTTATAAAACTAATACACTATAGTTTGATAGCAGTATCCTTCAGACACAAGGGTAATCTTGTAATACTCAGACAGAAGAGATCTAAAAATTTATGGCAACATATCACCTTTTTAAAAGAGAATCTGCATAAACTTTCAAGTACTATAAACAGTGGGGGTGATTTATGAAAACTGGTTCATAGGAAAAGCACATTTTAGCCATCGAAAACAATCAGATTTTTTGTAGCACAGTGTAAAAATGAAAGCATCACCACCATTTCTTTTTGTGCTAGTTTTTATAATTATGTCCTTTATTTTATTAATTTATTTTGTTACAAATAATTCCTTCATCTACTTTTACAGTGAATAATTCCTCCAACTCCAGTTAACTTCTTTTGAATTTAAACATATTTTACCTTTGTTTTCTTTGCCAGAGATCCATAAGAGCCATCTTTGGTATTGTTCTTGTCTTTGGCTAAGTCTGGATGAGAAAGAAACACACTTTTTTGTTGACCTACCTAATACTATTCATAATGAAAGTTAACCTATCGAACTGGGTCTAGTTTTCACCTTTGGGTTTAGTCTTCAGCTGTATTTCCCGGAGAGCACTAGGTGCTCACTGACACTCTGATGTCTTGTGTGTGATAGTGTAGGTATATATGATTAGTATAGGTTTATATGAAAACTGGTGCATATACAAATATATTAGAGAAGAATCCCGAGAAGTAATTCTGGTAAACTAGGTATACTATGATTAAGAAATAGGTATGCAGGGGCGCACGCAGGGGGGGTTTCTGGCTCTCCAAAGACCCCTACCTCCGCTAAAAAAGTGCCCTACATAGTGGCACTGTACTATACAGCAGCCGCGGCGCTGTCAATGAAGCATCCGCGGTGGTGCTGTATTGTATACAGCACCGCCACGGATGCTTCTTTGACAACGACGCAGCTGCTGTATAGAACAGTGCTGCCGAAACAGAGCTGCTGCTGCGCCCCTGGAATACTATGATTAAGACATAGGTATACTATTGTGGTGCCCCAAAATCTGAGTACCCTGGGGTGTATCTATATGTTTTTAATTTGTTAATTTAATTTGTTAATTGTTAAAAGTGTTTATAAAGATTTAAAAAAAAAAAATGTTTCTTGAGGGAGAAGTGACAGTTGGGAGTGGTTGGTGGTTGCCGGGAGTGACAGGAAGAAGGCAGTGGGGAGAGGAAAGTTCTAGACTTCTGAGGAAGAGAGATCCCTGTGTCTGCATAGACTAAGAGAGAAAAATAGGGACAGAATGAAAATCGGACAAAGTGATCTATAAGCAGTATAGAGATCTGTGACATCACACTAAACAGACTGAGCTATGTACTGAGAACAGTGTGAGAGGATAGAAAATAGAGAGGTCTGTGAATACACACAAAAGAGACTGTGCAATACAAAAGATCATCAGCTTATTTGGCGTGAAAAAGTAATTTATGGGCCCCAACCACGTGCAGCACTTCTACTAAATTCCTGTGCACAGTTCAACCCAGGACTGAGTGTAAATATGGTAACGTTACCAAATGTTTTAGTGGAATATTAATGTTAAGTGATTTACCTGAAAATTGATTTGATATTATTATATGTTAAATGCTATTGTGCTCTATGTTGATCAAATTAATATTTTGTCATTACCATTGAGTTGAAGGGGTCAGTGGCGCGGTGGGCAAATAACCAAAATTATTTTTACCGCATTATTAATAAACCCAAGTTATTTGACCAATCCTTGTCCCTCTCATTGAAGTATTTATCTCCTGACCACCTTCAGTCTCGGCCACCACATAACGAGTAAGACAAATAGCATAAAAATAAGAATAGTCAGATACAATCCAAATTCAGGACAGGTGGCCAACAGAATACTAGGGGTGACAAACTGTTGCTAAGGTAAGTGGCAGATAAGGATAAATAGTAACAAACAGTGGTTAAGGCTGGCAGCAGGCAAAAGTAGTCAAAAAAGGGTCAATAGCAAGCAAAACTTAAAAAAACACACACACACACACACATATATATAGATAATATATATATATATATATATATATATATATATATATATATATATATATATATAGATAGATAGGTATGTAGAGCTATATATATGAAAGCACAGTGCTTCAACCTTTCATCCTAAGCCCTTTAAACTCTGAGAAACTATTTAGTGTGTTGGAAAGATAGTTTTCCAATAAGTTAAGCTTAAATAAGAGCTAGTTTAAGGGTCTCTGGAGTGAATGGAGGAGAGAAGCCTCCATTCCTGAGGGCCAGTTCGGAATCTTTTGGTCTCCCAGGTGTCCATTTTCCTGGGAATAAATGTTGTAGCCATTAAAGTTAAATAGGCAGACAATCTAATACTATTAAATAGAGTCCTTTTTATTAATTTACATGATCATGGGCCATCTGACTAAGCAGATCAGAATGGTAACAATAATATATTTGTCAGTATGTTTTAAGCAATCATCTTGGCACCCTTAGCTTGGCATTTGCACTGATTGGATAACTATTAATTCCGTGCACCTCTACTCAAAGAAAATGCCTCCTTAACTACAGTTTGTTTAAAATATGCCTTGCCTGTGGATTTAGAGACAACGATTCTCTTATCAATGTTTTCTAAATAATCACTAGAACAGACCACTACGGCCTTGGGCAAAAGGGCACATTTCCATGAAGCATAAACATTGAAGTTAAACATTTTCATTTCTTGCAAAACTTAATTTCATTAAAGCTGTAACATAAATACAATCATTGCTGCTAGAATCCATATTGTAAGCCACACTGAACATCCAAAGAATTCAACATCATAAATAAAATTATTCTAAAAATTTAAGTATTTATGTAAACTAGTGTACTACAGTGCTCCATCTTTACAGTAGGTTTAAAAAGTGTTGAAACCCTTATTGAAATAACAGGTGCTTGTGATGTAAAGTCTGAAAGAAAGATAAATCGTGTTAGACCTTTTTCCATCTTCAATGTGACCCTGCAACCAAAAATTTTAATTGAAAAACAAAAATAATTTTTTTAGGAAGTTTAAAGGCAAAATTTGCCTTTAAAGCCATTGCCGCTTTAAATTTCCCCTGCAATGTCGCCGAATAAAATAAACGCAGGTTAATACATTTACCCCCTGGACTTTGCAATTCTATCCGATTCTCCCCTGCAAAAAAATTCAGGCTCCATCATATTGTAGCTTTAATCAGGATTGAGGGCATAGTGATTAGCTCCAAATACCAATATAAGTTGGCATAAAACCTGCTGGACTCTTGTAAAAAGCTGAAGATGAAGAGGAATTTCACCTTCTAACATAATAATGATTCAAGATCCAAAGCATACATCCATGTCAACCAAGGAATCTGTTCAGAAAAGAAAGATCAAAGTCTTGGACTGACCCAGTCAGGGCCCAAACCTCAATCCCATTGAAAACTTTTGGAATGACCTAAAGAGGGTTATGCACAGTGATACTGACACAACCATGGTACACAGTGGATATTGTGCTCTTTGGGTGATCAGCTGTGTTGCCTTTGCTCCAAACATATCTTGTAGATATGGGTTGGGATAATTAAATGTATCGTTTTGGAAAATATAGATAGGCATGGATATTCTTTTTTGTTAGAAATGGCTTCTGTCTTTCCATCCTACCACATAGCCCAGACATGTGCTGAATAGACAAGTGCAGAATACGGGAGCTTGTTGTTACATTCAGAGAGTAGCCAGTTCCTGACAGAAATTCCAGCAGGCCCTTTAATGTCACTGAAGACCTCTTGGTAGCATCCCTGATGAGTTTTCCCCTTGTGCTGTCATCAGCTTTGGAGGAATGCCCTGATCTTGGCAAGTTCCCTGCTGTGCCACATTTTCTCCATTTATTGATGATAGTCTTCACAGTGTTTCATGGGACATGTTATGCCTTTGAAATTCTTTTATACCCTGCTCCTGATTGGTACCTTTCAACAAGGAGATTCTTTAGGTGTTTTGAAAGCACATTGCGGACCTTGACTATCCCAATTGGATGCAACCAAGAAAGCTCCAAGGAAAATCTACAGGAACAGTTGGCCTTTATTTGAAGTTAATCAAATTCACTTTTATTGCTCGTAGGTTTATGTTTATTACATTTGAACATGATTTTGAATGTGATTGGTTAACTTTGAACACAGGTTTTTGTATTTTTTTCCCCTTCTTGATCTTAAAAATTGTCTATTTATTTTTACGTGGACATTGTTGGTTTCAAGGACACAATAAAGGTGGAAAAAGGTCTGACATGATTTATCTTGATTTCGGGATTTACATCATCAAAACATTGGAATTTCAATAAGGGTGTGTAGAAATTTTATGTCTGCTTTATATTGCAGGATAAAACTAGCATTATAATGAGGGTGGCATTATGTAAAAAAGTATCATGTCATGCTCTTTAATGTACTTTAGTGAAGAGAATATATGTGGTGGTAAGTGAGTATGACGTTATAAAGGGGAGCGTTGTAATGAGAGTAGCACTGTGTTAGGAATAATATTCACCTTACTATAAATTATTACAAAATATTAAAAGTCACCACAGACTACCATGACCTGTATAAAAAAAGAACTCAGTTTATGGCATCACCCTGCAATATGGTGAAGCTCCTTATAATTTAATGTTGGGGTTACATTATCCAATTTATTAACATTTTCTCTGTTGGGGTGATTGTGAAATGGATTTTGATACATGTGAACTATAAGATCATATCACTGAGAGAAGATGAGTCACACAGGTATCGAAACACTGTGTGAAACAAATGGGGAAAAAATTATCCCAGTCTTTCTAATCACCCATCTTAAAAGAATGAGGTGCACGAGCATTGTCGAATGTAACACTGAGAACTACCATTATTTGACAGCAGCCCAGCTTTCACTACACACGGTTATTATATTTACCTGGTACATGATTGCTGGTCTCTTCCAAGTTATCACTTCCTAAAAGAATAAGAAAAATGCAATTTGTCTTCTCCAATACAGCGCTTTTTATTGCACAGAATTAAATGCAGTTTTCATTTGTCACCATGTTTTACCATTTGTGCTCATTATATTGCTTTTGTGCATAAAATGTGCTATTTTGTATTCTGTTTTAAACGTCAGAAATATTTATATTTGTATAGAAAGTATAGTAGGGACGTTGGGCATGATTTTGTGCAGCCACAAGGGTCAGGTTTCAATAAAGAGGAAGACAAGGCATCTGTCACAATAATGTGCTGGTTGTAACTCAGAGGATGAACCCTAGTGGATGGTGCCAGCAGAACTGTATAATAGCGTTATTGAGAAAGGTGCATTTCTGTACTGAGTACTAACAATGGTAAACTGCACTTGATCTTTTAATAGCACACTACAGATTAGAATGAAGATCAAAGTCCAAGATGTAGTATGTACTGGTAGCATGCAATGAGTTATGGAACATACAAGATCCCCGGGCAAGGATATATTGCAATGAAGTTTAAAGCCAGGTGTTTTATAAACAAAGAGTTAGAGATTATGGTCTGAATCAGTATCAAAGGACTGTCATACTGGAAACCATAAATCGTAGTCCATGTCAATGTCAAAGATCTGGTCAACTGAGATAGATTAATTACACTGTTTAGCAAAGCAAGCGTTAAATTCTAATTTTTGGGACATAAAACATGAAGGAATATCAGAGTTTGTGGTTAAGAAAAATATGAGGGTCCGGTACACTGAGGAGCTTAGAAAGCATTAGAGGAAGACACTGCTGCAAGGTAACACACAATTGTCTGGAAACACGGGGAACAGTAATGATACATAATAATAGTTACAGCCGGTGGTACTCATTTCCCCGATGGCCTAAACCCCGACAACAGTTGCCACGACAACTTGAAGACAACGCTGTCATTTCCGGCGTAATAGTAATGCCTACTGGTAGTTTGAATGACGTTCAACTAATCCTATCAGTGAATATCCCGACGCGCGAAAATTACGTCAGTCTTTGACACGACTCTTTCATTGCTCTTCTTAAGGGAGTAATGGAAGCAGCCAGCGGATGTTATATATTTGAGAAACCCTTTCACATTGTACTGGCGCCGGCTGCTTCCATTACCCCCTTAAGAAGAGCAATAACAGAGTCGCGTCAAAGGCTGACGTCATTTTCGCGCGTTGGGATATTCAATGATCACATTACTTGAACGTCAGTCAAACTACCAGTAGGCATTACTATTACGCTGGAAATTACAGCGTCGCCCTCAAGTTGCTGTGGTAACTGTTGTCGGGGTTTAGGCCTTCGGAAAAAGGTACCCCACCCGTTACAGCAGCCCACCAGCCACCAATGGGAAATAGACCCCTAGTGCTGACGTTTAACATTACAACTGAATCAATAAAAAAATTGAGGCCACACAGTGGAGGAATGGAAGTTGTGGCTCGATTACATAGAAATAATTTATTGTAGAAACTTATTTCAATTAGTGGCGCAGGCGCCAATTTATATCATTGCAAATGTACTGATTTCTGTTGCTGTGTAGTATTTCTGTATGAGAAATAGGCAAATGTTGTAAGAACTTTGATTTGTAACTTCTGAGACCAGTGGAAATCGTTTTAACGCTGCCGAGAACTCCAACAGCGTTAATACCTACCCAAAAAATCCGATTGGCTACAAAAACGACTGCAATAAAAACAGACTTACCTGCAAACCGAAGGTCCAGATGTCCGATGGCACCGACATGCTGATAGGAAGTGATGGTGAAGACACAGCTCTCTGGCACTTCAATGTCACTTCATCTCGACTTACATCTCGGTTATTCTAGGTTAATTTAGATGTAAGTCGCGATGACGTGGCACTGAATTGCCAGAGAGCTGTGTCTTCACCATCACTTTCTGTCAGCATGCCGGTGCCATCGGACAGCTGGACCTTCGGTTTGCAGGTAAGTCTGTTTTTATTGCAGTCATTTTTGTAGTCAATAGAATTTTTTGGGTAGGTATTAACTCCATCGGAATTCTCGGCAGCAATAAGCCAACCCTCTGAGACAGTATGTCATGATTTGGTTTTGTACCGTATCCAGAGGAAATTCTCATTAAGGCTAATCAGACCTCTTTCATGTGAAGTGGCTAACACTGGTTTAGCCTAAAAACACAGCAGGGGGACGTTACTTCTCTTTCCTATGAGGCCTTTTGTCCTGTGTGTTAGAACCTGTATGAACAATGTAAACAGCAAAATGATTTGGGAACTCAGAGATTGATGACAATTTTGTTAAAGTTTAAAATCGCGTTACCTCCAAGCTTGGAGGAAATATCACATCCTGATTTTAAATGGCTGATGTAAAATGTCAGACATTTTGGTGCCAGCAAAGAGTACAGGGAGGCTGGGTTACCTCCTGCTAGCATGTCTGCAAAATTGTATAAAAAGAGCACTGCTTTACCATGTAATGTATCATTATACCATCTTTACTTCTTGATGACACTAGTATCTTAAACTAGTGTATATAACTGTCCTTAATAGGACACTTGAGCTAATAAAACATCAATGCTTCAAGATCCTATTTTGACACCTACATACCTGCGGCAATTTCTGTGACCTACAGATTAGAAAAATATATCGCTTATCTGGCTGTTCTGAGGTTGGGAACCAGCATTCCAGTATCAACGGTCTGCCGCTACCTTGCTGCTCTGGCCAGTGGGATAAGCCAGAGGGAATGATATACAGCAACCCTGATCTGAAGCTCAGAGGTTAGGGGTGCCAGCCCAGGTGCCCAGCGAGGGAGAACACTAGCAGCGACAGTTACCCAGAAGGAAGCGGTTCTAGGTGCCAATGAAGAATCCTAGTTGTGGCAGCAGGCCCCTCCTACTGCGTTTTGAGGTGCACAATTTGGGATAAAGAAAAGGGACAGTGGTACGGAAAGCCCAGTCTGTCCCCAGCAACACAACAGACAGGGTGGCATAGGAGCTCCATCCTGTCAAAGAAGCATAATAGCAGCCTAAAAGTCAGAAAAGTCAGATGTACCTGTATCCCATCTGCAACTGCAGATTTTGCCACTATGGACAAACTGGGAAATAATGGTAAGATAAATTGTTATGGCATAATGTCATAATATATGATTTATTCATAGGCAGAAGATGGATTTTCCAAAGTCTTAATGGATTAATATGAATAATAGGTTAACCCTCTCTGGGCCAGAGTCATTAAGGAGAGTAAAGCATAAAAAAGAAGTAAGTTTGCATCTGGGCAAAACCATGTTGCATTGGAGGGGGGTAAATTTAAAATGTGGGAACATAATTATAGTTGGGATAGGGCATGTCCTTGATCAACTTTAAGTTTCAAAGTAAAAATAAAGCTATCAAGTATTTATGTGCTAGATGAAAAACAGCCAGTATTTAACTTATGTGCAAAATAATAAACTAATTTGCACCCCTTGCTTTGTGACATGGTTTGTCTCGGAGAACAATTACTCCTCTTTTTTGCCTTACTTTTCATAATGACTCAAGCCCTCTGTGTGTACTCTTGCCAGAGGTAGATTGGCAATGTAACCTACCCAGAAAAGTCCCGGTAAGCTGATGGCCTCAGGAGGCCGACTGGTATCTTTTTAGAGGTTTTAAAAAAAGAATTATGTGTAGCTCTCCTGACCGGGTGCCAGCAGGGGAGGGGTGCAGTGTGGTACTAGGTGGCTGGGCCCTGCTCCAGGATCAGCCACCCAGCTTAATACGGTTGTGGAACCGTCTGCTGATCTGTCCCTCCCTCCTCCTATCTGTGAGGCTGCAGAACCCGTACACAGGTCACATGGGACATGTCACATGATAGGTGCCATTCCCTGCATGAGAGAGAGAAGTCTGCAGCTGGAACAAGGTAAGCGTGTGGCTGCTAAAGTGTTTGTGTGCGTCTGAGGGGGGCTGTTAAAGTTTGTGTGTGCGGCTGCTAATGTGTGTGTGTGTGTGTGTGTGTGTGTGAGGGGTGGCTGCTAAATTGTGTGTGTGTGAGAGGGGCTGCTAAAGTGTGTGAGGGGGGCTGCTAAAGTGTGTGTGAGGGGGGCTGCTAAAGTGTGTGTGTGTGTGTGTGTGTGTGTGTGATGGGGGCAGCTAAAGTGTGTGTTTGTGGGGGGGTTGCTAAAGTGTGTGTGTGTGGGAGGGGCTGCTAAAGTGTGCATAGGGGGGCTGCTAAAGTGTGCGTGGGGGGCTGCTAAAGTGTGTGTGTGTGTGTGTGTGTGTGTGTAAGGGTCTGCTAAAGTGTGTGTGTGTGTGTGTGTGTGTGTGTGTGTGTGTGTGTGAAGGGGGGCTGCTAAACTGTGTTTGTGAGGGGGACAGCTAAAGTGTGTGTAGGTTAGGAGGGGGGCTGTTAAAGTGTGGAATGGGAGGGTTTTAATATATTGTGTGATATGAGGGAAGGGAGGGGGGCTGTCTTAATAGTACATGGGTGGGAGATAGACTACTCATTTAATGGTGGAGTTTAGGTTGGGGATAATTATTTAATGGTTGCTATTATTTGTGGGGTGGTGGTAGGGCAATTTTATTTATTGGTGGGGCAATTTAATTTAATACTGGGTCCTATTAAATTAATATGGGGTGAAGGGATCTTTAATTTAATGCTGGGGTGGTTTGAGGCTATTAATTGAATGCAGGGCTGAGTTTGGGGAGGAGGGCTATTTATTAAATGGGAATATTAATTATTTAATGCTAGGCATGTTTGTGGAAAATGGTTAATTTATTGCTGGGGCTGCTTGGGGGGAGGGAAAGAGATTTATTTATTACATGTGTATACTATTAATTTAATGTCGGGGCTGGAGGGAGGCCTAATTATTAAATGTGGGTGATATTGAATAAATGCCGGAGATGGTTGGAGTTTTTTAAGTTTCATGTACTAATTTTTTATTTACCAAATAGGACCTCCAGCATTCCAGGATCAAGACAAGCAGCAACTGATCTAAAGACACCAACAGCTACAGGGAGTGAAAGATGACAAGAACAGGTAGGAGAGAGCAGGACAGTCTGCCAACTGTTCTGAATCTGGTGGGGCAGTCCTGAATTTGGGTGACTGTATCGCTCAGCCAGGATCCGACAACAAGGACAGTTAGGAGATATGTCCTGCTTCAAACTGTACTGCTTGTGAAGGTAGAGCTGCCTGCACATAACAGTAGTACACACAGTTTTTCCTGTGTATTTGTCTTAAATGATAACCCTACTGTCTTAAGTGCCCCTAGCCCCCTGGAACCTTATTCCAGCTCTGGCAGTACTTTAATGGTTCTTGCATTGATTCCATTGCCTGCCTTCAACCTTGCACTGGTCCCATTCTCAGATCACTTTGTGGAACATATGGCAAGCCCTCATTGCACTGACAATATCATTAATCCTGCCTCCTTTGCACTTACTTTATCACCTGCAAACCCTTGGAATAGCTCTCCCCTTCACTTACTCAATTGTCTGCCAACCTCCCACGCACTGTTATTGAATCAAACCACTATCAATCACTGGGCACATTTCGGACTCATATGCAGTTCTTACAAAATAAATGTTTTCTTGCAGATGCTTGATGCATTTTTACCTTTGTGGTGATTGCACTTGATAGCCATTTACTATAAGGATAATTTTTAATGCATTTTTTGAAACACACAGTACACATTTTTATATATTAAAGAGACAGATTTGACTGGGAGTTGGAATCTCATGATGTCAGAGAAAGATGCAACAGTACAGTGAGGTGCTCATATGCTGCTCTGACAGACTGAACAAATAGGATTCTCCCAACATGTTTCGTAATAGTTAAACTTACTAAACAAAGTCAGATATATTTCTATGAACGGAATTTTGGAAGGATGTGTTAGTAGGCAGCTAAAGAAGTTTAAGCACAGAGACTCAAACCAGTCGCAGATAATGTAAAATGATTCATGTATTTTTATAACACAGGACTGGCAGCTTTTTCCCTGCATTGCTTTAGAATTAACCCACTGTGTATTTAGTCCTCACATCTAGGTTTTCCTAAATGTTACTGCAAGCGAATTCCAGTAGTTCTAAATCACGCCTACTTTTGTGTTGACCCATCTACAGTTGATTTGGACCTGCCCACATGAGGCTACTTCAAGAATTTTTCCAGGGCCACTTTAAGTTCCCAATCCGCCCCTGACTCTTGCTATGCGTTTCAGAGATACTCTTCTTCATTAGGCTAATGTAGAACACTGTAACTGACCAGTGTTGCAAGGGCAATTTAAATAGAAACCCTACATGTGTTTCAATTAATATTATGAGATCCTCAATTAGCATAATAAGACTTCATTATACAACATGTGGTCATAAACATTAAAAAAAACAGTAGTGCATATATCAGCTAAGAACATAATAAAGCAATGTATAAATATTTAACATTTATCCCTCTAAAATGCAATCAAAATTCTTACTTAAATTGAGGCTTATTTGATAACACACTGGACACAAAACAACCAATTTATTTTCTTACTTTTACTAGACAAATAACAGGTATATTCTGACTAGTTGTTATGGTCTACACACATTTGTGCACATTGCATTATGTTGTTAAATAACTGATTAGGTTTATTGAATAACAAGGTGCAAATAGTATGCACTGTTTGTTTGTTATGGGTTATAGCACATGCTGCATGGGGATATATTATTAAATATTACATATTTAGTGTAGACTTATTAAATATTAGCAATATGTAGTCAAGAACTTACCTAAAGCATGAATCGATGTCTTGAAATAAAAAGCACAAATTAAAATGATAATTTTATGCATAGTTCCTCTCTGAACCCAATCAGTCTGTGCATAAAGTACTGATCTCACCAAGATGAGGATGTGTAATGTGTCATAACATGTTATCTTTGTACTTTAGATTTGAGCTGATTGCCCAATGTTTGATATTTCAGGGAAGTGAAAGATTCCTGTAAACAAGTGTAAAAAATGCTGAGAAATGCAACCAAGAATAGGTCAAATTAGGCAAATGCAATGCCACTAATATGGGTGTCACCATTTAATCCCTGCTGCCATACTTTGCTGAACATCTTACTATAAATCCCACCTTCCTTGCCAAGTGACCAGCAGAAGGATATTAATAGTAGAGATGCTCACTGACCCACGTGTTTTGGTTTTGGTTTTGGTTTTGGATCTGGATTACTGTTGTGTTTTGGTTTGATTTTGGTTTTGCCAAGCCATCATTGCATGTTTTGGTTTTGGTTGGTTTTGTTTTGCCACTTTTGAAAAATATACAATTTTTTTGGTCTAAAATAACCTAATTTAGTGTTCCACTAGTTTCTTGGATAAGTGAGGTAATTCTAAAGCTAATAAATTATGAAAAAAACAGTTTTATCCCTGGTAGGCCGTCCTTAATGCGAACACTTGCCTGCAAATTATACAGACAAACCTTATTGTCTACCTCCTCCATCTTTGATTATTGGCAATGTAGCCATCGTCTTTGGGTGTATATTACACCCTCCACTTGTAGTTGAATAGCAGAAAAGCAGCCTGCATAGACTGTGGAATTAGAAAGTGAAAAGAAATGGACCACAGTAGTTTGGTGGCTATCTATGCCCCCCCCCCCTTCCCCGCCCTGCACTTGTAGTTGAATAGAAAAAAAGCAGCCTGCATAGACTGTGAAATTAGAAAGTAAAAATAAATGGACCAAGGTAGTTTGGTATCTGTCTGCATCAGACCCCCTCTCCACTAGGAGTAAAATAGAAAACTATTCAGCCGTTATAGAGTCTAGAATATAAATAGAAATTGAGAAAGGCAATTTGGAATCTGTCTGCATCATAATCATCAAGATCATCATTAGTGCCCTCGTCGCCTACACAAATCTCCCCCTCATCCTCTTCTAATTCAAAAGTGGCATCCTCAATTGGTGTATCACCGCCTACACTCAGGCTGTTAAGGCACACATGAGCAGAACTGCTGAAAGGAACCTTCTTTATGGGTACACTGTCACTAACAGAATGCTCACGATTAGACATACCACTGGTGGATGGACAGGGCCATCTTTTCCATTGGGCACGATGGGCAGCTGCCCGGGAGCCTCATGGGCAAGGGGGCCCCATAGGCACGGCTCTTAATGAGAATAAATAATCCTGCAAAAGAAAAAAACCTACAAAAAAAACCTACAAGGATCACTGAGCAAGTACATCTATCTATCTCTATCTCTATATATCTATATCTATATCTGTATCTGTATACATCTATATATCTATATCTATATCTAGGGGCCCCGGTGCACTGCTTTGCCCGGGGGCCCATAATGTTGTTAAGATGGCCCTGTGGGTGGACTCTCCACAGGGATTGGTGTCATTTCTGATTCAGAGCATACATTATCCTCTAATGCCTTACTGTTTTCTTGCAGCTCGGCTTTCACGCGTAACAGTACTTGTGCACCACTTTTAGACTCCAAATTACTTGGTTTTGCTTTGTCACAAGTGTCTGTACAAGAAGAAGGCTCAGTAACATTTTTGGATCTGCCACTAATAGAGAAAGGCGAAGGCCTCATTCTCTTTTTGCCACTGCGTGTGTAGAATGGCATGTTGGCGAATTTTTTTTTATCGGCCCTTAACTTTTCCTCAGTTACACTTCTTTTTCGCTTCAACATGGTAAATATTTTTTTGGTGTGTGTTTTTTTGACTGATTTCAAAAGACTGTGTAGTTTGACATCGCCTTTCCCAGATGACGTACTGGGAACACTACCATCAGGTCTGGTGACAGAACCTGGTTGCTGATTCTGCTCATATGTGGACTGCTTTGAATTCATTATGAGCCCAAAGCACTTGTAGTGCTACAAATTGTTTTAGATACTGCTGACAAATATGACTTTTGACAGCCAGAAATATTAATGCAAAAGAATGGGGGACACCCCAAAGCATTTGTAGTGCCAAATATTGAAAAAAAAAAGACTCCTCTATCCTCCTCTCTTCTCTATGAATTGTTATCAGAATTGTATTTAGAATTGTATTCTCTGTCCCTGCTCTAATCAGCCTGTGACTACACCCTGCTCTCTCCCTCTGTCAAATGGCGATGGATTGCTGTGGAGGCAGGTATTTATAATTTTCAAATATCGCGAGCACCGAGCCCCGAGATCCGACGACGTCACAATGACGTTCGGCCTCAATTTGGAATCCGAGCAGGTGGGAGAGTACCATGCCTGCTCGGCTCGGTACTCGGATACCCTAAATTCGGTAGGATTCGGTTTTCTGGGAACCAAGCCCGCCCATCTCAAATTAATAGGTATATTAAAAAGGTTGAAAATCTGAGTATTTCTTACACAAACCTTCATATATTATCCCTGGATAGATATAGACATATAGAGATAGATATATTGTGATAAAGCATGGCATTCACTGGAGTCTCACACAGCTTGGCTGAACCATTTCACTATTTATTGGCAGTTTTCATGATGGCTTAAACAGTTTCAGCGATTGTTACAGCAGACATATCCAGTAAAGGCATCACAGTTCTCCCACAACCCTATATCTGGCTGACAAGTAGTAATATTCGCTCCTGTGTTTTATCTTTTCCCAAGTGCCCCCCAGACAGATGTGTATGTGCAGCTTTGAGAACAAGTGGTGTATGGATTTGTGGCACTAACAATTGCTCTACAGTTCTACCTTGCACATTAGCAACTCTATACAACAGATCATTCTTAACCATTTAAAAGGCAATACCTTCTGCAGGCTTTTCAGCCTTCTCTACCCCATTGATCTCAAATACATTCTTATAGACATTAGCTAAGACAAAATTTCCCAGTTAGTCTTGGCCAAAGTCTATTAATTGAAACAAGTTAGACAATCCTGCCCAGTCTGAGTATTCATTGGGAGACTTCACCCTAGGTCTCGCCAGCAAATGATGGAAGGAACCGGTACTACTTTGGTACTTGTGCGGCTTTCCTTTATCTTTGCTCCAACCTCTTAGGTGTATTGTCTCCAACTTTCTGGTTCAGGTTTGGTGGCAGTTCATGGCATTTTCCCTATTCTGTTCCTCAAGCTCCTCCGTCAAGGCTGGACTTTCGGACTATGCTTTAATTGCCGAAGTGTCCATCTGGATTCTCTCCTGGAGGATCTGCTTGAAAAGCAGAAACTGTCTGCCCAGGATTAAGGGGTATGGCAGTTGTAGGGCAAATGCCACTACTACTGTGACTGTCTGTCCATTTACAGCTACAGGCAAAAGGGTCCTGTCATATTCCTCGGCCATCCCATGGACACAGAGTACCTTCACTTTGGGCAATCTATGAGTCAGTTTCTCTGGTAAAATGGAGCTGGAAACCAAGGACAGTTCACTACCCTATTCTACCAGAGCCAGCACCACATGTTGATTCTCAAACACAGTTATATGGAACAAGCAAGACCTCACGATTACTGGACTCATTGTACAGTAGCTCGGGTAGGTTAGTTGTGTGTGCGCCAGTGAACAATCCATAGTTCTACTAACGTTGGGCACTGTGCCCACAAATGTCCAGGCTCTTTGCACTCGAAGCAGATTGGATGTAATGCAGGTTTGTCTGTGTTAGAAATATAATGGAATTTGGATTAATTCAAGTAATAATATGTGTTTATACTTTAAATAGTTAATACAAGTTAATTTTCTACGGGAAAGAATAGCCTGTTTGATTAAGGTCTAACAAAGAGTGAGATAAGGCATATTCTTCTTGTTTGTCTGTACCAGGGTACCAGAAGACTAGATTAAATTTAATGTGTAGTGCACCCCTCCAAAGACAAAATTATGTATAGAGGATTGTGCTAAAATATACCCTCTGTTGCTAAAACTCTGCCGAACAACAGTAAAGGTATATAAGATTATACAAATGCATTGTTTCTTGTTCAGACTCTTGTTAGAGTGCTGTACCCATGCTTGCATGAAATAAAGAAAAGAACACTTGGATCTTGCGGCTTATGTCTTTGACTTCACAATGATTGTTGAAAACTATATACATAAAAGTTTGGTACTGAAACCCAGGATCCACAGACAGCTTTCTCTCTCAAAGAAAGAAAAAAAAATTCTAATCATGAGACAGGAATTGACTGCGGCCGCAAAAAGGTGAGCTTTATTGCCTTTTATTCCACTTGCTGTCTTATGAGATGAAGATTTGTTGACTTTGAGAAGTGCTGCCTTAGCTGACTTCTTTGGGTAAGATTCAAATGTTCTTCTTTTATTAATAATACACATCAGCAGATGTCTGTATTATGCTTTGTGCTATCACAGTCTGTATTTGGACCTAATAAGTTTGTCTGAGTCTTGTATTGTTGCAACACCTGTTAAATGAAAGGAGGCTCATGAGTGTGACAAGAAAGGAGTGTGTTTATGGGGAGACAATGAAATAACTTTCTCCCGATTCATGAGGGGCCAGTGAGTGACTTTAATGGCGCTAAGGTGTAACAAAGGTCTTCTGCATTTCCGTGGTCTGACTGCTTGCGGCTGACATAGTCAGATGACAGATTACGGAATTTTGTCACCTACTGTCAGAATCACCCACAGACCCAGAGAGCAGAGCGTGCACACGTGTGTGGTTGTGCAATAGTTAGTAGAGAGCCCTATTACTAGACTTGGCTTTTGACCTGCTAGCATGCGGACATTTCCATGTGACTTTTTGCTGGTGTATAAAAATATTTGAGGGTCACACCAGGGAGATAGCCAATGAAATTTCCAGAGGGATGACCAGCGTCAGTTAGGTACAGAAAAGTATGAGTTGAATTCTGTAAAATATTTGTATCAAATGGAAGAAAAAGACTCTAGATTAGGGATGTGCACCGGCCACTTTTGGTGTCTCGTGTTTTGTGTTTTGGGTTCGGATTTGCTTGATGTTTTGGGTTCGGATTTGTTTCGCAAAACACCTGTCAAAAGGTTTTGGTTCGGATTTAAGGTTTTGGATTCGGATTTAGTTTGAAAAAAGCATAAAAAGTTCCAAAATCAAGTTTTTGGGCTTATTTTCACTCCTACGCTATTATTAACCTCAATAAGATTCAATAACAATAATTTCCACTAATTTCCAGTCTATTCTGAAGACCCTCACACCTCACAATATTGTTTTTAGTCCAAAACGTTTCACCGAGGTAGCTTTCTGGACTGCATAGTGGAGTGGCCCCGGTACCCAATTTGGTACCGGGGCCACAATATATCACCCTCAACTGGTCTCAATTCCACCAAAAAAGTATCTGGACTGCGTAGTGGAGTGGTCCCCACAATATAAAAAAACACTCAACTGGTCTGAATTCCACCAAAAAAGTATCTGGACTGCGTAGTGGAGTGGTCCCCACAATATAATAAAAAAAAAACAATTGTTCTGAATTCCACCAAACAAGTATCTGGACTGCGTAGTGGAGTGGCCCCGGTACCCAATTTGATACCGGGGCCACAATATAATAAAAAAAAAACTCAATTGTTCTGAATTTCACCAAACAAGTATCTGGACTGCGTAGTGGAGTGGTCCCCACAATATAATAAAAAATTCCTCAACTGGTCTGAATTCCACCAAAAAAGAATCTGGACTGCGTAGTGGAGTGGTCCCCACAATATAATAAAAAAAACCCTCAACTGGTCTGAATTCCACCAAAAAAGTATCTGGACTGCGTAGTAGAGTGGTCCCCACAATAAGATAAAAAAAAAACCAATTGTTCTGAATTCCACCAAACAAATATCTGGACTGCGTAGTGGAGTGGCCCCGGTACCCAATTTGATACCGGGGCCACAATATAATAAAAAAAATCTCAACTGTTCTGAATTCCACCAAACAAGTATCTGGACTGCGTAGTGGAGTGGTCCCCACAATATAATAAAAAAACCTCAACTGGTCTGAATTCCACCAAAAAAGTATCTGGACTGCGTAGTGGAGTGGTCCCCACAATATAATAAAAAAAAAACCAATTGTTCTGAATTCCACCAAACAAGTATCTGGACTGCATAGTGGAGTGGTCCCCACAATATAATAAAAAAACCCTCAACTGGTCTGAATTCCACCAAAAAAGTATCTGGATTGCGTAGTGGAGTGGTCCCCACAATATAATAAAAAAAAACAATTGTTCTGAATTCCACCAAACAAGTATCTGGACTGCGTAGTGGAGTGGTCCCCACAATATAATAAAAAAACACCTCAACTGGTCTGAATTCCACCAAAAAAGTATCTGGACTGCGTAGTGGAGTGGTCCCAACAATATAATAAAAAAAAACCAATTGTTCTGAATTCCACCAAACAAGTATCTGGACTGCGTAGTGGAGTGGCCCCGGTACCCAATTTGATACCGGGGCCACAATATAATAAAAAAAACCTCAATTGTTCTGAATTTCACCAAACAAGTATCTGGACTGCGTAGTGGAGTGGTCCCCACAATATAATAAAAAAACCCTCAACTGTTCTGAATTCCACCAAACAAGTATCTGGACTGCGTAGTGGAGTGGTCCCCACAATAGAATAAAAAAACCCTCAACTGGTCTGAATTCCACCAAAAAAGTATCTGGACTGCGTAGTGGAGTGGTCCCCACAATATAATAAAAAAACACCTCAACTGGTCTGAATTCCACCAAAAAAGTATCTGGACTGCGTAGTGGAGTGGTCCCCACAATATAATAAAAAAAAAAACCAATTGTTCTGAATTCAACCAAACAAGTATCTGGACTGCGTAGTGGAGTGGTCCCCACAATATAATAAAAAATCCCTCAACTGGTCTGAATTCCACCAAAAAAGTATCTGGACTGCGTAGTGGAGTGGTCCCCACAATATAATAAAAAAACCCTCAACTGGTCTGAATTCCACCAAAAAAGTATCTGGACTGCGTAGTGGAGTGGTCCCCACAATATAATAAAAAAAAAACAATTGTTCTGAATTCCACCAAACAAGTATCTGGACTGCGTAGTGGAGTAGCCCCGGTACCCAATTTGATACCGGGGCCACAATATAATAAAAAAAACCTCAACTGTTCTGAATTCCACCAAACAAGTATCTGGACTGCGTAGTGGAGTGGTCCCCCCAATATAATAAACAAATCCCTCAACTGGTCTGAATTCCACCAAAAAAGTATCCGGACTGCGTAGTGGAGTGGTCCCCACAATATAATAAAAAAACCCTCAACTGGTCTGAATTCCACCAAAAAAGTATCTGGACTGCGTAGTGGAGTGGTCCCCACAATATAATAAAAAAAAACCAATTGTTCTGAATTCCACCAAACAAGTATCTGGACTGCGTAGTGGAGTGGCCCAGGTACCTAATTTGATACCGGGACCACAATATAATAAAAAAAACCTCAACTGTTCTGAATTCCACCAAACAAGTATCTGGACGGCGTAGTGGAGTGGTCCCCACAATATAATAAAAAAAATCCCTCAACTGGTCTGAATTTCACCAAACAAGTATCTGGACTGCGTAGTGGAGTGGTCCCCACAATATAATAAAAAATCTCTCAACTGGTCTGAATTCCACCAAAAAAGTATCTGGACTGCGTAGTGGAGTGGTCCCCACAATATAATAAAAAAAACCCTCAACTGGTCTGAATTCCACCAAAAAAGAATCTGGACTGCGTAGTGGAGTGGTCCCCACAATATAATAAAAAAAAAACAATTGTTCTGAATTCCACCAAACAAGTATCTGGACTGCGTAGTGGAGTAGCCCCGGTACCCAATTTGATACCGGGGCCACAATATAATAAAAAAAACCTCAACTGTTCTGAATTCCACCAAACAAGTATCTGGACTGCGTAGTGGAGTGGTCCCCACAATATAATAAAAAAATCCCTCAACTGGTCTGAATTCCACCAAAAAAGTATCTGGACTGCGTAGTGGAGTAGTCCCCACAATATAATAAAAAAACCCTCAACTGGTCTGAATTCCACCAAAAAAGTATCTGGACTGCGTAGTGGAGTGGTCCCCACAATATAATAAAAAAAAAACCAATTGTTCTGAATTTCACCAAACAAGTATCTGGACTGCGTAATGGAGTGGCCCCGGTACCCAATTTGATACCGGGGCCACAATATAATAAAAAAAACCTCAACTGTTCTGAATTCCACCAAACAAGTATCTGGACTGCGTAGTGGAGTGGTCCCCACAATATAATAAAAAAATCCTCAACTGGTCTGAATTCCACCAAAAAAGTGTCTGGACTGCGTAGTGGATTGGTCCCCACAATATAATAAAAAAACCCTCAACTGGTCTAAATTCCTCCAAAAAAGTATCTGGACTGCGTAGTGGAGTGGTCCCCACAATATAATAAAAAATCCCTCAACTGGTCTGAATTCCATAAAACAAGTATCTGGACTGCGTAGTGGAGTGGTCCCCACAATATAATAAAAAATCCCTCAACTGGTCTGAATTCCATAAAACAAGTATCTGGACTGCGTAGTGGAGTGGCCCCTGTACCCAATTTGGTACCGGGGCCACAATATAATAATAAAACCCTCAACTGGTATGAATTCCAGTGCACAGATGGCGGACACCAGATGGACGTCTAAAAACCAACATAGCAGTTAAGGGCTCAGTTCCTCTTTTCTGTGACTGCACAAACAATTAACGTAGTAATAGAAATGACAGTTTGGTTTTTTTTTAATATAGAAAGAAATAAGGTAGTACTAGAAATGGCAGTTATTTATTATTTTTTTTAAATAGAGAAAGAAAGAAATTAGTAATAGAAATGGCAGTTATTCGAATCCCCAGGAGTGTCTAAGTGGGGTGAGCCACAGAGTGATTATTTCCCTTAGTTTCTCTAACAGGTTGTCAGTGTTGTGCCTCTTCTTAAAACCTGTGATACATAACTACACACACTCGGCAAAGCTTTTGCAAATTATCTGCGGCACAGGAGAGTACCACTGGACTGTACTTTAATAGCAGTACCTATTATTTTTGGGTACAGCAACAGTGAATGATCGTAGTTAGACTTTTAAATAGCAGTACAAGCTAGATTTTTTAAAATTTTGTAATATTTTTTTCCAATTATTTTTGGAAAATTTTTTATTATTTTTTTTTATTTTTTTTTTAATTAATTTTTTATAATTTTTTTTATAAATTTAAATTAGTTTTTTTTAGAACTTTTGGATAACTTGGAAATAACAATGCCCTTAGCAGAACAGACCACAGGACACAGGAAATACAGAAAGAAAGAAGGTAGCAATAGAAATGGCAGTTCCTCTTTTTTGGAACTGCACAAACAGTGATGAAAATGAAGGTGGAGCTGGTGGCATGTCACGGTCCTCTTCAGAGGACAATCTCCTGACCAGCAGGTCTTTGCACCGCTGTAGACTTGTGTCCGCCGGAAACAGAGACACAACATACGCTTTAAACCAAGGATCGAGAACGGTGGCCAGAATGTATTCCTCTGACCTTAAAAGACTGACCACCCTCGGATCCTGGCAAAGCGTACGAAGGGCTTCATCCACAAGAGCTACATGCATGGTGGAATCGCAATGGTGTACCAGCTCCTCCCTCACTTTCTCCAGCTGCTTCTGCAAAAGCCTGATCAGGGGAATCACCTGACTCAAGCTGGCAGTGTCGGAACTGACTTCTCGTGTGGCAAGTTCAAATGGCTGCAGAACCTTGCACAACACGGAAATCATTCTCCAGTGCCCTTGACTCAGGCGCATCCCCACTCCTTTTCCTATGTCGTAGGTGGCTGTGTAGGCTTGAATGGCCCTTTGATGCTCCTCCATCCTCTGCAGCATATAGAGGGTGGAGTTCTAGCACGTCACTACCTCTTGTTAATTTAGATTGCAAGGCTTGTAAATACTTTGAAGATAAAAAAAAGCAGGTTGCACAGACTGTGGAGCTAGAAAGTGAAATTAAATGGACCACAGTAGTTTGGTGGCTATCTATGCCCCCCCCCCCCCCCTCCCGCCCTACACTTGTAGTTGAATATAAAAAAAGCAGCCTGCATAGACTGTAGAACTAGAAATTCAAATATACAAAGAAATGGACAAAGGCAGTTTGGTATCTGTCTGCATCAGATCCCCTCTCCACTAGGAGTAAAATAGAAAACTATTCAGCCGTTATATAATCTAGAATATAAATAGAAATTGAGAAAGGCAAATTGTTATCTGTCTGCATCATAATCATCAACATCCTCCTCAGCGCCAGCTACATCAATATCCTCCTCCCGGTGTACAACATTCACACCTTCATTAGCCAAATCTGTAACTGGACTGTGAGTGATTCTTCCAGCATATGCAGAGGGCGTGCTGCAAATGGTGGAAGGAGCCACCTCTTCCCGGACAGTGATGGGAAGGTCAGGCTTCGCAACCACCAACACCCTTGGACTCGCCTTGGGGATTTGTGATAATTTCTCTTTAGAAGGCAGAGTTGTTTGCTGTTTTGTTGCTGACAGCATAACTCTCTTAATTTTTTTGTAGGGGGGGAGGAGGGCTTAGTTCCTTGGGTGAAGCTGAACCACTAGTCATGAACACGGGCCAGGGCCTAATCCGTTCCTTGCCACTGCGTGTCGTAAATGGCATATTGGCAACTTTATGTTTCTCCTCATATGATTTTAAGTTTCTCTTTTTGCTACTTTTACTGAACTTGGGCTTTTTGGATTTTACATGCCCTGTACTAGGAGATTGGGCATCGGGCTTGCCAGACGACGTTGATGGCATTTCATCGTCTATGTCATGACTAGTGGCAGCAGCTTCAGCATTAGGAGGAAGTGGGTCTTGATCTTTCCCTACTTTATTCTCCAAATTTTTGTTCTGCATTATATGTAGCACAAGAGAGTGTACCCCGAAGCCACACACACTCGGCAAAGCCTTTAAAAATTATATGCGGCACAGGAGAGTACCACTGGACTGGAGTTATACAGCAGTACCACTGGACTTATACTGCAGAATGAGTGAAATTTGTAATATGGCAGTAACAACAATGGACTTATACTGCAGAATAAGTGAACTTTGTAATATTGCAGTACCACTGGACTTATACTGCAGAATGAGTGAACTTTGTAATATTGCAGTACCACTGGACTTATACTGCAGAAAGAGTGAACTTTGTAATATTGCAGTACCACTGGACTTATACTGCAGAATGAGTGAACTTTGTAATATTGCAGTACCAATGGACTTATACTGCAGAATGAGTGAACTTTGTAATATCGCAGTACCACTGGACTTATACTGCATAATGAGTTAACTTTGTAATATTGCAGTACCAATGGACTTATACTGCAGAATGAGTGAACTTTGTAATATTGCAGTACCACTGGACTTATACTGCAGAATGAGTGAACTTTGTAATATTGCAGTACCAATGGACTTATACTGCAGAATGATTGAACTTTGTAATATAGCAGTACCAATGGACTTATACTGCAAAATCAGTGAACTTTGTAATATAGCAGTACCACTAGACTTATACTGCTGAATCAGTGAACTTTGTAATATAGCAGTACCAATGGACTTATACTGCAGAATTGTTTTGGGATATTTTTTTTTTTTATTATTTTTTTTTATAATTACTTTTTATGTAATTTTTTTTATAACTTTTTTTGAAATTTTTTATAATTTGGGAATAATGGGGAAATAACAATGCCCTTAGAAGGACAGAGCACAGGACACAGCACCACTGGACTGAACAGGACACAGCACAGGACCCAGCAGCACCACTGAACTCAGAAGGACAGAGCACAGGACACAGCACCACTGGACTGAACAGGACACAGCACAGGACCCAGCAGCACCACTGAACTCAGAAGGACAGAGCACAGGACACAGAACCACTGGACTGAGCAGAACACAGAGCACAGCACAGAACTGAACAGCACGAGATATAGCAGGACAGACGACCACCTAACACACCCTCCCTCTACCCTGATCAATGCCCGAGTGAAGATGGCGTCGACTAGCGGGGAATTTATAGGATCCGAGTATCGCGAGATCCGACAGCGGGATTATGACTCAGAGCCTCGGTTTCAGTTTTACAATTGGCGTGAATACCCGGATCTGTCTCGGATCCGGCTCGGATCGGCAACGTTCGGGTGGGCTCGGATTTCAGAAATCCGAGTGCGCTCATCTCTACTCTAGATCATGTTACTTTTCCTATGTCTGGCTATTTTGACCTGCACATGTTTTAACAATTACAGACTGTGATAGGTGATGTGAATTTAATAGTTATAACAGCCTCACCCGGTCGCCATAAACCAAAGGACAAGCATATTACAATCTTCTTTCTTATCTCTCTTCTTCCCTGCTTCTATTAGCTGGGGATATATCACCTAATCCAAGTCCCCCACACTTCTTCCATGCACATATATCTGAATGCTATCAAAAACCAGCAAACCTCAAACACATCACCTGTCTCCCATCTCTTCCAAAGTCCTTAAATGTGCCCTTTGGAATGCAAACTTACCTCCATACATGACCTCTTCCTCTCAAACAACCTCAACCTTATGGCAATAACATAAACAGACACTGCCTCACCTGCAGCCCTTTCACATGGTGGCCTTCATTTCCCCCACAGCCCCAGATCTGATGAAGACAAGGAGGTGGGGTTGGACTACTTTTCGCCCCACGGTGCATGTTCACAGTTCTACCAAATGTACCATCACTCATGTTCACCTCTTTTGAAGTACATACTGTTAGGATTTTTAACCCATTCTATATACGTATTGCTGTCATCTATCGCCCTCCTAGCCCTCACCAACAATTTCTTGAATTTCTGTGCATGGCTCCCTCACTTCTTATCTACCAACATCCCCACCATTATCATGGGTGATTTCAACATCCCTATTGCTAAGCCACGTTCCAATGCTGCTTCAAAACTGCTCTCTCTAACCTCCGCACTTGACCTCTCCCAGTGAATTGAATTCGCTACTCATCAGGATGGCCAATGTCTTGATCTTGTTTTCTCTAGACTATGCTCAGTTTCTAATTTTCTTAACACGCCTTTTCCCGTTTCCGATCATCACCTTATTAGTTACTCACTGACTCCCAGTTCTTTACCCTCCCTAGCAATGCTGCCACCAGAATTTGCGGGCCCAGTACAAATGTAACAGACAGGGCCCCCCTCCTTCCTTCTCTCACCCCACCCTCGAATTTAAATTATTCTCTTTCCAACATTTGCCTCCCGCCCCCATTCTCTACAGTCACCCCTATCCCCATTTCCTTCTAACCCCTGCAGCATTTTACTTACTTCTCTGTGTCTTCTTGCTGTCCGCTTTCGGTTCCTCTCTATTGACAGCGCTGAGACGTTATTAATTACATGACATCAGTGATGCCACTGCGAGCCTCTCAGCCCGGGAGCCGCGCACCTGGGGGGGCTGGGACTGGAGAAATGGTGGCAGCTGTGGGTCCCTGACATCTTGGAAGTGCAGGCAGACATGCTGCCACCGGGGGGCCCACTGCCGCATCCATAATTAAGCACAGAGGTCTCTCCCCACATCACCTCTCACATCTCAGGAGCAGCTGCTGCAAATAAATGGTGCCCACTACCTCTCTTAATCCTCTGCGGAGGCCCCCTCTCCTAATAAATTTGTTTGGGCCCGGGCTGGTGGAGCCCCACTGTCCTGTTGGGCCCCATACCACTGTACTCCCCTGATGGCGGCCCTGCTTCCTATTGTCTAACTCTTCCAAGCCTCCTCACAACCGCAGGAATTTCAACTCTATTGATTTTCAACAGTTTTCCACCTCTATCCAACACCTTCTCTCCCCAATTTCTACATTCTCCTTCCCTGATATGGCAGTTCCTCATTTTCACCAAACTCTAGCAACTGCCCTTGATCAAGTGGATCCAGCGACTCTTCATACTCTGTGTAGACTTTGTTGTCAACCGTGGCAAACTAAAGTAAAACGAAATAAAAAAAAAATTCTCATAAAGCTGAACGTCACTGACATAAGTCGTGTACCTCTAATGATTTCAGCGTATATACTGCTATCTACCACTACTATCGAAGTGCTCTGGACACTGCTAAGCAAGCATATTTCCAATCTCTCATCTATGCTCAGGCTTCTAACCCCAAAAGCCTTTTTAACACATTTAAATAACTTCTCAATCTTCTTAACCCAAATCTTCTGACTTCCATCAGTGCCCAGGATCTTGCTTCCTATTTCAAGGACAAGATTGATAAAATCAGACTTGATATGGTATCATATCCCTCGACTAGCAATCAGCTCAATTCCTTCCCTGCATCCTCTGACACCCTCTCTTCATTTGATCCCAAAAATTAAGTTTCTACTCTCATCTTATCTTCCTACTCTACCTCCTGTCCTCTTGATCCCATACCCTCACAAATTGATAAGTCTCTGTTTCATGTGCTTATTCCCCCTCTAGCTAAAATCTGTAATCTATCTCTCTCTACTGGTATCTTTCCATCACTATTCAAGCACATTAATCCTACTCTAAAAAAAACTAAATTCTGACCCAAACTCTCTCTCAAATTACCGCCCATTTCTCAGCTCCCATGCCCCTCCAAACTTCTCGAGCAAATTGCCTACACTCACACACTTCCTTTCTGCAAACAACCTATTGGATCCTCTTCAATCAAGCTTTTGCACTCAAAACTCCACAGAGTAACCAGAGTGACAGCTGACCAAGGTTATCAATGATCTGATCACAGCTAAAATAAGAGTTTCAACACTCCCGAGAAAATCGCTAGATTTGCAAAATCGCACCTGGATACATTTTTCCACACTGTGTTACTAAAACTCTGCCCAGCAACAGTAAAGGTATATAAGATTGTATAAATGCATTGTTTCTTGTTGAGACACTTGTTAGAGTGCTGCACCCATGCTTGCATGAAATAAAAATAAAGACACTTGGATCTTGTGGCTTATGTCTTTGACTTCACAATGATTGGTAAAACTTAAGCTATAACAGTTGCCTTTTATCAGGCACTCTCTCCTCACCCACATCGAGTCCACTGTTCCAAATGCCAGATTTTGGCCAAGGCACAAACTTTTTAGCAGAAAATGTTGGTTTGGGCACAAGCTGTATCTCTCCACTAAAGCAGCCAATTCCTCATAGGACTAAGGGTGCACCTGCAGTGCCCACCTTTGGAGCCCTTGGTTCATACCCCAGACCCAATGGTCAATGGGCATAATTTCTATCATTCTGCCTGCAGTGTTCTTTTCTGGCTGCAACCACTTCTTTAGTGTTCTACCAAGTTCCAATTTGAAGAAATGTGGAATTTCCCAAACTGTGGCATTGCCATAAATGGGAAACGTCATAATTATGCCTCCCTCTAGAACAGGTTCCTATTTCTACAATTACAAGGGATTCTTCAGTGGCAATAGTGGATGCAAAATATGGATTCATCTTTGTGGACATTGGAAAAAATGGCAAAGAGTCTGATGATGGGGTATTGCAGGAGACAACCACTCCATTGCAAGCCTAAAAACATTGCACTTTATATTTGTGGCTGATGAAGTGGTTGCACTCCAAGTTAATATTTTAAAACCTTACCCCCAAAAAGCACTCACACCAGAAAGGAGGATATTCAATTACAGATTATCAAGAGCAAGGCGAGTAGTGGAGAATGCTTTAGATATATTAAGTAAGAGGTTCAGGACAGCATCATAGATTTAAATATGTACGCTCACTAAGGCATCGCTGTTGGAGGAATTATCAGCAGAATTGTTGGACAGACGGTCGTGACTATGTACACACTTTCAAATTTGCACAATATTGTTCCATCATTGATCGTCATTTTTAGCATACTTGCCAACTCTCCCTAAAAGTCAGGGAGACTCCCTGAAATAGGGGTGATCTCCCTCACTCCCTGAAGAGTCTGGCATTCTCCCTGATGCTGAGCCAGTATAAGACGTGGTTGGCTTTGCCATCATTGGCATGATGACACAGTTCAGAAATTGTGTCCTATGTCCATGTATTGATGCCTATGGAGGTGGCCATTTTCATGGAGACCAAGATTTAATCAAAGACTGACAGGTAAGACAACATGACTTCAGTAATGAGACAGAAATGTAAAAGACACTTCAGTCTCTAGAGATTCATTAGTTGCTTTTCTTTAACACATAGTTGCCTACTCTCCCGGAATGTCCGGGAGACTCCGGGTTCTCGCCCCCGCAATGAATAAGTGGTGGGGCTTAATGATGCACAAATTGCGTAATCTTAGCTCCGCCCCCTGCTGTAATTGGGCAAAATTGTGACAATCGTTTAGGAGGCGGGCCAAAATGATGCAATTTGTCAAGCCCCGCATGCCCAACTCCCCTAGGATCTCCCTGAAGCCAACGAGGAAAAGTTGGCAAGTATGATATTTAGAAAGTTTAGAAAGGCAAATCAAACGGTTGCAATGTGCTTTAATATGATAGAATATGATTAGAGGCACGCACACAGTCGTGCAATATATGACCAAATGTTCATTTATCGTGTGATCTGCACAATAATTGCATAAGTGTGTACCCAGCTTTAGGCCATAGTACCTGTTAGGAACTATATTTAAACAAACTAGAATAAGATCTTTCTTAAAGCTTTTTTTCTTCCCAAGGCAAAGCCAAACAAAGTTTAACAGGCAACATTGTAATATTTTATGGAGTCCTAGCTCTGTTTGTCCTTCAGTTCAAAATAACTGTTTTCTTAATTTAACTATTTCAAACAACTCAGGTATCTCCTTCTGTCATATGCAAGCTAATTTTTAGGCATGTAAAACTGCAAATATCTGTGAATTAATTCCTAGTAATAGCTTGATATGGCTTAGAAGGAGCTGTGTACAGCCAGGGTTTAATTCTTTGAAAATTAAATGAAATCACTGTGTCCCTTTAATTATGTTAAACTCATCTGTCCTCCCAAGATGGTGTTTGCAGATAAGAATTCAGACCCATGGGTACTGATGTGCACCTGGTTTCATTTATGGTGGGTCGCAAAAGTGAAAGCCTTTAAAAATATCTCCTTTAGGACAGTGATATGCCCCAACCTCAGACATCTCGTCTGCTGAGTCTGGCACTGTGTTATATGTTATTGGACTACAGACAGAGGAAAATATCATATCCTATTTTCTCCGATACCATACATACAGGAGGCATATGTGGTTATGCAGATGAAGGGGGACTTATAACCTGTTGTGTGGACATTAGGACAGGTTAAATAAAATCTGACTAGAAGAGGGTTTTTTCAACAGAATCATAAAACCTTAATTTGCATTTACACAGACCTTTAGTTCTGGCATCACAGGAAGGGGGGCTGTGGGTACTCCAACAGCTTTTAAAACTGTAGAGTAACTCTAAGGATTCATTCACTTTTGGGGAGTCTATCTGATACTGAAGAGTGTCCCATTTTCTGCTTCTCCCAGCAACAGAAACTTGATTATAGGTGAGTTATCAAACCTTTTTTATTTTACAAGAAACCATTACATTATACCTTTGGGTCATTTGTTAATTTTTTTATCTTAAGCATTGTGGATGTATTTTCCATAGTAAATTAAACTGAATAAGTAGAGATGTTCACTGACCCCGGTGTTCTGGTTTTGGTTTTGGATCTGGATTAACTTCAGGATTTGGTTTTGGTTTTGGTAAAACCGCCCTTGCGTGTTTTGGTTGGTTTTGGTTTTGGATCCCTTTTTTTTTCTAAAGTCCCTATTTTTTTTTTGCTAAAATCACATAATTCTGCTTTTTTTCCCCCTACATTATTATTAACCTCAATAACACTAATTTATAGTCATTTGCAGTCAATTTTGACCACCTCACAGGTCACAATATTATTTTCATACACTTTCAAACAAAGACTGCAGCAGTTCTTGCCAGTGATAAGAAGAAGGCCATTTTCATGCCTGGGCATAAGACAAAAAATCCACCTCTTATGTGTGGAATTATTTTTACACAAATCCTGCCAACAGTTGTCTAGCCCAAACTGTGCGCCCAGGCTTCCTGGGATGCCCTGGAGATCTCACAGCGGTGTCTCAGCCAGGGCCAGTGGTAAGCAAGGCGGGAGACTACTTGGTAATTATTGTGGCTTAGGAGTGCCTTGAAAAATTTTTGGAGACCCTAAGAGTGCCTTGAACTGAAAAAGTTTAGAATCCACTGGTCTAGCCATTTGTAGCATTGTAAAGCCACAGTCAGTAAAGGTATGGACCTTAACCATCTAGGAACCTCATCCATGTTACACCATTTGAGGTGAGTTCATGGAAAGTTTTTGTGAAAATCAGAAACTTATGCTAAAAACATAACAACGAGCAGTCCAGCATCAGCTACCTCCCTTCTCTCAGCTAGATCTCAGCACTTGCAATCTACATCCCTAACACCTTCATCATCAATATCCTCACAAGTTAGTCCTGCATCCAAGTTTCTAAGGTGAGATGACTCCTCCCCTATCCAGGACTCCTCAGAAGAATCCTTGAGCGTTAGGCCCACTGCTGCTGTTCCTGCTGCTGGGGGTGGATTTTCAACCCAGAAGCAGACCAAGAAGAAGACTACTACTAGTTTACAACAATTGACTGTTAAACAGTCCTTTGCAATAGGAAGCAAGTATGAAAGAAGTCGCAAAGCGGTTCACAGACGCCATCGCGACTGCATCCAATATCCACTATTAATGCAGCTGGTTTTAGACAGTTACTTGAGGTCTTCTGTCCCCGTTACCAAATTCCATCACAACACCATGGGCCCGATTCATCAAGGTACGCAAACGCATACGCATCTGCTAATTTGTTCTGCGCATGCGCGAAACGACACTTGAGATGCGTAAAACGACACTTGAGATGCGCAAAACGCCACTTGCGCTACGCAATCACAGCAGATACTACTCTCAAAGTCAACGCAATCTCAAAAGACAACGCAAATAGATTTGAGATGGCTGCTGACCCCTTGAGAACAAAGGGGTGGGAATGGGCGGAGAGTAGGCGCAGACTGGGCGGAGATGAGACACCATTTGAGTAAAGTAGGCGTTATATATTTTTACTTGAGAACGGTAGGCGTTCCCTCTTTCCAGTTGAGTGAAATTGACGTCACTCCTGTCTCAAATCTTTCACAAAAGTTAATAACGGCCAGGGTCATGTTTAAATCCCAAACACCTAGCGCAAACAACTGTTAAAAGCCTTTAGAAGCATACTCTGCGTATGAAAAAACACATAAAAAAAAATAAATTGCTAAACAAACACACATATTAATAGTTGTTTTGTTATAAAAAAAAACCAAATAAATAAAAAATACTGCACTATGCTGCTTGCTGCCTCTTCAGTAAAGAGGCCTGGCTTTTATGGCCTCTACACTGCAGTTTGGTATGCCTAGTCCGTTATATTTTCTTTTATTACTCCCTATCCATTCCGGCTGGCAAAATGGAGTGCACACTCCATTCCACATTCATGACAGTTTCCAAAATGGAGTGCACACTCCATTCCACATTCATTGTGCCTTCCAGAATGGAGTGCACACTCCATTCTGCATTCATGACAGTTTCCAAAATGGAGTGCACACTCCATTCCCCATTCATGACAGTTTACAAAATGGAGTGCACACTCCATTCCCCATTCATGACAGTTTACAAAATGGAGTGCACACTCCATTCCCCATTCATTGTGCCTTCCGGAATAGAGTGCACACTCCATTCCACATTCATGTCGGCTGCTGGAATCGAGTGCAAAGTGCATGGCTAATTTGATAAATTGTGTTAAACTGTTAGGCAAACATTCTGCTTTATCATAAATATTGATTACAAATCTCTTTTGATTCTCAGCAACTAACAATTAACATTAGTGTCAATATGCAACATGGATGATTTGACACTTGTTGATGGTGGCTTTTCAATATAATAAAATAAAAATACACATAGAATAACTGTACACTTTTTCAAGGAATTTACATGCATTTTCTTAGCTATTGTAAACGAAGTGTTCGATTACCACAGGGTAAGTTTTATCACCAACACAAATATTGTAAGGAAATATCCTTAATCCCTAATTAAGGATCCCTAAGACAAAAGTGAATTAGTGAGGTCTTGAACACACGTTTGCAAGCTTCAAAGGTGCCTTGGCTATCTGCTACGCCACTGTACAAGTAGTGACAAGAACAGAATAGAATAACAATGAAAGATGAGCATCTTTTAAGGACAACAACTTATTATATACATAGGGTATATAATAAGTTGGGTGTCCTTAAAAGATGTTTAAAATTCCAAATATTTTCACATATTATACATGGTAGGAACTGGTATATGGTGAGTAAAAATGTATGCATATGGAATTATATCTATGTTCATTAATACAAATCAAAAGTATAATAATATTGCTACCATTTTTGTGTTCTCTTTTTCTACTTCTGAGAGTATAGATTTACTATGTCTTTGCAATAAAGTCTTTTGCTACAACTCCTTTCATCTGTTGTAAGTGATCACAATGTTCAACATGACAGATAGGCAGATTAAACACCAAACCATATACAAAAGCACTCTTACATAAGTCACAGAGTAGAGTAAATGCACTCAAACATTGACATAAACAAAGGTAAGCCACATACACGCATGAATCGGGGGTCAAACTCATTACCTTATCATTGCAAGGTTAGTTCTTTATCCACTAAGGTATACTTCAGATAGAAAAACACACACCAAACTGCACAATAACTTTTTCGGCCAGCTGAATCGCTGTCTTAGGTCTGTCAAATCTGGCAGGTTGCATTTATTGTTAACTGAATGACGGATAAGGTGCTATAAAAACCATAACCCTACATACACACACATAAAATAAAAAAAATGCTTGTTAAACGCATCAGGACCTTGAAAGACTTGACCATGTTAAGAATTGAGGCCAAAAAAATAATATAAAAAAATTGCGTATCTTGCAAGCATTTGCGTATTTTTATTCATATTATACTTTACTGAGTATGCTTAATGGAGCTCTGTTCTTATGGTTAACCTGTGGGCTTGAACTCCTGCATTTAGTACTGGTGGGTGGAATACATAACCACTACACTATAGTGTAACACATTAAGTTTACACATGTTAATTCAATACATGTAAATGTTTTTTAGGGAATATAATTATCGTCCAATCAATTTATTCTATATTATTGGCACAGTAATAAAAGCTAAGCGCATTATTGACATCTGTAATAATAGTTTAAATATCGACTCACCGTACAATGAAGAACCTTAGGTTACATGCCAGCATGACTTTTAGTCAAAAACAAACTTGTTTAATTAGTACGCAGCTGTCAGCTCTTAATGACTTCTGTTCACCATACTCTCTGGCGTTCGCACCGGCATTTAATTACCTAATTAGAGTGGTAGTTAAAAATACCTTCCTACCACCTCTGTGTTGTTGTGAGTTTCACAAATCATGGTAAGTAGACTGTAGATGGGCAAATGTTTTTTTAATCTGATGTTTACTGCTGTACCTTGCTCAGTACTCAGTATGTTTAAAGATGTAACTATATGTTGGTGAGCAAGAAATCTCTATTGCTGCAGAAAGGGCTTAATGTACTGTGCTAGTGGTTTTTATGTTGAATGTTAGTGCAAAAGTGTTTGGTTAGCTGTGGAGTTTTAATATTTAGTCCACTGTGTATACTTAGAGGCGGAACTGCATACAGTCCTCTAGAATGTAGTAAAAATGTTTCAATATTATCCCTTTATTTTTTTTTCTTTCTTGTTTACACTCCCCCACAGATATTTGGTTCTGCTGGGATTTTGACTAATCTTGTTGTGTGCCATTTTAAGACAATCTTGTCTGTGTGTGTGTGTGGTAAGTATAAACCAGATATAGTTTCTTGCATACCCCTTGTTACAACATGTCACGACCAGCACTCACCTGAGTCTGTGTGACGCATATGTGACACAGGGTCAACCACAAAGACAACCACCTGGTCTGTCTAAAATGATTAAATCCTTCCCTATCTATGCCACACACTAGCTTTGCGATACTAATTACCACCACCAAGGTTTGTTCGGATAAGAGCTGACACTCTTATTTAGGAAGCCTTCGGTTCTCCCTAGCATTAATCTAACACAATTTACTTTAATCAGAGTTCACTTAAACCACAAGGTTTGCACAGTTTCAATTAGGTAGCGTCTGGACCAAACTGTCGCGTGAATTCATAAGAACACAGAGACTAGAACTTATTAAGTGTAATTTAATATGGAAAATACATCCACAATGCTTAAGATAAAAAGATAATAAAATGACATACAAATAGAGTGCAATTGTTTCTTATAAAATAAAAATGATAAAACACAGAATTGATACCTCACTTAGAATCAAGTTTCCGTTGCCGGGAGAAGCAGGAAAAATGGGACCTCTTCAATATCGAATTGACTCCCTCAGAAGAACCCAGAGTTACATTTTCAATACAGTTTTAAAGTCAAGCTACAGGGTCCCCAGCCCCCTTCCCTGTGAGGTCAGAACCAACAGGAGGGGAGAATGCAAATTAGGGTCTTATGACTTTGCTGTTTGAATACCTCTAAGTCAAGTTTTCTTTACACCGTTCTAACTTTTCAACAGTATGGTTTACGAACATGATTTTACCTTCACACAACAGGCCCTAAGTTTCCCTTCATCTGCATACCACACATGCCTCTGGTATGTATGATATTGGAGAAAATGATATGATCTTTTCCTGTGCCCTTATTCAGCTTGAATCTGTCATTAACATACAACCCAGTCTCTGCAGTCGGCCTGTCTGGGGCCTCCCAAACATGTGTGAGATTTCATTGTCTTGCAAGAGATCTCCTCAAAGGCATTCACATTTGCCATCCTGCCATAAATGGTATAAGGTGCTATCCTTATCTACCAGCCCCCCTGGGTGGTTTAACATCCACAAAACCCATTGATCTAACAGCTTCTAAGAGAACCAGGTCACACTATTTCTAGGAAGTAATTCACAAACATATATTTGCAGATTTATGCCTAAACATTAGCTTGCACATGACACCTTCCCTTTTTAAGAGATGGCATGGGAATTGACTGACAGGTCATTGCCCAAGCCATCTCCCACAGATCCCACCTGGTTCAAATGGAATAGCTGCTAGCCGGGTCTCAAAAGGTTCTCTGGGGAGAAGGGTTAAAAAGGGGTTACATATCTCAGACAGCTGGGACTTCTGGTCTGGCAATATCTGTGGGCTAACCTCTGTATTCTTAAAGGGTCCTATCCCTTGCGCTGCAGCTACTAGATCCAATGGCAAGTCCTTCTTCCCCTCATCTGGCAATCTACAGACTGTCAGGGCACACGCATCACTGTCATTAGGAGCCTTCAACAGATTATCATGAAAATTTCTCTCTATCATCCTGGCAGGGGGATCATACCACTGCTTCTGGCTTGTCTGGGCCTGCGTCATGTTCTCATGTACCAACCCTGTTGCAGTGTGCACTTTGTCTCTAATTCTCAGGTCCTCTAAGTTAAAGCCTGAGGGAACAATGGCCTGGGATTCCTGACACTGCACTTCTAGGTGGGGACACACTATGCAATTATCTTGGGGGCTACGGAACAGGATGCTCCCCTTCCTCTTGGACTCATCTATCTGGGGGTGTAGAGTAACAGGGAGTTTGGGCCCATCATCTACCTCCTCTAAGCTGTTAGACGGCTGGCTAAGTGAGTGTGGGCTAGCCACTGACCCCCCTGTCTCTATAGAAAACTCAGATGAATGGTCAGAACTCAGATGTAGATCTGAGTGGTGAACATTCGAACTACAGGTCCCAGCAGCAAGGTAAGGATTGCTGTCACTCGCTATTTCCCG